>NW_010972992.1:7561056-7704716 GCF_000737465.1 Haliaeetus leucocephalus
CCCAGCCCGCGGGGGTTCCCCCCCCCCCGATCCCCTCGTTAAAACCCCAGGGCACTACCACCAAAGGCCGCAGCTCCAGCTGAAGCAGCCGGCCGTTTCAAAAACAAAGGGGTGCGGGGAAAATCGCGAGGCCTTGAAAAGCTTGGGTCAGCGTTTCCAACACGGGACCGGTGTCCGAGTAAAGCTCTGGAGTCGCGGGCGACTCGGGCTCTTCGCAAAATCGCTTTTCTGAAGAACTAGAACAAGCTTCCCCCAAACCTCTTGGCAGTTCCAGCGAGTGAAAAAACTGGGAAAGCCTTTCCAAGTCACCTCACGGCCCCAGCCCCTTGATGGGGTAAATTTGGCCTTCCTGCGGCCAGGGCTGAGCCGTCAGCCGAGCCCGTCCTCTCCTCGCAGGTTGCGTTGTGAGCCCCGCCAGCAGTGCCCAGGAATAGCAGTCTCTCCCAGCGGGGCTCTGAGCCGACATATGTCAGTGACTCACCCAGGCGCTTGCCAAATCATTAGACCATGAATACCTCTTAAAAAAAAAAAAAGAAGAAAAAGCAGCAGCCCAATAGCAGCTTGTAAAGAATGGACACCAAAAACCAAACCACGGCAGTGCCCCCAGCCAGCCTCCCCCTCCTCACAGGCCAAACTATTTGTCTGACCCAGGAGGCAGCGTTTTATCGCTTAGAGATTGCAAGTTCGATTGCAAAGTCTAGTCTGATGGCTGGCTGGATAATTTGTCTCTCGGCTCGGAGAGAAATGATGGAAGTCAATTTGACAGCTGCGAGGCTCCCCAAGGATTCCAGACCCAAAGTGCACAGAGCAGTGACAGACACGGCGATGCTCTGAATATCAATGAAGCTCTGCCTGGGAATAATGCTGAGGCAATACAAATTGCACATGTTCAGCTGGAAGGTTATCACTATCATTATAGTTATTAATTATTGTTATTATTACTTCTATTATTAAGACATAAAAGAAGCCAAAAGCTCTTCTTGGTCCCAGAAAACAGATGAGCTCCCAGTTCTGACCCACACGCTGCCCTCCACTTCAAGCAACCCTATCGATGCAAGTGGCGCTACAGATGGTTAAGAAGATCCTGCAACATAAAAAGCTACAAAGCTTTCCGCTAGTTAGAGAAGAAATAGTACTTGGTCTGAGGTCAGGGAAGAAATTGACTCATTTGGACCTAACTTTCCTGTGTCTTGTGCAGAGTGCTGCAAGTGGAAACTCTATTGCTTTCTCTTCTCACGGTGCTGGTAGCTGCCCTGTAGATCTGTAAATGATTAGACAGGATGCAAGGCAAGGAAGATCAAAACCAAAATGCAAGAATGAAAGTATACGCAGTTCTCCTGGTGTGTGTTCAGACCAACACCACAAATCTATTGAGCTGCTAACTGCAGAACTTACAGCACAATTTGACCTTCAGTATCTACCAGACTGCCGTTTATTAGCTGAAAATATTTTGCAACATGCAAGTCCTTATCGCTTGGTTTCTTGGATGGGTGGCAATAAAACTGAACATCCTCTTCTGCCACTTGCAAATACAGGTGATCTCACATGAAAGCCAATTTAGATTCTTTGCTTATTCTAACTTCTCAGGAAGTCTTGGGCAGTTGGCTCAAATATCTTTAAAGTTGAAGTCAAATGCAGCATTTGGGGAGAAGAAAAAAAAAAGAGAGAGGGAAAGGAAAAAAACCTCTAGGCAAAATAGTTTTGAATATGAGCACAAAAGCCATGCTTTTTTGCCGTTGGAGACAAGAGAGGTCAATTAAAGCGATATACTAGAACCTGCTTACATAGCAAATTTATTCCTGAAAAACAGATTTACAAGGGAAACTAAGCTCAGTGGCAACCCCATCAATTCAGTCAGAAGCAGCACAATTGTTTGGCTAAAACTATGGCAACTGTACAGATACTAACATGCAATCCTGCTTTATTAAATCAAACCTCTAGTGAATCTGTTATCACCATAGTAACACTGTAGTTATTACACGGAAACATGTTGAACTACAGTTTGATATTAGCATCTGGTTAGCATCTGCACAGTTTCTTATTCACATTACTAAAATTATAATCCAGGCAGAGAAAAACTTAAGTGAAACTATAGCTTTAAGGCCAAATCCTAGTCTCAGGTGCATTATATTTAACATACAGGTCCATGATATGTACCCTATATCTGGATTTATAATTAGGGTCTTGGTGTGGTATTTAGAGGTTAGTTTATGTATCTCCTAGGATGCAAATGCACACACACTGTGTTCGTAATAATATCCATACAAAAAAATTGCAAAACCATATGATAATTGCGACTGACCTTCTCACAAGTGCTCTCCAAAGCAACCCAGGTTTGCAGAGACTGCTTCGAACATTTCAAAGCTCCAAGCAGTTTCAAACAGAGCTTGTTTTATTCTTATTTATTTTAAGCCACCTGCCACAACATTTTTCCTGTCTTCTTCCTCCCACATAAAGTGTGGCACTTGGTATTCAGGCCAGTGCCATTTTGTGAATAAAGTTTGAATTTTGCAAACTGAGAAAAGTGATAGGTTTAAGGCCCAAAGATCTACACACGGTCAGGATGAGAAGTGGCTGAGTTATATCACTAGAAAGAGATATTCCTGGGGTTCAAAAAACAAGAAAAAAAAAAAGGAAAAATAATGGTTTTCTTTGGGGCTAATAATAGATTGTGACACACTTTTTTCCTTTGCTACTGAAGTCCACATACTTAGACTCCCAGTAATCAAAGTTTCTAGATTTAGAGACAGAAAATAGAAACTAGTAACTATTCTTCCAGTTATTAAAACATAATTTCTTTTTTGCAGGATGCAGCAGATAGAAATATAAGATGGAACAAAGTGTTGCACAATATTCAAAATATGCCTACCCTTGCCTGGGCAAAGTTTGCTGTTCTTTGTCATGCCAAACACAAATATGGAGGAACAATTTCAATTATGCTACAATTTTAAGAAAGTCAGTGAATTGAAACACTTATTTTCTCAATGTGCCTTTAACCAAGTGAATAAAGTATCAGAAGCCACTAGAAATAATCATACAAGTAAAGCCTGTAATATCAAATTAATTATACAAATAACAGGAAAAAGCATTGTATAATTTTCACCCAAGAGTTAGATTGCCTATCTGCATTCTCCATATGTTTTCCTTCTCATTCTCATAACTGGATATTATACCAGATGAGGAGGCAGCACAACACAGAAAGAAGAGTGACAGAATAGAATACAATTTCTAGTAACAATTTGCTGCCTCGAAAACCACCATATAAAACTAGGTATCTTTTTCACTTGCATGATCTAATGAACTTATCCTCTACTCAACTGATTCACGTTTAGCTTCAATCCTTACTAACAACCTATCTGCTATTCCTGCTTGATCTCAGCCATGTAACATAGACTGTCTTTTAAGAATACAGTCTGTTTGAGGCAGAGTAAAAGAACAAACTAGAGATCATAAGACAGGCTGTCTCCTCAATAAACTAAAGATCTCATAAGCAAGAAAACATAACTGCATAACAGCTGGGTATTACATCTAGATAAAAGATATGTCCAATGCTTTTTCTCAGAAAAAAATAAACACTTTTCAGAGACCACGTATCACAAACAACTGGAATAGGTGGCATTTCATTCCTCTCCCATCACAGAAATCTGTTACATTACAGATTTCATTGTACATTATGTTGCAAAGGCAACATACATGATCCCTGTATCATGAAGTTATTTCCATATGGATTACAAACCCATTTCTTTGAATGCATGTAGAAAAGATGCATAAATTGAGCTAAACTGATACACAGGCTAACTTGCTACTATCCTTGAAGGCATGTAATACAGATGCTGACTAATTACAGATAAATAGTTGGATTAAAATAAGCATTATCTTAATATTCCAATTTTCAAGCAACCCAGAGTATTTTGTTTGGGTTGCACCTATCCTCCGCTTTTGTAATGAGGCAGAGTACATGGCAAGTGGCACAGGATTAAGTTCATAGCTTTTAAAAGCATTTAAGTATCCAAACCTGTAGATAATACTTAGATTTCCAAGACCACACAGGTACCTACCTACCTGCCACCAAAATCAGTGGACAGTAAGATATCCCGGGTGGTCTCAAAAATCCTGCCAGATATAGCACCTTTTCTAAAAGGGTCTAATTTCTTTTAGTTAATCCAGTCCTACGCAGTAGCCAAGTAGGAATATATTTAAACAAGTTTTTTAATGCTTTGATGATTATAGTTGTCTCAGGTTTCATCAGTTACTTGTTGAATATTGGTAGGGTTTGTGGTTTCAGTTGCAGTGGGAGACAAACCACTGTCAGAGCTTGCCCTGCCTTCAAAATTCAGAAAAGGTACTCAATTTTTCTTCTTTTTGTGGCTGCTACCATGGAAGGTTTGATGGAGCTTACGGGTGACAAAAAGACAGAATAATAATTGAATCCGTGAAATGCACAGCTAGGAAGCTTTCTGATCTTTCCAGAGGGTGTCCACTTACATAACACAGCATAAAATTTACTTGCACAGCCCAAAGTGCTATGGCTTAAGCAGCTCCAGAGAGCTCAAAGGGGCCTTCTAGGTTCACAGAGAACACATCTAGAGAGCATCTTCAAGGGCATGCAGTCCTACTTCCTATATAACCCAGGTTAAGCAGTTCCACTCACTAATTACTGCCACTGAAGTAGTTACTCTTCCCAGGGTAGCAGGTGAAACTATTTTGGGATGAGATTAACATGACTAGTGTTTTACATACACTTGCTTTCTGCAGTCTAAAATAAAGAGCACTATTTTGGCTCAAACCACTGCCACAAACTGAAATTAAGTGCAATAAGCCCTACAATAACTAGATGCAAGCACAGAGTACCATTCATTGCAACCGGCAAATCTGAAAGTACATTTTTGTTAAAAAAAAAAAAAAAAGCATAACAAATGCCACCACTAAGGGCAGACAAACAGAAATAACGACAATTGGGAAACGGATTAAAACCTGCAGCTTTTTTTGTGTCTTTTTAGTCACATGTCAGGTTTATAGATACTTTTTCTCCTTAAATATAGGTTCTATAACTCTCTCCTGCCTCCTACATAAAGCAACAGGCTAAAGCTAGTTAAAGACATCCTTCCTTGCATAAGGATGGGAAGCAGCTCTGACAAACACAACAAAGTTAACACCAGTAAGAAGCCAACATAAGAAAAGGCCAGACCCTATGCTTTACTTAGGGGTTCTTAGGCAACTCAAGCTCAGCTTCCCTAACACACACAAACTCTCTGCAAAGGAAAACACATCACTTCAGACTTACTATGAGGTGAACCAGGTAAGGTCAGTAACCTACTAGAACAGATCCTGCCTTACTTCATGGTAAAACTGAAGCGCTGTCTATTCACTAGGCTTTTCTTCAGCATCCAGCATAGCTCTCACACATTGGTTACTCTAAGATTCCATTTTGCTTGCCCCCCCCCCTTTTTTTTTAACCAGGAAGAGAAGCCCAACAAGGACCCACACTGAACAGTCACACCTTTAAAAGTAAAAAAAGACACTTCATACGTACCCCTGCTTAAACAAACATCTTTTGTTATTTCTCATCTTGCTCTGATCTGTGGTGTTCCCTTCTGCACTATTCAGCTCACCTTTCAGGTGAAACTGCTGCTTCCAAATG
Organism: Haliaeetus leucocephalus; assembly: GCF_000737465.1. NCBI lineage: Eukaryota > Metazoa > Chordata > Aves > Accipitriformes > Accipitridae > Haliaeetus > Haliaeetus leucocephalus. The sequence continues at coordinate 7,566,698 of NW_010972992.1, forward strand.
GCAATCTCATAAGCACCTGTGAGAGAACTTAATTGGAACTAATTATCTGTTGGTTGTCTGGGACCTGAGTAGTCACAGCAATTACTTCAGTCAAGAAACAACCTGGGGGAGGGCATTGCTGCTTTTCAGAAAAATGAACTAAGCTACTCCCTAAAGGAAAGTTCTTAAAGAGATGGAACCTGTCAAATACAAGTTAAATACAAGTCAGTGAAATCACTGCAACCAATGATTTATTATTACCATTAATAATCACATCTCTAATAGTAATATATATATGCTCCCCCAAAATAGGTCTTCTTGTGCTTGTTTTGATATAATTACAGAATTGTTTGTTATCAACATAGACAAGGCAGACACTGCCATTAAGATACGTAAGCAAAGGGAATAACCTTGGATAATTTTGAGCATGGGTCTAATTGGTAGTTATTTATCTACATGGAGAAAAAAGGAAAGGCAGAGGTGAGAGGTTAAAAAAAGAAGGAAGCTTAGCAGAAAAGGCTGTGAGTTGGAAGAAATAGTTGTGAGCCCAAAGCAGAAAGAATTCAATGAAAACTGCAGAAAATTCTCTGGTGATTTATAACTGTACAGTTCTCATTCTATGAAATAATGATAACCAAAATTAAGTCCTCTTTCAACACTACAGGACATTTCCTTTGTGATGGAGATGAATCCCTTAAGAACTGTGAGGAGGAGCATGAACCACAGTGAAATATTACTCTTTTAGCCAAGAGAGAGCAACTTCAACTTTGTAATATATGTTTGCCTGTGTAGCACAGGTGCATTTTAACCAAGTCTCCCAGGAGATTTGCCTAAGGCCAGACTGTTGCTGTATAAAAAGAATAGAAAAGAAATATGTTTAAGTAAAAGCAAAGGTAGATTTGGCTGGACTGCTGCCTAATGGGAGAAAGAAGGAATAATACAATTTTTTAAAAGCAACTCTCCAGAGGCTGGCTCCCCTTAGTTAGACTTGCCTGCAGCACACATGCTTGGGAAGATACAAGCCAGGTATTTATTTTCAATTCTGTTGAAATGCAAAAAAATAAGATAGCCCTTCTGGAAGCATAAATAACTAGTTCAGGACAAAGCAAAAAAGTTTACAGAGTACACAGTTTTAGTAGCAGCCAAGGTAGAGGCTGTAAGTGGATGATATCAAGAAGCATTAATGCAATCTTTACAATTAGCAACTACATTCTTAAACCAATTTAGCTCTGACTTCAGTGTCTGCAGAATCAAGCAGAAGATGACCAAAAGAGGAGCCGATGATGATATTCAGTGATGGAAAAAAATGCCAGTGAAAGGAATAAACCTGTGAATACATTTTTAGGGCAGGAGGTGTTTTGCTGGAGGATGCCTGTGTCAGTGTTGATTATGGCTGGATGATAATAGGCAAGATTCTCTTCAGATCCAAAGTATTAGCCAGAGTAAATTTCTTAGAAATCAGCAGTATCTCCTTGACAGCAAACTAGATAGCAACTATGGGCAGCACGCTACCTAAAGAAATCAGAGGGTCTAGCCTTTCCTCTTTCCTTCAAGACTGGACAAAGTCATTCTCTACCGGCTGACAGTTAATAAGGTCCAAGAGCCCATGGGGACTCACTTAGCTAATGAGACTTGAAGACTTGGACTTTGTAGGTAGCTCTGAGAATCTTGCTAGATAGGACCCTGTATGCTTGAAATCAAAAAGCATGGCCATGTTTCATGGTAGACTGCATCAGTAAAATTTTTTATCAAGCCTTCTGTCTGTTGGGTAATCTCCATTAAACTTGACGAAAACTTTGGATAAAGTCCACACTGACAGCAAAGAACAATGAAGAGGAGGAGACAAGGCCAATTTTAACAGCTTGTATATGACTTTCCATAAAATCCATGGTTTTCCTTTCTGCATAATTTACACAGAGACCTTGAAGATGATAAATTAGGGGAAAGGGAATCAAAGATTATTTGCATAAAATGGAAACAGAAAAAATAGAACTATAGAGAATACATTATATTCTACTCCAAGGAAATTCACAGACCTGTTTCTATAATCTTGGGAAGGAAGCCAAAGACGACTGGAAATACACAGAAAGCTTTAAACAATTGATCTTACTGGGAGGTTACACTGGTACCTTTTATCCTCCTGGTATCCAGATGTTTCAGAAAATACCCAGAAGTGAAACACTTGTAGGTTTCTAGGAAATAAAGTGGAGAATCATTCTCTTCTTTCCCTTCCAGCCTGCTGTCAAGCCATTTATCTAGCCTCCAGTACACGCATGTAAGTTCTCTGTAATACTGCAGACAGCCTGCCTCAGGCTTTTGATCTTGGATCTTACAAAAGCCATGCAAAGGTGGATGAAGTTAGCAGTTGAAAAGGAGCACCCTGAGGAAGAGACCGTGTTGCAGCAATTGTAGCAATGATGTCTGGGGTGGCACTCCTGAAAGAGAACAGTTTGTGTCAAGGAATGCTGTGCTACTGGGCAATCCTGTGTTTTTCAGAGAAGAGGTAGGAGAGCATTTTGACAATCTCCACTTTTAATACCTTGAGTACAGAGATGTTGGAAATGGCTGTACTTTAGTGATGGCTGATGTCATGCCTTTACAGATTTAGACCTACTGCTTCAATTATATACGCAACATTATTGCTCCAGCTTTGCCCTCAGACATCTAACTGCAGTGGCCTGAATGCTAGATGCAGACCCCAATCTGTAAGGCGTTACGAAACACTCCAAGATGTTATTTTAACTACAACTGCTAAGAGGTTAGCATTACTCTACCCTATTAACTGCAGTCTGATGTGCCTTCTTGAGACAGATTTCAATGAAGAAAAATCCTCTGACAACCCCCGCCCCCTTCCAACATTAAAACTGGAGCATGCCTCTTTAAAACTAGCCTATTTAGGCCACAGATGCTAAATGAATTCAGCAGACAGACGGAGTAATGGAATGTCAGTGTTCCAGTCTGCTGCCTTGAAGCAATAGGGGTTTTTTTATTATTAATTTCTCCTCTCATTTTCCAATGCTGCCTCTGGGCTCCATGCTTTAGATGCAGTATTCTTGTCAGTCTCGCTAACCCAATTTGGAAATAATTAAATTTTAAAATATTAAAGGGATTATAAATACTTCCCACCCCACTTCCCCCACCCCATTCCCTTTTATGCTGTCCCTCTAAAACTGCTGAATTTTGCTTCAGGACTTAAAATGTGTTACTGCAGAATCTGATTTGTTACTGCAGTTTCCTTTGCAAGGGCTGGAGAATATCTGAAGGGAAAAAAGCCCAGAGTTAATTCCAGTAAAAGGTGCCCAGGAGCTTTATGAGATAAAGAGCTTTCTGCTGTTCTGACATCTTGGAACCTGATCTCACTCCTATTTAAATTAATGGTAAGGCTTGCAAATTCTTAGAACAGAAAGATTTTTGAGTCACATATGAGTCCTCAGAATGACACAAACAAGGATGTAGTTTATCACAGAATCATTGAGGTTGAGATCCTCTAGTCCAACCACCCTGCTCAAGCAGGGTCTGCTCGAGTAGCTTGCTCAGCACCCTGCCCAGTTGGATTTTGAATATATCCAAGGATGGAGACTTCACAACCTGCCTGAGTGACCTGTTCCAGTGTTTGACCACCCTCACAGTAAAAAGCTTCTTCTTGTGTCTAGACTGAACACAAGAAGTCCGTTTCTTTCTTGTACTAGGGAGCCCAGACCTGGACGCAGTACCCCAGACGTGGCCTCACCAGTGCTGAGTAGAGGGAAAGGATCACCTTCCTTGAACTGCTGGCAATGCTTCTCCGAATGTAGCCCAGGATGATGTTGCCCTTCCTTCCTGTGAGGATGCATTGCTGGCTCATGGTCAGCTTGTTGTCCACTGGGACCCAAGATTCTTCTCTGCAAAGCTGCTTTCCAGCCAGTCAGCCCACAGCATGTACTGGTGCCCAAGGTTACTCCTCCCTGGGTGCAAGACTTTGCATTTCCTTTCATTGAGCTTCATGAGGTTCTTCTTTGCCTAATTCCTGCAGCCTGTCAAGGTCCCTCTGAGTGGCAGCACAACCATCTGGTGTGCCAGTCACTCCTAGTTATCATCTGCAAAGTTACTGAGGGTGCAGTCTGCCCCATCATCCAGGTTATTAATGAAGATGCTAAACACTGTTGGGCCCAGCATCAACCCCTGGGGTACACCACTACCGATTTGGCTCCAACTGGACTTCGTGCCACTGACTAGAATCCTCCAGGCCCAGCCAGTTTTCAATCCATCTCAATTTATCATACCATTATGCTCTCTATTACTTAAAGAAAATAACTGAAACTTGGCACTGTCCCTATATATAGTATCCTACTCTGGAATACTATCATAATCATCAGAGCCCTTTGCTGATTTAATTTTAGGCCTCCCAGATCCCAGATATCCTCTCAGATACAAATATGCACTTTGCATTTCACTGCTGTGAAGATGGAGGCAGAAAAGCGATGTAACTTGCCAAAGATCAAAGAGCAAAATGAAAGGCAGAACTGTGAACGGATCCTAGGACCTTTGTCACACAAACCCTAGAAAACACACCGTCACTGTGAGGTATGGCTGCTTCACACTGCCTGCAAACTACAAATACCTGCTTGATAACTTTTTCTGTACAGTTGGGCCAGCATGAGATAATGAAGGTGTTCTAGTTGTTGCCTTTATTGCTTAAATAACAAACTTTTATTTTAACTAGGTGTAGTGAACTTTGGCATTTAGCGGCATTTAGCCTCAAAAGCAGAGGAGAAATCTCATTGGCTCTTGTTTAAAACCTGAGATAACTGATGCCAAAATTTTCAAGCTGGCTTAGCATCTACACCACAGGTCAGAATCCAAACCCCTACGTTTTCTTTTTAACATCTGTGAGAAGCATCCAGATTTTCCAAAGTTCAAAACCGAGTATCTCCCATTGAGAACACCACGTAACATCCCCTCATTGTACGCTGTTTCTTGAGAATAAGAGTTTCCCTCTTCACCTTCTGCTAATGGATAAAGCCTGAAGCTTCTAGTTGCTGAATATCTGGACACTTATACAGGCTTATAGATTTTTAAGGCTGGGAAGAACAGTCTCTCTTGCGTAGCACATCTCAGACATTAGCAACAGGTATTTTCTTCTTTTTATATGTCCCACAACAGATTGTAAATGTATGTATTTACAAGTCCTGAAATGGAAGCTGAATTATTCTGATAATGTGCCTCCAGCTCTGACTATTGGGATCTTTTAAAAGATAGCTCTCCAGGTTTAGAAAGGCAAAGTCACAATTAGAGTCTCACAATAGATGAAGGTTTCCTAACTCTCAGGCTTGCCCTTTTGTGGGTCCAACATGCTGCTATTATTTTAAAGCTACATCTGGAATAGAGCCTACAAAAGAAAAGATGAGACCATTACCAACTCATCTATGCCATCTTTGTCCCACATTTCCATCTTGAAAGCATTCTGTTTAGCTTCAGATCTTTCTGGGTCACCAGTGGTTTGTTTCAACAACTGTACTCCAGACCTCACGGAGACTCAACCAGTCATTTTTGTTTATGGCTTCTATTTCCTGTATATTCTCATTGATTGCATTTCCCAGTTCACGCCACATCTCAGATGGAAAATAAAAAGTGGGGGAAACAAAGGGAATCCAGTGCATCACACATATCATGTGTAACACATAAGCTGAGGTTAATTGGAGCATGAGAATGGCTGTCTAGGAACTTAGGCTTACTTTTGCCTGGAAAGGAGTCAGTAGAATCCAATCTAACCCAGGTTCATCTAATGACCTAGATACAAAATCCTGACACCATTGAGAAAAAACAAACAAACAAACAAACAAATAAACAAGGTCACTGGACTACTCCATAGATTCTGGGGACATGCTAAAGAGGGCAGATTTGTGGTTTTTCATATCCAGAAAATGAAGTTACAGAACATGGAAACAGTTTTATATTGAACATGGGCTTAGTGACCTGGGTGCTTCAGACAAGATACCAGTCAAGATGTCACTGAGAATTGATACATATAAAGCTGTGTACATCATAATTTTATCTGAACCTGAGTTAGAATGAATGACAGCTTGTAGCTTATACTGGAGCAAAACCCATTTGACTTTTTTCTCTGTTTTACAATATTGAGGGAAGTAGTTTGGTTTGGGCACCAGAACTCAGAAAAATATAGTTCTGTTCCTCATTCAAGCAAAATCACTAGGTACTATTGGACAGGTAACATTATACTGCACTTCTAGAAAAGCCAGACACTGGTATGCACCCTGTAAAAACTAGAAATGTTGTCTATCCAGCATTTCTGAAGTGGACGCCTCTGTAAGTTTGTTTACCTTCCATAAAATAACTGTTGCTTTGTGAGAGGATACAAAGATACGTTCTTTAGATTACTTGAATTTCTCAGTTCTCATAGAATCAGTGACTGTACATGAATCACCCGTTATACTGAGTATTTAGGTCAGAGAAAAGCATGCAAACTGACAACATAGTATGCAAAATTAAGGGCATTCTATCAATTTGTCTGTGACTTGTTTTTCTTGGGGGTACTTCTAATTAGTAAATCTTCCTACATTGTTTCTTGGTTTTTTTGAGAATCAGTATAGTTGGATGCTAAGAAAACAGTTTTTTTAATCAGTGTAAATCCTCTGCATTTTTCAGAATAATTTTATGACATTACTTAGGAGACAAACAAGCCTCGGTTAAAGTGGAAGTGAAGAGAGCAGCAGTGGCAGCATCAAAAGGACAGAAAGACTACACTTAACATTATTGTAGGATTATGCAGTTGTAAAAGCATGAGCTAGTCTGCCTTGAAATAAAGGAACTCCTAGATCAGAGTCCCTGGTTAGGCGTATGACAGATACCCATTTTTTCTGCATCAGGCAAAGAAGGGATCCATAATACAGTGAGCTATACTTGGGTTGAAGAAAAAAGCTTTTAAAAGATAGCAAGTGATGCCATACGTTTTCATTATGGAGCATGCTATGCAAAGATCTGGGTAGTCAGCTCCCACCAACCATCTGGAGAGAGAAGTCACTCAAATTTAAGTGCTGAACCTGCTGTGGTAGACAATCGGTGCCAGTGAACCACTCACTACTCTCCCCCTGTCTGTTTTCCTGCCTTTTGCTGCAATAGAGCCTTAAAATAAAATAATCTGGCTACCACTTTCCAAACACCCGCTTCCAAACACCCCAGCTTCCATCTGCAGAGTGCACTTCATTCATTGGACAAAGTGGGCCACTTCCACAGAAAAAAGCTATACTGAGGGTCTGACCAAAAGGGAAATGCCATAGAAAGAAAATAACATGGAAAAAAATTGCCTCTTCTTTACTGAGCTCCTCATGGCCCTCTGTTAAACCTTAATTTCTGTTTTATGTCTCCCTGATTCCTCCCCAGTGCTTAATGTCTCTTTTGACTCCTGCTAAAAGCTTCCTGGGGCTGAGATCTTAGGAACCCAGCAAGCTCACTGGGTTTGCCTTATGAAAAGCGACTTTAAGTGCCAGGGAGGGTTTAGCAGCTTTGAAATAAAAAGAAGTTTCAACCATGTTGCCATAAATTGCTTTGTTGCCTGTAGTCAGCAAGAATCAGTTTGAAGACTTCTGGAGCCTGAGGGTATCAATTGCTTTGTTTTTTCCCTCTATCAAATCTATCCTCCAGTGACTTGTGTTACACTGCAGGCTGCTCTGGGATGCTCAGCAGATGCTAAATGGGGCACAAGAGACATATCAAGCCCCTTGGCATGTATATATTTTTAAATCAAATAGGCAGATACGGGCAAAAGAATCTGTGATGGTGAATCAAATGTTCCTAGCTTGCTCTGTTGTATGCAGTCATCCTGCCTCCCTGTAGGACTAGACAGTAAGTGAGTGACTAAAGTCTAAATAGCTTGGGATCAAGTGCTATAAGCCTTACTCATGTAAGTACCAGTTCCAGTGGGCTCACTGGGACAGCTTGTATTATAGCAGGTCATTTCATGGATGAAGACCTATGAAGAATATTTGTAGGTGGGAATAATCTAATGAGAATAGAATAGAGATTATGTCAATTACAGAAACAATTTAGTGTACATCAGCTGTGAAGAAAAAACAAGTAGGATATGGAGTGCTGTTTCCACAATAGCAGCTCCTAAACAGAACAAGGAATATCGAGCAATTTAATAATATTGGGATGCCCCTGCTTTTTCTACTAATCAATAAGATAAAAACCTTACCAAATAAAGGGGGCTACTGATGGCTTTTTCTCCTTTCAACTTGTCTGCATGCATAAATTGCACAGAATTAATCTAAATTAGAAAGGAATACTGGTAGCAGTCTTACCTATCATAACTTTTTCTAAAAAGCAAATAGGAAGAAAGACAAATGAAGGAAGATGAGCTTTTTAACAGTTGACTGGCTATCTGAATACCCACCTAAAGGTAGAAGAAAAAAGCCCATTGGGAAAAAATCTCTGGTATAAATGAAACACATTTATGAAAAAAAGGCTGACATAACTGAAACATAAATAATTAACAATATGTATAGAAGCCATATTTGCTGTAAATTATCATCTATGGAGAGCTGTATTCACCCTCTTTTGTCAAGACAGATCTTCCATATGAGTTCTGCCAACTTATTTAGCATTCCAGGCTGTCAGATTCCTATCTAAAATGCTGAAAGAACAATTCTCTCCTATTTAACAAGGACAAGGAGTAGGTAAATACTTTATAGATTGAGAGACAGGGACTATAGTGGTGAGGATCATGAAAGCCCCTGACATGGGCTGGGAGCGTTACTTGCTTGACATCATGTACTGAAGAAATGGTAGAATAAGGTTATCGGAGTACAGCATTCCATGCTCTAATGCCACCAAAGAGAACGTGTTTGCTGTAAAAAGTCTGAGAAGTCCAATTTCGCATATCAGAAGTTTTTCACAATTGGTTAATATTTTTGCTTCTGGAGCTTCAAAGTCAATAGAGATCATACGTCTTTCACTGGTAGAAGTAATAGCTGATTCAACTACAACTATGCAAATGAACTCGGGGACAAATCATCTGCCTAGAACTCCACTGAAGTAAGTAGAGCTTTAGGAAATAGCTACCCTAAAAGACCAGTTCTTAGTAAATAAATTCCTGCTTGGAACAACTGCATGACTGTTGTTCCTTTTTTGCTTCCATTACATCCTCATAGAACGGCATCAACTTGCCTTGTGCACTGGTGGTAAGTTACTGCATGACAGCAGTAAGTAGACAGTCCCGGCTTGCTGCTGCTGCTGCAGTGTCTGGCTGGCTCCATGGCTCAGAAACATGTGCAACTCCTATTAATAAAACAGTGTGTACTGGTGGAACAATGCCAAATTGCTCTCATCTCTGTGTTTCCTAATTTCTCCTGTAGCCCTCGCCCTCCAAACAGAAACAAAGATCTCCCCTGTCTGGTGTTGCTAGCGTGGAAGGAAAGGGGCTCTTAATTACTCAGCAAGTCACTTTGATGAAGGCAACGTGTTAGGAAGCAAACCAGCCTCTTGCATGACCACTAACCCAGCCCTTCCTCTTCCTCCCTCTTCCTCTTCCCCCACAGCAGACGGATGCTGAGTTCATGGGCCCAGGTGCACACGCACAGGAAATAACTGCAGTCAGTGTCTCTGACCGCAGCCGTCGCGAGGTCTCTATAGGATTAGGCTTGGTTTCTGTGTGAAACAAGAATGAGACAAGATGACAGACATAGGTGCTCGTTTCCTGTAGAAATGTTGTACAGTAGCAGTTGTCCTTAGCCGCATGAGTGCAGGGCCAGGCATCTGCCCAGGAAAAGGAGTTGCAATTAAATAGTGGGATCCATGCTGCTGTCATGTACCCAGTTCTGAACATTGGACATGTACTCCTCAGAATATGGGAAGTTTAAGTGGAAAGAGAAACTCTGAAAAGTCTACAGAAAATGGGAGCATAGGGACGTTTAGTGTTTAGGGAGGAATGAGCTGGGAAAATCCAGAAACGGCAAGTCATGGACGATTAAAACCTGATTTAGGCTTTCCTCCCTGTTTGCTCAGGCAAACTTCCCAGAGAAGTCAAGGCGAATCTGCCTTAGTAAAGAAGAAAGAACTATACCTTTGACAAATGGTGACGCTACCTTTTTTGCAGGGAATTTTCCTGGGGGAGAAAAGCACACTCTAAATAATAATAATGTTTCCTGAGAGGTTATTGTGCATTCTGCAGAGAGAAACTGAGGCACCAAGGTGCTATGACTTCCCCAGGGCCCCACAAAAAGCAAGATGCCCTAACACGCACCCCTGTGTATTAGTAATGAAACCTTTTTTTTTCATCACTGTAAACAAAAGAAGCTTCACTGGTTTGGTGTTTGCATCTGGTGGTGGAAACACAAATTTCATTTTCCAGGAACTGTGTGTTAATTCCTTAAGGAGGAAACGTTATAGAAACCAAGCAGTTAGAACAACCAAACAGGGTCCCCACCACTTGTATATAACCAGCTAAATAATATTCAGCTTTTAATATGTAATCCTGGATTACCACTGGCAAGTTTTGATAATCCTAAGAGGGGAACAGAAGGATAGTGCAGATATCTGAGTGGTCCCAGAATGCTAGATCTTCATCAGACAAGCTAGCTATCCATAGAGGAACTATAGCATGGCAGCAGACTAAGTAAAACTGGGCTGCTGATTTCATGCAAAACTTCATCAGCTGTAAACTTGCTTTGCAGAATAAAAGAAAAGCCAGTTCAGATAAAGATCCTATTTACTAGATCATAGGAATATTAAGTGACATTGACTGCGTGATTCTGGTTTAGATCCAACATATGAAACACTGTACAAGCATAAGGAAATTCAGTCCAGTTATAAACAAGTGGGCCAAAAAATGCAGGGTCCTAGAAAGTATAAGTAGCTCTCTGCAATAAAACCAATTACAGAGAGACATTCAGAGAGTGATTATGAGATTCCGAGCATCTATCAGAATTGGATTTTGTGTTGATAACACAGTCTTTTAAAGGCACAAGGCAACAAGGAATTCTTGGTAGACTTCTCTAAACCTTACAGGTCTTCCAGTGCTCATTACCTCACATAAAGCACATCTGGGGTAGGCTGAAGCCCTTAAGTGACTTACTAAAGGCTATGAAAAGAACCAGTGGCAGTTTTGAACAGAGCCAAGACTGCTAATTGCCTTGTCTTAGCAGACCACCACACTGTTTCCCCCATGCTTGTCATCTTCAAAGGGTTGTGCACACTGTAGGGAGAGAGGAGGAAGGGCAGCAGTTTGTGGTAAGCTGCTCATTAATCTTTTCTCACTTATAGAATTAGGGCTCAATGAGCTAAGTGGTCCTCGAGAGTTTTGGACGTAAGAACTAGCACAATAGTCAAATCAGTGATCGCAGTTAATCTCATTCTACAGTGTCACCCCTGCATGGTTGTTTGCCTCCCACAAGCAGCAGTCAGACACGATGATTCAATCATAGTAGCCTTCAGAGCCTTGGGGTCCATCCATGGCAGTTAATGGGGGCTCTGTGAGCAAAAAATGCACAGTACAGCCTGTGTTACAGTCTCATTTCCCTTTCTTAGTTGACAGAAGCATCAAGTGCACTTCTGCTCTGAGGTCTGTGCTATATAAATACATCCAGGAAATAAATAAATGCCAGTGCACTTGTGCATTTCCCTCAGATATTCTTCTCCCCAGCTGCTGTGCTGACAGTACTTACTAGGAATGAGGCATTTCATTCTGGCTCACTATTCTGCTGGAGAGAGATGGGAACAAGATGCTCCTGAGGCAGGGAAGGGGAGGGTAGCAATTCAGTTACCAGAATATTGGTCTGTTTATTTATAGATGCACGCGCACGCACGTGCACACACACACACACACACAAACCTATGTAGAAAACTGGAAGTAATTTTTTCTTACCCCGCAACTGAAGGGGATAGCTGAAGACTGAAATCTTATTCAGGGGAAGAGCTGTGAGAGAATAGGGAGGAGAGTTTAGGACTAGGGTTTTAATGATCATCCAGATGGGTGCTGAGACTAGATGCCTGTTGCAAGGAGTAAAATAGAAGGGGATTGTCTTAGGGATTCAGTTTTCCAGCAATTCTGGCCACAGGCCATCTGGCTACGATTGGCTTGAGTCCCCACAGGACATTGCAGATGACAAATAAAGTGTCCCCAGGACAGGTGTCGGCCCACCGTGGCATAAATGGGAACCGAGGTATTCAGAAATTGAACAACTGTGACTAAGTACTAAGCTTGCAGGCTACTCTTCTCTCAAAAGCAAGCCAGGCTTACAGCCATGTCCATTCCTCAACCACCCTGATCCAACAAAACTATGCTAGAGAAAAGAGACCAACAAAAAGGAGAATTTTAAAGGGAAGCTGAGAAGCCATGTGGTCCTGGCTAGAGACCCAGGGAAGCCTGGTTCCATTTCCTTGGGGGCAGAGCTCTGAACATCTGTGTCTTTTCCTACCCTCTATCTTATACTGTATGCTTAGTTAGACTGCAAATTTGTTGAGGCTGGGACTGCCTTTCACTATGTGTTTAGCACTTAGCAGCACAGCAGTTTTTACTTTTTTGGATCCTTAGTTTACATTCTAATATTGTTAACAATTAAATGGAACCTATGAAATGGGGTTGACTCAATTATTCTGTATCAGTCTATGGATTCATGTCTGTCATGTGTGATCCCCTGCCCCACCTTGCAGTAAAACAGAATTGAATGCCGAGAACCGTCCAGAACTAAATACACAACATCTGCTTGGCTGTGTTTACCTGCAGAGTCACCAAGTTCTTGGGCCCTGACCCAGAGCTGTACAAATGCCATTAAAATCACAATGAATCGAATAGGTATTTCTGAACATCACCAGAAGACATGAAGTCAGGCTTCTATTCCATACTCTGTGTCTTTTATGTCCTAGGTAAACTGTATCACCTTTGGATGCCATGATGTCCTATCTAGAGAACAAGAATGCTCACCTATCTTTCCAGAGATTATGAATTAAATTCTTGAAATGCAGTGGAATCTTCTGAGTCCTTTGGAGCAGAGGCACTGAGAACACAAACATCAGGATTATGCACGCAAGAGGAACTGTGTTCCTGTGCCAGAGCGGCCACTGCAGATCAGTTCAGCACAGTCTTTTAACCTGCAAACTCAACAGTGTCTATGGACAGATGAGCCTGTTGCAAGCTGACAGCCCTGGCTTTTGCTTGGCTTTGTGTCTGCAGGTGGGTCTGAGCCAAGGAAAAGCCCAGCCAATGAGGCTGTTCTGGCATTACCTCTTTACAGTTGGTCACAAATGACCTTGCAATGCATATTGTTTCCTGGAACATATGCATTCCTATTCTTTCCCTGGAGACTGTCTCTGGGCAGACCTGAAGTCCCATCTCACCAAGTTCCCACATCAGTTTGGGTATTAAACGCAAGGAGTGCAAACACTCTCACCTGTGCAGGGTATGCAGGATATGTACACTCGGTGAGAATAGCTAGGTTTCAGGGATGGTTCTCCAAAGGGAGACAGACCTTCTCAATTTAGCCCCCCATTAATTATTGTCAGGTCATCTGGTTAAATCTCTAATAACAACAGACACACACTGTTAATTTCTATGGCAATCTGGATTGTGCTGTCGACATCAAGTTCACTTGCCAGTGTTTATCACTCCCCACGGCCCTCAGACTAGGCCGAATTACCATTTTAGCTGGAATGTATTTAATCAATCAGAATCGATGGAGACTGCCCCATAAAATAGACATCCATTCTCATTCATAGTTGGGGTCTGCAGCGCTTTCTATTCTCTGTACCACACATCCTGCCTTGTTGCAAAACTTAACTAAACGATAAGCCAGTATCAGTTTCACTAGAGAGTTATGCATGGCAAATTATTGCTGCGTTCATTAAGTTTTTTCTGTTCTGTCCATGAGATACATCCAGTATTGTAATGAAATGGTGCACGGATATCAGTTTATCCAATGGACTAAAGTCATTTTGTTTTGGAGACACCCGTGAATTCTGTGGTTTGGTCCTGGTAGTTAACTGATACGTAATACTACCGTCTAGAACAGAAATCACCACACCTCAATGTAACTAACAGGTTTCAGTCAGAACGGGTCTAAGGTCTAGAGCAGCAGGAAATATCCCCGCCTGGGATGAAGGCTGAAAATAGCTGGACAACATGACTTAAGTCAACGGGAAGGCCAGGAAGGGGCACAAATAGTGGAAAAGTAGATGATTAGATCTGTGATGCAAACATAGCAGCATCTGTGTACAAACGTGGGAGAGCAGGACTGTTGCAGGTCAAAATCTGTGTGCATTAATAAAGTTCCGTATGTGTGAGTTTAAGGCAGATTTTAAATGGAGTAATAAGGATATAACAGACCAGAGCTGAAGTGTTTCAGAAGAACTGTGTGGTAGATCAAAATGGAGACAGGAGATTCTGCATGCTTGATTAGGACTTGATGGAATCGGCCCACATATCCCGCATCTACCTCTTGCTGTCCTTTCTGCTCATAATCATTCCCAAAGCAATCAAATATAAAACTAGGGCCTCTTTTGATTTCTTTTTGTATGTTGTCTTATATGAATGAAAAATGGGGGTATAAAATGCTAGGGAACATCCTCTATGATACGATATACGTCAATATGATTTCATTGACCTGACATTATGATTTTTGCCAGGAGATCCCACTCCAATGCCTGAACTGCAGCACAAGACTCTCCTTCCTTTTTTTCATTACACTTTCACTCCAAACCTAGCCATGTCCTTCTCATGTAAGAACTGACCCCAGCTCAAAGACTGACTGCTGGAATGAGAAAAGCACTCGGTTGCTGACCTCTCCCTCTTCCAGAGTCTGTCTTTACACAGGGATCTATGTGTTTTGCCTAGTGCTAATGAGCCGGCCTGTGTTATCTCTAATGTCATTTTAAAATTAAATTAACCCCAGACTGTGGGGGTGTGTTTGCATGGCGATAGTAATACGTTGGGAAGGAGGATGCCTTGGGCGCACACACGAAACCTGCAAAGCTTCTCTGTCGGCTTTGGCTGCTGTGCTGACTGGCACCACCCCAGGGGAGAGTATGCCCATGCATCACAAATTTGCTTTTTGGTTCCCCTTCCACCCACCCCTGAGCTGAGTTCTCTGCCAACTCAGCTTCTGTATAAATCAAAGGGAAATATTCTCCCCCTCCTGTTTTTTTCTTTTCCTGAACAGATTGGATGTCATTATGTGCAGCTGAGCTTGCTGAGGCTTGGGCGGGGGAGGAGGGGACAGCAGGAGTGATGAAAAGAAGAGACGGTTTTAGAAAAAATGCTTGCAGTCCATCAGAGGGGGAAAACAGCCTCCAGCTACAAGTAACCAGCACTTCACACACACACTGATTTACTAGGGAAACCCAGAGCACTTTAATATTTAAAAATAAAATAGAGTCGGGAAAAAAGAACTAGAAGGGGAAGGATGTTATCCCTATTGATGGAGCAATGACATAGACATCATAGGGTTTGTGATGGAGGAGCTGAGTGTCAGAACACCTCAAGCTGTCTGACATGTTGGGGGTGCTCAGGTGGGAATTTATAGAGCATGTGCAGTCTTACAGACATTAGTCCACATACAGACTGCAATGAATAGTCTCAATCATTATGTAGAACGGCTTCTAGCTCATCTTTTATGAAGTGAAAAGCACCCTTTTACTCCTCCCAGCCAAGTTGTTCACCATGCAGTGCAGACAGTTTCCCATCATTACTGAGGGGATCACTAGGTGAGAAAGAGGGAAAAAGAAAGGGAAGAGGATGGGGGAAATGGGAAGATGAGAAAAGCAGGGGCTGGAGGAAAAAGGGGGAAGGGCGAAAAAAGAGTAAGAGGGGGAGAGAATGAGGAGGGAAGGGAGGGAAGAGGGGAAAGGGAGGAAGAGAGCGAGAGAGAGACAGACAGAGAGGAAAGGAGGGGTGCGAGCCAAATGCATGGCATTCAAAAGAAGCAGCTTTCAAAAGCTTTGGCTGGGATGCAGATTTGCAGAATCTCTGGACCCATAATTCCCTGGCATACAAAGCTTGCTGGAGGCATCAATGTGCCCAAAAGGGGCTTGCAGAATAAACAGCAGATAAAAAAAACCCAACACCCACAACAAGCCTATGAATTAAAAATGAAGGCAGGGGAAACAGCTGTACTACCAAGCTGCAGGTGACCTCATTGTGGAAGCTGTGCCACAGTGAGGCATGATCATGTCCAGTAGTTCTGAAATAATAGGTATGGACAATAATAGCTGGGAGGAAGAACACATTCCCTATCTATATTAAAGAGTAGGTAATTGCCCATCTCTCCTGCCAGCTGTATTTTAATCCAGAACTAAATTACTCTGAACATTCTTATAAACTTTTATGTTACAGCATCTCCTAAAACTTCAGTTGACATGACTAAAAAACACTGTTCTCACTTCAGTTAAAACAGCCAGAAGGATGATTATCCACCAAGATTTGCCCAAGATCACAGAGTCAGTGACAGTATCAGGAGGAATCCAGATTTCCTCAATCTCAGCCTTGTGCCTTAAGCACACAGCTACTTTCTCCCAGTTTTTAGATGCTTATTTAAATGGGCAAAGATCACATGTGAGAAACAAAAAAGACCCCTACCCTGTAATTCAGTTTATAGATGTGGTTCACCAGTTAATAACTTTGATTACTTTGTACTGCAGTAGAGTAGTACCCTATCACATCAGATAATTAAAAATAAGGTAACAACAGTATTGAACAAATGCTACTGATTCCACTTTACAGATGGGGAAACCGAGTCAGAGGGTGAAATTATTTTCTTCAGTGTTCCATAAAAAGACAAAGGCAGAAGAGGGCAACAGGTGTTATACATCTGTGTTATGTGCCACCAAATCAGAATTTTTCATTCACCAGTTTTACTGCTATTCTTATGCAACTGATAACTGAGGATGAAAAAGGACGGACAATTCAGTGAAGAGCCATTCTAAATTGAGAGCTCTTTGTACTCTGGAGAAAGAGTGCAAAGGAATGCGCTGTCTAAAAAGACCGTATCACTTCCCAAAAGTTAGCCATTAAACTCCAGTATTCAGGTTTGATATAAAGATTAGCGGGTAAAAAAGTCCTGAAATGTTTCAAAAAGAGGGATTGCTGAAACCGTGGAAATAATTTTCTTGTTTTTAAACAATTTTCCTGAGTTGCTGGATATAGAGGATTGTCATTCAGAGTAGCAAATCTGGAACATAGTGGGGGAAAGGGTAAACAGAGCCCATCCTTTTATGAAAGAGCTGTCTGCAAGCAAGATGCCATTTCTTTCCAGAAGCAACTAATGCTAGAGCATAATGTTCTGTTCTACTCCACCTGTTGCTGGAGCTGGTAAGCAAGTTTAGGGGATGTGCTGGTAATGCTTTTGGTTTTCCTGATGCTAGAACTCAGGCTAAACTGAAAAGGTCTCACAGTACTACTCCTTCCAGAACAGTTCTAATTTCCAAGGAATCTTTTGCTGGAAAAAGTGGTTTTCTTTTTCAAATATTGTTCATTAAACTTTGTTGTATTTAACAGGCACGTCTTCCAGCGTAACTTAGTTACAGAGGATTGCTACCGCCTGAAGAGGGGTGTAAGGATGCCGTATTTGGCTCTATACTGCTTGTGCTTTGCCTCTTACAAGGTGGGAGCGTAAAGCAGGAGCTTTAGGAGCACAGATGGGAATGGTTTTCCAACAAGAAGAGAACAACAGGAATGTGATATGCTACAGAGACGACAAAGAATTCTCAGGGAGACAGAAAAATTTGGCAACTGATGTGCTTTAGGTGGACTTTTTTCCTACAAGGCTTAAAGGCCTAGACTTTTCCCTCTCCCTGATGCCCACAATAAACATCACGCAGTTGAACTGGTGGATCCAAACCAAAACATTTGAACTTTTCACTCAAAGGACTCTGAAACATTTTACACGCTGCTGACCCCACCCTGGGACACAGAGTGGGAAATGATATGAGAAATACCACGTGTCCGTATTTGTAGATAGCAGACAGTACTGGTAAGTTCTAGTATTTCAACACTTCAATCTTCTTCTGTCATTTACTATGAAAGGAAATGATTCCACAATGAACTAACATGAATCATGTATAGCAGGCTACACCCTCGTTAGGTGGCTGCACTGCATTGAACTATCTGTGGAAATACTCATGGCAAATGTTTGGTGTAAAGGAAGCAGACCTATGGCAGTAAATTTCCAACTGTTTTTGCCTGCTGGATATAGGGATGCCTTAAAATGCACAAACATTCAATAATCACCATCTTCCCAAACACATCCTATGTCATGACCAACTTTGGAATGAAATAAAGCAGGTTTTTAGAAAACACATTCCTTTACTAAAGATGCAGAGCAATGGAGGATCAAAGTCTGTTCAATTTTTAGAAAAGAAAATGAGAAAGAATAATAAACGCACATGGGAATATGAAACAAAAGCAGTCATTAAAAATTGCTTCTGATTTGGTAGTTTTTTGTTAGAGAGAGAGAATTCCAGAGCTATTTGAAAAAATCAATTCCAATTGTGGTTCTTGTTTGTTGTGCAGAGAATGGAAATGGTCTGGCTATAAAAGGGGCCTTGATTCCTTCAGAAAATGACCGTACATGTACACTGGAAAGCATGTTGCAGTTCTGTCACAGGGGCATTAAAAATAGTCAGAGATCACGTACCACCAAGTAACAGTAATTTGCTGCTACCAAAATAGTTTACAGTATTTAAAAAAAGCTTAATCTAGAGATAGTTCTCTTGGCAGCAAAAATCTTCCTAGTGCCAAGAGAAAAATAATTTGCATCCCTGGTGTCAATGGTAATACTACCATGTTGCCTTAACGCTCCAGGAGATGCAGCCAGCTCAGCACTGCTTTCAGAAAGAAGATCTCTGAAAATAACATGGAGAAGAAAAGAAATTCACATTGCATTTGCATCAGTAATGAATTTGACATCAGCAGGTGATGAATCATTCTTTAGTCGAAGCATTTATCTAATGAAACATAACCCTGGTGTTTGGGATTGGGCTTTTTTTTTCTTCATTTCAATCTGTTGTTAACAGCCCTCAAAGAGTTAAGTTTTCAAGAACATGGTTGCCTTGGTATTATGCTCTCAGCTGTGATCAGCAATATGTAACAAAAAAACAGTACTTAAGTGGATTTTTTTTCAAGTATTCCCTACTGTAAATGTGTAATTAATTAGCCTTCCCCTTCCCCCTCTGCTCACACATTCAGACCCTTAGGGACCCTCCCCTTTTCTTCCTATCAAATTCAGACAGTGACTAGGAACTGAATTATTCATTCAGCTGTAGGTGTAACACATCCATTTAAGTGATTTAAAGTTTAAGCAGCCTTGCTGCTGTTCAGCAACAAAAAAAGTTTAAAGAGAAAAGTAGAGCCCAACAGGAATTTGGAAAGTTCTTTTTTCTTAAGCCACTTGTTTGATTACACAAACAGTGCACGTTTTTGTGAATCAACCTACTTGAATGAAAAAGGAGGGTTTGTGAGAATGGCACATAAACAAGAGCACCTGTCACTCATTAAGAAAATACCATGATTATAAGCATTAGTTAAAGCTTTTGTTCCAATATGTCTAGTTGAATATTCTTTGCTGTGACAGTTAATTTTATGCATACTTTGCTGGAAATACATGGCAAGTGAATTTCATATTGACAATCACAGAAAATCATAGTAAGATACCAGTTTAGTCCTCATTATCATTGTATCAGAGAACCTCATGCTAAAAATTATGTACAGCCAGTCAAAGAACAAATTAACCATAATTAACAACACTTTGTAGCACTTCTGATTAGATCTCAAAGTGCTTCAAAGTCTTTAATTTTCTGAACATTTCTGTGACATAAGGCAGTGCTGTTACTCCTATTTTAAAGCTGGGGCTGTGAAATACAGTACCTGAATCTGTTTAATTTGGGGCAATTTGGGAAAGTTTCTTCATGTCCCTAGCAGGCAGCGTAGTGGGAGATACGGCGCGATCTGTCCATAACCCTGATCTAACTGAAGGATCAAGACATACCTCCCAGTTTACATATGTTCTACAGTTGAGGTTGAATGTTGATTTTCCTCAAGTTAACACCAAAAGTCCGTAACAAAAAGAAAAGCCAGATCTAAACTGGAGCCTAGTGTCATAATCACTAGGTGGCCCCCAGGTCACAAACTAGACTTTGTGTGTTAGATGTACTTGCATGCAATGTGATGTGTCAGTTCAAAGTAATTCAAGTAGTGAATACAAATTCTGAAGACTGTGATTACATGAAGTACTGTGTTGCCAGTACTTACAATTTTATTAGCAATACCATAATATGTGCTATTTCTCCTGAAGATGCAGCTGCTTGAATGTCATCTGAATACCTCAGCCTTTATGAAAAAGTGTCCTATTTTTAAAGTCATAATTATGCCACTCATGATTTTGAAGTACAGGCTTATGCCTTTATTAGTATAAGATTGGCAATACTGAACTTAAAAAAAGCCCAAATCCTGAAATACCTGAAGGTATTTTAAGCAAAGGGAAAGCTTGAAAGAAATGGATGACAGGATTCTTCCCCTAACTCTTGCACTACAGAGCCCACTGTACACAGATTCAGGAGCGAAGCCACAGACTCTCGCAAGTGAGGGCACATAGAAGCAGCACCAAGTAGCAGCAGAAGCCTTCAACAATTCTGTGTGAAGCTTATTACTTTGGGCTACTTTAAGTTAAGCAACTACTCAAGGCTACCCAAATAAGTCCTCTAGGTTCTAGAATGCAGGATGGATCATTCTGGTAGAAAACAAAGGCTGCTTAAAACAACTGTATTCCCACCATTGTTAAGAGAACTGGATTTTGCATAGTGCTTAAAACACATCAGCCAGGAGCCAATAAAAATGTATAACCGATTGACACACAGCGCGGTTCAGTACTGTTTTGCATCATCACAGCTACCTTTAGGATTCTACCCTGCGATTGGTTCTACCCACACAAACTTCACTGTGGAATCAAGTCTTTTATTTCTGTGACTCTTTTTTGATCTAGATTTGAGTGGCATCATCTTCTTGATTAGAAGCCCCATTTGCTTAGAGTGGAGTTTTCCTGATAGTTTTCTTTCTATGAATTGCTCCATCAAAGGACTGTCATAACAGACTGTTTGCCAATTTGAAATCCAACAGTTTGTCTGGTGTAAGTGTTAAAATGTTGTCTTGGCAGTTGGGTTTTTGGGGTGGGGTGTTTTTTTTTTTTTGCATTAAGTGACTTGATTTTTTTCTATTTGCTTCTACATTATGTCAAGGAAACTGCCTCATTTTAGTAATCAAACCTGCTTTTTTTCTTTCACTTCAAATAAAACTCAACACTTAACCTATGAATTCAGAGTAATTTTATTTTAACTATATAAACTCTGCAAAACGCAGCATGTATTTCGCTGAAACTTATAGTCATCGCTGGTAAAATTTAGTAAATTGTTTTAAAGTGGGATTAAAAACAAAAGCAAGATAGACACATGTTTTATTTACTGAGAATGAAAGATTTGAGGCTAAGAGTTCCCCTAGACTTTAGTCTGCGAGATAAGGGTCCTCTGTGATGACTCAGGTCAGGGTCTTTTAAATGATCTTTTACCAATTTACCTTTTCAGTCATTACAACCATTAATGACTAAAGCTTTACAGTCTACTTATCATGCAAGAACACTCACTTCATGCTCTAAACCCTCTAAAAACCCACTGAATTGCTTTCTCTGATGGCCCAGACTGTTCCTAACTAAAACAGTGCTTGATTCGTAATTTCAATTGCACATTCATCACTTCTGGTCAAAGAGTCCTATGTGGACCAGGGTGGTACCGAATGGTTATCTCTACAGAGGTTAATATGGTGTGAATTTCATGAAATTCACAATTTGTTCAGTACCTGAGAAAATATCAGATAGGCTCCAACAGAAAAGCAGCAACTATTCAAAATTAGTAATTGGAGTTAGTCCCCTGCTAATGAAGAGGAAAAAAATGCTTGACAATCACCTGCAAAGTTTGAGTAACTCAGCATTCAGGAGAAGGTATTTACGTGAGAAGAAAGCCTGTAAAGGCTGCCATACTATGAACAGGAACTCCAGGACATACTTCAGGACAAAACACAAAGTTCAGAAACC
The DNA here is from genome assembly GCF_000737465.1 of Haliaeetus leucocephalus. Lineage (NCBI taxonomy): Eukaryota > Metazoa > Chordata > Aves > Accipitriformes > Accipitridae > Haliaeetus > Haliaeetus leucocephalus. Next base: position 7,588,741 of record NW_010972992.1, read on the forward strand.
CAGACTGTCAAGAACTTTAAATTCTTTCATTAAGGACAGATGAAAGAATTAGCTTTTAATATCCTAAGCTTTCAAAAGGAGAGAGTCACAGAACCACTGATTTTAGTGACCCATTTTTATCGGGACTCACTATTTCATCCAGCCCAGAGCACGATGACTACGTAATCATCTAAAGCCATTAGTGTATCTGTGAATTGCACCACTACGTTTCCAGGAGAAAAGCTTGCTTATTTGTTCAAAACCAAAGCAATATGGGACAACAGTTCTCCTAAAGAGCAAGCCGAGTATAGATCTGAAAGAGAAAAATGCTAACCCTGTGCTACCAGTAAGTAAGAGTGCCAGAGAGCAACGAGAGCCCGCTGCTCCCCACGGGTTTGTAAGCCAAGTGCAACAACAAGCCTGCAAGGGCAAGGGGCCTCACCAGCCAGGACCGGTCCCACAGCGCGTGAGCAAGGACGCACGGCCGGCCCAAGGACAGCAGGTTCGCGGTGATGAGGCAGGTCCGAGGTTAAGCCAAGAAGTCGATAGGAAGTCACGATACACGAGGGTACGTGCGGGTCCATAGCCAGGCGTAGCTGCGACACAGCTAAAACCAGGTACCTACACTGTAGCTCAAGTGCGGCGTGGGTGCCTGGCCCTGTGCTTAAATGGGGCCTCTGAGCTCACGGGTAGAGGGGTGAGGGGTGCAGGTGGAGGCCCCAGAGGAGGCTGCTAGCCTGCTTGGGGCCCGACGAAGAGTTTCAGAGCTGCACATGTAACTATATTACCTGCCACCATGTCGTAAACGGTTTATCCCCCTTTTACGACAACAGTTGCAACCGTGCAAATCGCCGACATCATACCAGTGTAAAAACTCAGGAGAGTGAAGTAAGAATCAGGCCTCCAGAGGATATGCAAAGTCGATACAAAAAGTTAACAAAGAGGATTCTCCCCACCACCTCCTGGGAGCGCTGTGTGGGTGGCCCCAGCACAGGGCACACAGCAGTAGAGCGTTAAAAGTCTGTGCGTGCGTGTGCAAGTGTACCTGTACAAACTCAGCGCCTGCGAAGGGCGTGGGTAGAAATTAACTGAACGTGTTACAGAAGACCTAATTTCAAGTTATGAGGACGGTTAGCGAAACCAGGTGCCTGTCTCGACTTCAGAAAGCACGTGCCTTCTTCCCTCTCCGCCTGCCCTGAGCTGCGGTGGCTGCACTCTCACCGGCTGGCAGCGCTCCGAATGGTGACGCTGTCTTTCTTTTTACAGTGGGCTCTGTGTGTGCTATTTCTTTTTAAATGATTCATGACTCCCACTTCTCACTTCATCTGCCTTTGTTTTCCTCTGCAGTGCAATGTGTCTGATACATGGCAAAACGTGCTGTGCTAACGCCAGAGCTGTGAATGGTTATACATTAATGTCAAGGTAACGACGTCTGCAGATACAGCACAGTGATGTAAATGGACTTGAGAGAGGGTTTGGATTCCACTTCCTTGGCCTTGTGAAATTACACAAAACAGGAATGCAAACAGCCTCCCCACCGAATCATTTTTCTTTGGTGCATACTTTTTTTCTTTTTATTTTACTAGTGTCCTTCTGAACTCATCTTTAGCAATAGCCCTTCCTAGTGCTTCACCAAATTCCTACTTCTTCTGACAGTAAAATCCAGATGTCGACCAGTATTTTTCTACACCAGCTTTCATACGTCTTTACAAAGAATAAGCAACCCTCTATAAGGACGGAAAAACTGAAGCACAGAATCAGAAAATAACTTGGCTAAAACCATTCAGCGGCTAGTGGAAGAGCTAAGAATAAAATTATGATTTCCTGATGTTTAGTCTCATCCTCTATGAATTGGACTGCCTCACACGGAGAAGGTGCTCAACGATTAACTTTATTTATATATTTACTATTCAAATATGGCATGTTCTCACATCTTTCATTTTCATATTAATCGTGTTGTGGATCTTCTCCACCCACCCCCCATTTCCTTTGGTACATTTGTTCTATAGCTATTTGTGTAGAAACCAAGCAATTTCTGCTCCACCTGCTCATAAACACAATGAGAGAGAGAACACTATGTTACAGCACAGCCACTGCCTTAGCAACAGATTACAGCATCACTGGGAAAGGAATAGAGACCTTCTGGAGAGGAGGAGTGCCCTTTATCTCCCTGAAAAGCTACAGCAGGCAAGTTCTGCCTTTAATTATATTTCCTGCAAGCCCCCCTTTAGCTTTAAGCAGTCAGTAGTTGTAAAGAAAGAATGTAAAAACTGAGCACAGCGTTTGCTCCTCGCACTCAGAAAAGACAAAGTGGGGTTCGCGAAAGGTTGTGAGCAGACTGGCTTCCAAACAGAGTATGCAGACCCATATTTGAGCGCTCAGGTATGGCGGGGTGTAAATAATTCATTCGGTTTAGATACCAACCTGCTGGTATCTACATATCTGGCAGGACAGCTCTCTTATGGAAGTACAAAAGGGAAGTAAACCACAGCCCACAGCCCTTTGCTGTCATATTACTAGAAGCTCATATATCTGGATTCAAAGTCATAAACCCTCTACCCTACAAAAAGATGCATGTCAGTTAGCAGGTGTAATGGGACATGCAAAGACTGATTTGGCAGGTCATACAACTGGCACCCTTGATATATCCGGTCAGAAAATTAATCATGACTTGATGGACTGGTGAGCTTAGTGGCACCTTAAAGTATTTTTAGAAAGGCAAATATTTGTGTAAGGCAAAGCTATCTGATTTTAGCCTTCTCCCAGTCAATTTCAGTAGGTCATACGTTTTAGACTATGAGCTCTCCAGAAGCAAGGATGTTTCTGTGTTTGCAATAATAAGAGTCCTGATCCTGAAAGAGATCTCTGGATGACAGAATATAGCCATATAGTAATAACTTACAGGCGTTGAATGGAAGTATGGTCAATTACATTTGCATTGCTGTGTTAAAAGGATGACATTTGGGCCACTTGACCCATAAGGGAGACAAAAGTCAGAGAACCATACCTTCCACCTTGGATTCCAGAACACTGAACTAACATACAAGAATGATGATATAACGGTGAGATATATAAAAGGTCAGTAGTGACGTAAAACAAAAAACCAGACAAAACATTTTTTTCATTGTCTGGGGATTAGATATTTCGTTAAGCTGTCTGCCCATATTAGAGAATTAAGCCTATTAGCTGCTGAAGGATTTTGATGCCAAAAAATAAGGTCTGGGCTCGTAGCTCATCTAGTCATATGACTGGAAATATGAACCAAATATGAAAGAGGTAAAAGGAAATACAGAAAACCTCTGGCATGAAGGCAAGAGTGAAAAAGATTGTGGGAGAACAGTAAACTTGTATGCATAAAGTCTCTAGTGTTCTCACTTGATATCTCTGGCACAATACAGTGTCCCTACAGCTGCATAATACAAAGAACAAAGACTTTACGAAATCTGGACACGACACTTTTTACAGATGGTAACTTGAAGATGCAGCACCTTACCAAACGCATACAGCAGTGACTAAGACTAAAGTGCTACCTAGCTCACAGACTTTTACCCAGTCCACTGTGTCATACTGACATCTACGCGATACACAGATGCAGCATGAAACATCACTTACAAATCTACCGTGTAAAATCTGTTTTTTATAAAGTACCTACAATACGTTTCTATTCATGAGCTGCGAATGGCATTGTGCCGGCTCACAAGGACATTAGGACTGTCTCACAAGGAGATGGATGTCACATGGGTAAGGATTTGCATGGGCAGCCTACATAACTCAGCAAGTGCCATCTTTCTGGAGGAAGTCCCTCCTCTGACGCATTGACACCACCTGTCTCTTTACACTTGATGGCATCTGTTGGCATTTTTTATGTGCCAAAGCATTAATATCAGAACAGCGCAGGAAAGGAAGATACCAAGTTCTTGGGTACTTAGCGATGCCAAACACCTAGGCTGTACTGCGTCAGGGAACTAGGCTATCCACTAGCATCGCCTGTGGAAGCGAAACACAGGGGACGGCAAGTCACGCATTTGTCTCCACCGTCCGAGGTGCCACTTAAAAAAATATGAGTGCGAGGGCATTAAAATGCTTTGCCATGGGGAAGAGGGGGGAGGAAGACAAATTAACGTAAAAATAGTAAAGAATATAATGCCAGGATCAGGTACCAGATGGGTAGTAGAGAAATCCTTGACTTGTCCCCAAAAAACGTAAAGCAGACAAGCTTTCCTGACATTGCTCAGTCAACCCTGAGGAACCACCAAGAAGAGGCAGATGGTCATTCCATCTCTGAAACTACCTGGTCTTTGGCCTCTGCTGGGAATGTATGTTGAGGTGCCAATTACCAGCACTTTGAATGGTGACTTTTGTGATCCAGACAGCCATTAATTTAATACTGTTTCACAAAGAATGACAAAAATAGCAAGATACCAACAGGTTTTGATAAACATCCAAAATAAATAACTATAAACCCAGGCAAATACCTTTAAAAATAAAAACAAGGAAAAAAAGTGGAACAAAGTGATGCTATCCAATTGACAAGCGGTTCCAATGAAGATGCTAGATACTATCATCTGAGTCTCCTTTTGTATTTTAGTAAAAGGAAACAGTTCAGAAGCCCCTAATGAATCCCTAACCAGAGAAAATAATTTGAAGAGAATTATCAGAAATTTGAACAAGTGTTGGTCATGTCAACTGGCCCTTTTGAACCTGCCTCTGCATTTTCTGGTAATCCATATTAAGGCTTGATTCTAAACCCCTTTAAGTCCACAGGAGTTTTTCAACTGATGCAGTTGACTTCTGTGAGCCCTGGACATGTAACGGCTGTAAAGCCTGAGAAGATGTCTTCTCCTGTGATTTCTGCAGTCAGCAAAGACTAACTTCCACTCATGTTCTAAACCAGTTTTGTAGACTGTGGTATTATTTAACTGCGATGAGCATCTCGGTGTCCTTAACCAAATCAGAAGTCTCTAACTGTGATGTTTTTGAAGCATTTGGGCAGTTGTTTCAGGAGTAAAGTGATCATCAGGCCTGCAGTTCGTTTCTTTGTCCCCTTTAAAGAGGGGCAAAGGTTGCTGGTATTCAGGTACCAAAAATTATGAGCAGTGCTCTCTGCTGGTTGTGAAATAACTTTTTTCAGTCTCGGCCCACTTCTCTGTGTGGAAGCATTTTTTTAATGAAAAAAATACATTGGCCCTGCCTGGGTCCCTAGCAGGGCAGTCAGTGATAGAGACACATACCCCATTACATCTCACTGAAACACTTACAGGCTGGAAAAGCTCATTTTACCTTACATGGCTCTGTACACATATCCTCCTGAATGAGACAGCTGCATTCTCACTCCCACGAAACATCACAGAGAAGAGCTAATGCTTTTCAGTCAGAAAAATTAGCAAACAGGTAAGCTTGCACTATCCCTTCCCATTTATATTTTACAGATAAATAGAAGAGTGCAGCCTCTAGTGTTATCAATATGGTTCCTTTCAAAAGCCACTAAAGTTTGCAAAAAATTAATGAAAGAATCTGAAACAGACCTCACATTCTGGTGCCACCTGTCAAGCCTGTCCTTGTGTGAAACTGCTGAATAAGTCAACACTCCCTAGTTTTTCCTTTGACAGCAAGGCATATTGCAGGGTGCTGTACTTGGGGCTGCACCTTAAATCTATCTGTGAACTGAAGCTGGTATAGAATGCGGCAGCCTGTTTATTAACTGGTTCCCAGCATGCCAAGATCTATGTTGACAGCCTATTGATTTATATGTGGGCTTTGACAATTTGGTTTTAACCAATAGTATGCAGAAAAACCTCATATCCATTTGCTTGAGAGATCCTGTCTCTTCATATGCTGCGACTAGAGATAAGGGTGCTCTGGGGGAGACCACTCCCTGGAAGGATCCATCCTCTTCCAAGGTCCAAAGTAGCAGGTATTAGATGACCTGTTAGGCACGCTGCAATGCCTAGTAGAGCAAGGTTTAACTCGTCATATGGTTAGTTATTAGAAGGTGCATGAAAGCGGATGAGGAAGCAGCGCTGCTATGCCCTCACTGACTTTCTATGCTTTGAGGCTCAGAGGTCGGTGTACGGGAAAGGTGTCTTAGCAGATACGACATGACTTAACCAGTGGGATGTATTTCAAGTGATGGACAAGGATGGGGTCTTTTCATGATAAGGATAAAAAGGAATCTAAATCCCAGTGCTCTGCGGACAGCTTTTCATTGTCTGTTTAATGAACAAGTGGTTAATGGCAAATAAAGGCTTGACTCCTATGTAGTTTTACAGGTAGTTTTGCAAGAGGTTTAATCTTGCAAGGACAAGCAACAATAGTTGGGAAGATGCAAATATTAAGCTTCTGTACAGTATAGCTATCTGACCACACACTTGAGGTTCTTGTCAGGTTCTTGCAGACCACGCTGAAGTCTCTGTCACTGAATGCTCACGGTGGTTGTTATTCAGTCTAGCTTGATTAATGCTGTTATAGACTTGCGTATAATACAATTTTACCTGCCTGCAATGATGAACACCTGTTGATAACCAACTGAAAATAAAATGGTAATACTGGTCAATGTACAATGTATTCTCCCACTGATGGTAAAAAAGAAGAAAACAGATTTACTGGTCAAGATTTTCCTCTCACTCATTCTGATTGTCCGGAAAGTAATAATGACATGACTGGAGAATCTACTGTCATGGGGGGACAAGTACAATCGTATTAAAATTCAGAGAGGAACAGAAATTCAGTAATACAGAGGGTGCACTGACAGAAAAACATTTGCAAGGAGAGCAGAGGAGAAAACCCACCCCATCTACCCTCAGTTATCAAACCCAGAGTGGTCATTAGCAATTAGCAGTGTAATAGGAAAATCAAGCTACTTTACAAAACAGCAAAAATTCATTCTGAACAGGACTCTGCAACTTCTGCAAAGACACAGGGAATATAACAATTAATGGCTTTAGTCATAGTACTGCTGTTGCTAGAAGATGTTGAGACAAATGTGTAAACAGAGGAGCCTTGGGAATGTCACAGTAATTTAAAGTACATAAACCTTCAAAGCACTGCCTGTGATAGAGTGATACATTGTCTTATAATTGGGCAATTGCTTTCATTCCATGATATAATTAGCACACAATTATGGTTATGTGAAGAATTGTTCCACCTCCCTCCCTTCCAATTTGTGCCTGCTTAATCTAAGCAGAGAATGTATCTTTTTTGCTAGATTACCAGTAGGTCTACTTTATCCTTACTGTTCAGCTGCAATAACAATGCCTCTTACCTGACCAATGTAATGATCAAATATTCAAGACAAGAATTGAAATCCTGCTTTTGTATAAAATATTTGCTCTTAGTTTTTTCCACATCCTAAAAATACACATAATGCTGTGACAACATAAAGTTAGGTGACTCATAGCACAAGCACCAGTGATCAATGCAGCCAAAACCGCAGTAGAATTTATATGCCGCAAGTGCACTGCATGTGCTCTCTATTCAAGGCTATGCTATAAAGGCCAGTTTTGGCTACGACATCTTTTTCTGAGGGCTAGTGTTCAACCAGCAGTGATTTGCTGTGAAGCAATGTGAAAAAAATTGGGGCTCCGAAAGGCAGAAATCTCACTCGATATACTGATTTCACACAGTTTCTGCTATCTCAGTGCGTGAAAGCCTTTCAAGAGCAACTCTTCTATTTCCATCATCTCTTCCGTCTACTTTGAATGAAATACAAAAGACAAGCTGTACTGCTACTGCAGACTGATACAGTACTAGGGGTAGCACATGCCAGAACCGAAGTTGAAACTAAGAGTTCCTAGGTTCCAGCAAAACACTCTACAAAATTATCTTTCCTGCAAAATGCAAATGTTTTCATAAGCCTTGTGGAAAGCATGTGTTTTTAAACCAACAAACTATGCCCAAGTTACGGCACATACGTTATATCCTTGTTTATTCATACGTGGGTAGAAGGCATATTCCATTGTTAGTCTTAAGATAAGTTGTCTCTGAAAACTCTCACTTGATTCACTACGTCAGAACATGCTCTTGTGTGAGGTTTGTTTTCTGTATTACTGTTATCAGCAGAGGATCAGGGCTCTTCTGACAGACCTCAGACAGCACACAGTGCAGAAAACAATCTTGAGCTTTAATGTAGTTATCGTCTATTTCCTGCAGCTTGAAAGAAATCCTGAGAGTCCTTCACCGTGTGGAACTCACCTCTCCAACTGCCTCAGAAGGAATTTTTATCTTTAGTAGAACTGGCTGGATTACTCTTAATCAGATCTTAGAGAAAAAAATTCCTAGTGTGTCTGTTTATACTACAGAAGAGATTAATGCTAAGACTTCTTGGACTTTGCTATGCTGGAGGGAGGGTCAGGTTATTACCCAATTATACTGCTGAAGCTATGTATCTATATCATGGTACTGTTTGATATCTACTATCTCCCACTCTGGTTTTGGTACCATGGTCTAAATTCTAAACATGTAGAACTTGGAATACAATTTTAAAAGTACAGCGTAATGCTGCAAGACAAATACTGCAATCCATACTCAAGCAAAATTCCTTCAAGGAAGTCTAGGGTACAACAGAAAGAAAAAGGGCAAGCTAAAAAAAATATGCTACTTTTATTTAGTCTTGTTTATTGACAGAAAGAAAGCAACAAAGTTCTGCATCATTAAAATGTAATTTATGAAAAGTGTTAAAGAAAAAAAAATGTCACAGTTGGGAACAAATACTTACATTTTAAAAATACTTCCCACTATTTCTGTTTTCTTTAACTATCCCTAATTCTCAACAGTGCTAGATGGAGACAATATGAACAGATCTTCCACTAAATTGCATCCCAGCTGTTGAGCTATCAACTCTGGTCTTCATTTTTTACTGCCCAACCTCTTTAAGTTGTTAACACTCATAAAGTGATCATCAGTCACAAAGAAAGGGTAACTAGCTGGGCAAAAAAAAACCTTTATGCTTCTGTAGACCCAGATCCAAGCTACCCTCTTTTTCACACTGTGAAATGGCTGGGACATGCCTTATATCTGTTTGCTAACAGAGAAAAATTTAAAACCTCTGAGAAATATGAGTTTATAGATATATCTGTGGACTTTGATAAAAAGAAAACTTATGACTCTTCTAAGGCAATTTTTTGTAAGATTACCAGCTTTGCACACTTAAAGGGGCTAAATAATTCACATCACAATCTGAATGTATAGATGCTATGCCAAACTGAACAAGATCCTGTGAGAACGCTTGTCCTCTCATCCTGATGAAAAGACACCTCTGACTTACTGGAGATTTAAAAGTACATCTCCACTGATATTTGAAATTCCACAGTGACATAAAAGAACAAGCATCGTTGCAAAGCACAAAGTAAATTTACTGAAACCTGTATGATTGTATACAGAGTATAGATGTTAACCGGGATAAGACTCAGACCAGTATAGATCAGAATCGATGGGTACACACATACTTTTATCTACTCCCATTGCTCACATACACAGACAAGTCCTTCTCCACCATGCACTATCCACAGAGACTCCCAAAACTGTCCCTTCTCTCTGCAAACATGTATGTATCTATCACTAGACACTCCTTTTTTTACTATAACAGTTACTTCCCACATGTATCCATAAAGAGGGAGCAGGCACATACATAAATTTAGGGGGGGGGAAATGCATTGCAGATGGAAAAGAACAACAACAGCAACAACCTCTCACATTCTCTATAGTTCAATCCTGTGGGAGATATTTATCTATGGGAAAAGCTTTACGAACTCCTAAGTAAATGAAAAAAAAATATATTTTCATAACATTTGGGAGGAAATGCATCTTAATGGAAAATAGCTAGAGAAAAATAATAGCAGCTAGTGAGTTGAAGGAACTATATTCTCACTGACATGAAACAACAATAGAAGCTAATGCGAGTCATTTGTAGAAGGAAAAGTGAATAGCTGTGGCATATTTGCAAAGAATATATGGCAGTTTACCAAAGGCAAAGCTCCAAGGAATACCAGCTGGGCCATAAGAAGGGAGCTATCAAAAGAGGAGGGAGGTATAACAGCATCATGGAATGGTTGGCACCATTTCTTTAGAGCATTTCATGAAATGAGACGTAGCTGTTCAGAGACGGTAAATCAAGGTGTTGGTGTCACTAGCTATGGCTCATGGCAGGTGGCCAAGGCGTGTACAAAAGACATACACACACACACACACACGTGTATGTTTTTAGCACGTTTCAAGGTGGCAAATTTACCAGTTATTAAAACAAAGTAGTGAATTAGATTTTATTAATAACTAGTCTCCTATTTTGATCAGAAAGCATTTACTTCAAATAGTATTTAAGAAATCAAATCTTTCTAATTAGAACACATTCCATTTGCAGAAAATTACATCCTACTGACTTTGTACTTTGACCTTATTAACTGAAGACTAGGATGGCCTATTGTTTTGTGCATCAGCCTTGCATCTTAGCAACACAGGGCTAAAAAGCTTAGTAAATAAGAAGGTATCCAAAATGTCATAGTAACATACCATTTATCCTGATGCTTGCAAAAAGTTGATTTCCACGTTTGGATTTGTCTAACTAAGGAAGCTGCCTCTGCAATAAAAAAAAGTACATCCTAAATTTTGAAAAAAGATCAATAAACTTATTTCTAGCTGAATGCAGATTTTAAGCAACACAAAACAAATTGTGCATGATTTTCACATCCCAAATAGCATTAAATTTCAATTCCTCAGTATTTTGTTTTCTCCGTAACTATTGCAGTTATTAATAATTTAGAATTTGAAAAGGGAGTTGCTTGGATTTGCAAGAGAATTTTCTCATTCATTTATGCAGAAAGTAAAATTGTGAGAAAATTCTGGATAACAGTTAGCATCCAGGTGATTTCATCTTTAGTTTCACTTTGAAATTAACAGGCTGTTCTAATAAACAGAAGAGCTCTTGAGCTCCTGCCTATATCCTTGGAGGCCAATTTGTCCAGATTTAATACACCACCTGTAAAGTGAGAGGGTATTGTGAGGACAAGTCTGAAGGGCTAGTATCACCAACTGTTGAAAAGCCCCTGAATTAAATTTACAGGTGAGACAAACTTGAACTGTCTTACCATCAATCCACTGCCCTATACTTTTCATGATTGCACCTTCATTACAGAGGAGCACAGAATCTGGCCCAGGGACAGCAGCTATCAAAACTCAAATTATGAACACACTCAAGTCCACTTTCAGAACTACTGAGGGTCTGGATTTTATACTCCAGGACCTCAGTGGCAGTATTTTTTGTCACTTCTTAAAGAACATTTGGCTACAGCTCTAGGATTCCTCTTTTTTAAAGTTTCACTAAGGGGCTCAAAAATTGCAACAAATAGCTTAGAAAAGATAAAAAAGAATCCTGTCGCTCTACTTATTGTACTTACAGTGCAGTTCAGTATAATGTGATAATTAGTCTCCTGGAAATCATTCCTCAAGTTCATACTGTGATATAGGATGAAATAAATCCAAGCCAACCATACAGTTCTAATTCCAGTGTGCTGCCGTCAACTGGTATGTTAATTCGATAAAAATGAGCTTGTTGGTAAGAACAGAAGTTACACTGGTGGGAGGAAAAAGGAGGGGGTAAATTTTCTAAGTATTAGTAGAATCCACTTCACATTCACATCTACAGCTCTCTAAATTACAGATACAAGATCTTTGTTCAAATTACTGACAAGGTTACCAGCTGGAACTTTACACTCAATTCAATTATTTTATATTGTACCTTCAGGCTCCATTCCAAAGTGACTCTTAAAGAATAATCAGACTTATTCAATAGGCAATCAAAATGAAATTACTTTATGTAAGTACAACAAGGTTACAGACTTGGTGCAGTCTGTAAGTTATATGGTACCAATTTTCAGTGCTTTAAAATTTTTACTCTGATTATCTGTGATGTACAGGCATCAGCAACCAGGACAGAATTTCCTCACAAATTCAGCTTAACCTCTTTACTGTCTCCACCATACCTTGGATAAATAGGTAGAAGCTAACAGTGCAAAGAAATTACAGAGCAGTTGAAAGTGATGCTTTATGTTGTAACTAACCGTAGAAGCAGTCCTTGATGGACTACCCTCCTTGTGATATGCATAATACAAATCTAACCCATACCTGTAATTCACAAAAAAACCTCAGAGTAGTTGTTCTTTAGCTTAAAATTCCAGATACTGCAATAATTTGAATAAAAATATAAAATTAAATTAATTTTAGTACAAAATTAAGGTTTAAGTCTTTGGAGTTTGTTTTTGAGTTGTTTCAACTAAAGTCTGTGGTAAAACTCCCACAGAGATTGCTTTGGGATGAGCACACAAATTGTTATATCTTAGTTATAAAAAATTTCTAATATGATTTTATCTATTAAAACCCTTCTGTCTCTTTCTGAGACAATGGAGGATGGGAAGTCTTCACATCTACATTCAGTTTGTGAAATTTAGAGGAAATAAAGAAATCTAGGAAGGAAAAGAAAGTACAAAACTCAAGTGCGTCAAGATTAAAAGGTGATATATTGCTAATAACATTTGAATTTGAGCTGGATTAATAAAAATTAATTTAAAAACCTGTTTGATTTTGTTTGACACTAAATGGATTTTCAGAGATCCCATTTTCTTTCAGCTTAGTGATATTACTACTGTAACTACTGACTTTTATAAGTTGCAGTTCATTTGCTGCAACTGGCACCATGACCTAAAGCATTTGTTTCCAGCCTTGGACAACTGAATCTGTTTTCTGGACAGAATATGAAATCCTTAGGTGCTTTAAATTGAGAATACTGTGTGGAATTTTAACAAAGCTTCACAGGCAAACAATAGATGATGTTCTGGTCTCTATATCGCATTTGTATCAGTATGAGATCAAAGCACTCCAGTGCACATTCTGACACAGTCAGAGCCACTGAAAGACGTTACGAACACATTATACATCCTCTACACAACATTCATTTAGCCCACACATCCCATCCCACTGCTATAGTCACCTGTATTTCCTACATCTGCAAGATAGTGCCATGACCACGCTCCTGCTGTAATCTCATTCACCAGAGATAAATACTTAGCATGTCTTAAACCTGATGGGCACTTGCACCTGGCAGGAGAGCTTACGGAGCAGGACAGATGCTGTGGTGTAATGAAGGAAAAATTTTGCATTGTGCTAACTAATGGGAAGTTGCATTCAGAGACTTCTTGCTGGATGTAACCTGTTGATGCAGCTATGACATGTCACACCTGTAGCCTGGCTGCATGAACGTACACGTCCCTCTCGCATGACGACCTATGCAAAGTCTCAGGGGCTGAAAGACGAGGATGTTATCACATGCATGTCACACCACTTCTGCTTTCACAGCTCTGGGAATGGTTTTTAGAACAGTCCTTGCCTGTGTATGGGTAAATGAGAGGTTTACCTCTCAGCAAAGAGGTATGGCATAGCCTTTAATCACTACCGGTAAAGTCTGTACCCATATCTCCACAGTTGGGAACCATGTCATCTAGGGACTATTAAGAGTGGACCACCACTTTACACTGAGAACAGGGACATTTAACCATGCTGAGAATACAGAACTCCCTTTTTTCCTAAGCAACATGTATAGGCATGGCCCACCAGACCGGCAAGGTACTTGAGATGTGTTAAGTAAAATATATGCAGCATGAGAGCTCTTTCAGAAGCTCTCTATCCTCTACTTTGTAGCCCAGAAATCTGCCTCTTGGAAACATGATTCCTAACACTGTATTTCATGGATGATTCTGAAGAGATCACAGGCCCTACAGAATTCTGAAACTGAACACCAGTGCTATTTGGTATACTGAATGGCAAGTAGAAATCTCATCATGTTCTGTAGTGTGTGCTCCTTCCCATTTAAAATAGCATCTTTGATATAAAATAACAAACATAACAACCCACACTTTTTTCTAACATACAGCCCCATCAGGCTTCTGAGATGCATACAGCTGATGACATAGATCTTCTCCTATATATAAAAAGTACAGCGTGCAACATCACATAATGACAGTCAGACATAGCCTCAATTAGCTCTTGTCTCAGGAATTTTCTTCCTGGTTTAGATGGCTCCACTTCTAGAAGATACCAATCTAAACTCCAAAGTCTGACTTGAGCCCCGTAAACCTTGAGTATCCCGAACTTGGAACATATCCAGACTTTAACAGTGAAAAGGTTATCACTCAGGATGCCTGAACTGAGAGCACCTAAGCATCACAACAGCAGCCCATGATGTCTGCAGGAAATGGACAAGCAAAAATTTAAATGTTGGAGCTCTGTAGTATCTTAGTCAGTGGTCCTGACAGTTTTTGCTGCAGCTTTCTTTACAGGAATGTAAACAGTTCTCGTTGCAATGTCTATGTTATGTCTCTGGTTTGTTACGATTTCCTGAACAGCGCTGCTGCCAACAGCACAAGGAGGGAAGCCATCCAGAGGAGTGGCTCTTTCCCTAGTATCGGAGCAGACTCTGCGGGAATCCAGGATCACTAATCTTGCAGGACTCCAGCCATTTTTGGAGATACAATGGGGTTTTAGGTGGTTGTTATTTTCACTGCAATTTATGTAAAAAATGTGCGGTAGGGTTCTCAGGCTGGTGATTCTTAAAAGCATTCAGAAACTTCTTCAGATGAGACAGAGCATCATCGTGCATGTACCACTAGTCTTTTATTCATGCGGGAGAGGCTGCCTGACATAGCATGGCACACTTCACTGCACATAGCTCTCCATGGGCTTTGACTATAGACTAAAGCTGTGCGAAATTAGCGGATCTGCTTTGTTGGGCTGGCACAAATATGCGATTGCACAGTATTCTGCCATATGCCTTGTTTCATTGTTTTCAATTGCACAAAAGGGATATAAGAAATTAATAATAAAAATGTGAATTCATATTAGAAGCAGCATTTTGCATTTACTTTGACTAAAAAATAGAACTACCCAAGATATGCCATAAAAAAAGTTCTTCATTTTTGGATTAGTGGGATTAGAGGTCTGAATGTTTGTGAAATTTAGTAGTTTAAATGCACTGTAAAATTATAACCTAGCATTTGATTAAATCCATGAAGCTTTACTAAAGCTCTCATGGCACTGAGATGCAACTATTCCCTTCGAAGACCCCAGGACATGCAAACCCAGAGCTTGATATGGTTATTATTTCTAACCAAACTACAAGGATAATGAAAAATTATTAAAAGTGTATGTATCATTTTGGTATAAAATCATTAATCTGACTTTGACAGGGGCCGTAAATAGGCTGAACAGTTTTCAAAGACATTGCCTGTCCTCCTACACAGTGCTTTCCTTCATGACAACAGCTGAAAAAACCAAACTAATTTTCCTAATACATTTAGTCTTTGGAAATGCATTTTCAATTATGTAACTCATTCTTCCTGTTGGTCCACTGGTAATCAAGTTTACTAACAGTGAAAGATCCACTTTTTCATCCAACTGGTTGCCTGCAAAAAGATGGATGAAGCTGGGTCAATGAACTGGAGAATCTGATTCTTAGCTTAAAGAAAAAAAAGAGGATTTGTGTGGGGGCTGGTAGATGCTGATGTTGCAGACAAGATTTGGTTGAGATAGGACTGAGTGTCACACAGTTTCACTGGTGAAAGGAGAAAGCAATCATGCAATGGGCAGTTCTCTCTGTCATGGTTCCAGAGTGCAGTTTACAATGCACCCAAGAATGAGAAGGGGAAAAAACACCTTAGAGCACTCCAGCACCAACAATGCTCTTCAGCAGCACAACCCAGTACTGTACAGATTACACAGCAGGAGAGCAATGGAGAGTGGAGGCAAAAAAAGGGTTTGAGCAAGCAATGCATCCTCTATAATCAGGAAAGACAAAGAAAACAATCTGTTTTAATCGAAAGAAGAGATAAAAGTATGTAATAACGAATGAAACTGATTGGCTGAGATAAAACATCCTATGGTCTTCATTCTCATCTCTGGTTCGCTGTACCTTCCTTGGCCTCAAAAGGTTTAGTCCAGCTTTACGTCACTTTGAGAAGTTGCTCTGGCTCTCCTTTTTCCCATTTTATACAAATACCAAATCAGTTCTCTATCCGCTTGTACCAAATCACTTGGCTGCTTCTTCTGATTGTAATGCTTGGTCTATAAAAGACAGTTCTCCTTAAAGACCTTGCTTCTCTTTTAACAGCCATCTCAGAATTCTATCTTTTGCCATTTAGCTACCTCCACAAAACAAGAAGTTAATGGCAACAACTTTTAAAATTGTGGATTTTATGATTTTATGTATGCAAGCTGATTTAGAAGGAGAATAGCAACAAATGAGAAATGGCAATTAACACTCCCGGAGTAAAGCCTGTTATTTCTCACGTTCTTCAACCCTTCTCTCATAAAATGCTTTCAGAAAGAAGGCAGCTGATTCTAGCAAACAAGACTACACATTTCATAATTCCACTCCATTGCTTTTCCAAAAACAAAAATATGTAGGAAGAACATTTCAGTATAACTAATTAGCAGGCTCTGTGTCATCCTTGTTAATTCAAGGGACATCTCCAAAAGACTCCTCTGGGAGAGCTTCTACTGTTACAATTTTACCCTCCTGCTCAAGTCCAGACACCTACTTTGAAGTTCTGCAAGGAATAATCCCCATGAGCACAAAGGATGGATATCCACGTGTCACTTGAGAAATTGCCCTTGTTTTCATAGTGGAGTTTAGCACGTACTCTAAATAATAGGTCAGAGGATGGAGAGTTGCAAAGAATTGGAAAGAAACGTTCCCATCAGTCTGTTCACAACTAACAATCTCAATGTCGTTGTGGCTTCATTCTTATAAACCCCAACTCTTGTGTAACGGCCACGGGAACTCAGCCACTCAGCAACATTATCCCTAATTCTCTCTCAACTTGTCCTTGAGTCATCACGTAACAACTCTTTGTGTTGAGTGTCATCAACTCAGCTGTTGTACAGCTACGCAGAAACTGAGGTATGCGCTCCCTGGCTGTTCTCACAGAATACTGGAAAGACCTCCTTTAGCTGTGGGTAAAGCCATCAGCAGTGGGGAGGGCCTTTGGATATTTTCACAGAACAGAGGGAAATAACTTCCTGCTTTCGGAGAGAAGGTCCCTTCTGAAAGGTTTCAAGAGCAAGATCTGTCAACGTGCAAGAAGAGAGGGAGTGTTGCTAAATTCACTAGTTTTCTCTGTTTGTGAGGCTAGAGCCTGACACAGAAACAAACTGAAAGAGCATCTTCCCTGTTGATGATGCAAAGCACTTACTGACTAAAAAAACCGCAAGAATCACGCACAATTGACTTATTTACATACTTCTCACTATGTAAACTTCACTTTCCATATGGTTTTATTACTTTCAAATGTGTTTTATTCCCTGATGGTAGGAAAGGGTCTTCGGCAGGTATATTGTACGTACTCACTTTAAAATTACTGGCTAAAAAACCAATGTTAGTTTTCCAAAGAAGGATTTTTAATTAAAAAGTATCAAAATTTCCACTCAATTTCCTTGTATCTTCTCAACAGAAAAGAGAGATTTTTCCTGGCTTTTTGGTAAGGTCACTCACCTGAAAAATGCTGTAGTCGTCCAAGTCTACTTCAGGTAAATAAAATGACAATGATTAAATTGCAATTTTTTATTCACTAAATCAGAACCAAATTGATTCTTGAAAATGAGCACATGTTCCTAGAGAACATAATTCTCTGAAACACTTTCCCTCCACAGAAGTCACAGAAGTGATTTCCTTTTCATTATGTGCTTGACTAACTTGTATCCCTTCTGCTCTGGCAGGGGGTCGAGGGCTCCCTTCGCTGTTTCAGTCATCGTTGGCTGTTTGTACAGATCCACTGTGTACAGAGAGTTTTGATAAGATCCAAAGAAGCTTCACTGTTGTGGGAGCTCCTCCAAGTCAATTATTTGCAAATTTCAAACCTTTTGAAACTTGTCCATCATTAATCTCTGAGATAACGTAGCATGGAATAATATCTGCTTCTCGTAGATCACACAAACGGGGGAAACATCTGTGACTGCGTGCCTAAATAGTCTTTGTTCACTGCTACTTTGAACAGAGCTATGAACACATTTGGATAGGAAAGAAGAGCTTAGTTTAAAAAAAAGAAAATCTTTGGTAACGCAGAGAATTTCTGTAAGCTCCAAATCACTAGAGAGTTCTGGGGCCATTGCCGTCTACTATCAAGCAAGCCAAATACTCCTTTTTGCGTGCAGTGTATCCATGCTATCATAGGCAGGCCAGCCACCAGATGCTCAGAAATACTCATTCCTCTGCAAATTAGTTCACCTCATTTCATAGCCAAATCATTCACTTGTCAATTTCCCCTTTGGCCTTTGCAGTTAATGGGATCTGCTATTAGTCAGTCTGGGGGGATTTCTTACTCCCATTATGAAAAAAAATGACTCTGAATTCAAATGGAATTCATCTTCCTAAATACACCACCACAAGTTGCCACTCTTTTGTTTTAGACTAGTAGATTCGGGAGTGTTTTGAGTTGATTACAAATGAAAGATGACTTTAAAACTCAAGATGAAAAATGTGCTGGGTTTCATTCAAGTACATCCTGAAAAGAAATACCTTTTTTTTTTCCCCTCAATTTTTTTGCTTTCACCCCTTCCCTCTATATCCAGGGTTAAAAAAGGTATTGTGTAGTGTGGCAGACAGCTAGCAAATGAAAATGCAGTCTTATAGCCATTTGTAACAGTAGGCAAAGATCAAACCTTTATACTGGTGCAATATATCACACTCCAATGGCTATAGCTGGATGCTATAAGCCAAAAGGTCTGAGCCCTATAGCTGGCACTATCAATACAAATGACCTAGAGGGAGTTAGTTACTTCAGCGTATTGAAAGAACCACTGATACAGGTTCCTTCTCTTTTCTAGGTGCATTACATTGCCTGCTTAATATAGTACTTACATATAGGCCTCACTTAGGCCTCAGTTTCTAGCCGTGTAAAATGCGACATTTGCCTTGTAAATAGAAGCCTCAAGGATTTCTTTCAGTGGCACCACAGCCTGCACTCTATTGAGAAACTCTGCTACAATCTATGGCCAAGAGACCCCCCCCATTTTAAACTTTATAGATATGCTTTTGAACTATTTTTTGAATCGGGCCCTACGTTTCATGCCAGGCATCTTGCCATGTGCCTCATTTAGTTTATATAAACCTCTAGGGCTGGCTTTAATCTGCTTTCCCAGAGTCCCTAGGTTTGAAAATGTATATACCAGGAAAAAAGAGAGGGGAAGGAAAAGGAGAAAAGAAATCAAAGCACAAAGTGAGTTCACTTATGTAAATCTTAGTCAACACTGATACGAGGGCTTATTTAGTTTTGCATTCCTCACCCCTTCACCTCAGGTGCTGGGATTAATGGGGGACCGTTTTTCCCCTTTTGATAGCGTAAATGAGGAAGCTGTTGACTCGCATGGTACTGGAAAGACATATGTGCTTCATTATCTGGATTCCTTGTATTGTTTCAGCTTGTCGTTGCTGGCTGGGAACATGCAGCCTTGAGCTGTTCCCATTTTTAAAATGCACTTTTTTCTGCCCCGGATTATTGCCAAGTGGAGATTTAAGTACACTATTACTTTTATGGAGGACTATTAAGAGTTATTAGATCCCATTAGAGCAGACTATGCTCTTTAAAAAAAGAATCCTTTCCTTTATTTTTGAACAACCATTTATATTCATTTAAATCTGACAGAATGTTTGTATCAATGCAAACACAGTTAATTATATCTTAGATCACTGAGAACATTTCTTGTTTATTTTTAAAAAATGTTTTACTAGTCTCCCCTAAAGACTGTGTTTTACTTATGTGGCTTTGAAGCAAGTCTGAACCATCATGGCTTCTAGGTGCACTGGGTTTTCTGGCATGGATGGCATAAGAAGAGTTGGAGAAAAATGACTGGAAACTGAATCCCAGCACAATCTGTACCTATTTTTTTGTTAGGTTCGGATGAAGTCCTCAGCTCAAGGACACTAAGATATCAAGGGGAATCTTTACATCACTAGAAGCAGGATCAGGCCCTACATTACAGTAGGAATATGACCTAATATTATTGGCAGAAGTCAAAACCAGTAAGAACTGCACATAGCACCAGTTCCTGGGTGGTTGTGATATTTTTAAAGACAGGATGAATGCTTGGATTAATTGCTAGTCTGTTCCAAGTTTACTTCATGCCGACTCCTTTCTTCACAGTTTACATCCAGTTCTCCAAATTTCTGTGTATTACTACTTAGTCTTAAGCCAATTTCAAATAAAATGAAGGAAACATGTCTCAAAGGAGTACAGAATTCCATGTGCTGACACTATATTTTCTGAAAAACATCTGAGACATTAGCTCTGACTTTACCCCTTCCCTTATAGCAGCATTTGTTGTAAGCAACATTGTCAGTAGCCCAGACCTATGGGTTTGATCTGCTTAAACTGTAATTTGTATAACCCACGTTGGGAAGAATGGTATGTCTTCCTGGAAAACATTCCATTTCCCTTCCCCTTTCCCTTCCCCTTTCCTTGTCGAAGACACACTCTGAGGAGATGACTAAATGCTGCCACAGGAGGGAGAAAAACAAACAGGAAAGAATTAAAAGGGCCTCGGATAGGGCTGTAAAGCAAAAGGCATAAATTATTCAGCTCTTCCCCTCCCTGAATTCTCTTGCAGCCAGCACATGCACAACACCTCCCTTCTGGATGAGACTTTGGCATGAACGGCAGATCACATTAATGCTCCATCATGTTACCACAGCAGAGCGTCGCTTGGCAAGATGATGCAGGATACTCCCTCAAGAAAACTTTGAAAGAACAGTGCTGCACAGCTGAACTAGGTAGTGGAGGGGAGGGAGGGAGGGAGAAAGTGGGAGGGGGGTGAAACATCCTGGTTATGTGGGGAATCATGTTTGAAATGGCTTCTCAGAGCACAAAGCAAGTCTAGGATTAGAAGTAATTGTTTAAAAACATACATGCTCCTGGAAAACTACCTGCAGAGAGTTTGTGCAGGAAAGAATGTGGTTCCTATTTTTCCTTTCCTTTCCTTTCAAAGATTGGCTTAACAAAACAATCAGCCACATGAAAAGGCAAAGAGCAGAATTCTCACATAAGTTGTTTGACATTTTTCATTATTATTCTTAAGGCATGCTCTAAGGCAGGCAGCTGGAAGTATGGTAGTTACGTCTGAATCATAGCTGTCCTGCCTTAGCTTGGTCCTGTGTTAACTTGGTCCTTTTGTGCTTGGTTTTTAAAGCTCTTGGGTTTTGTCTAGACTAGGAAAAAGGTGTTTTTTTCAAGAATTATAGCTCAATTGAACTTGTTTAACTAAAAAAAGCCAACACTTGAACAGCATTAGGATCATGGTTTAGCAGCTTCAGCTCAGTCAAGAGGTGGAATAGAACTAAATTAGGTAAACCGTACTAACTCCTTCAACTTTCTGCCTGGTTAGTCAGGCTTTAAAAGTTTGCTACAAGTGACAGATTGAAAACCTTAGGAAGCTTCTGAACACAGGTCAGGCTGAGCATTAGCAGGTTCCTTCCACCTACTTCCGTCTGGAAGAACAGGAGAAGGAGGGAAGATGGACCTTAGTGGACCATTCAACCTTTATCTACCCAGCTATCTGTCTAGATATTTGGTTTTTATTATACAGTATTTGGACATTGCCTGACTGAAAAGCCACAAAGGAAGTGATAATATTTTTCCAGGTGATTACCAAATATACTGGTAACAGGGCTGAGACCCACTTGACTTCTGTTCTGCTGGAGTCCTAGATTAGTGAATCATTCCACTCTTTCCACAAGGAGGGACAATGCAATAGGATTAGCCTTTCCTCCACCGCTCATTTTCGTTTTGAAATCTCCTCTCAGAAAATGTACAAAGTAGATAATAAATTATTCTTCTCACGCCAGGAATTTTCCATTTTGAGTTTTATCTGTTCCTGGGTTTTGGCACCATTAAACTGTTAAGGGTAAATTAAAAAATAATTGAGAAACTGGCTTCCTGGATTGTAGTTTGGGGCTTTCCTGCAGAATAGGAAAGCTTTTTGAGGCAGAAAAGCTCTTTGATTTTTGATGAAACTTGCAAGTATCTGTTGTCACATGCAGATAACTAACTCTACCCGGTTAGTGATTATCTTTCCTCTGACATCTCACATCTCTGCATTACATAGGTTTTCCAGTAAGACTGCTAAGATAACTTGACTGCTTCTGCGTGTTTGGTTTTACACCTTTCTTACTTTAGACCTTTCTTTGGCAGGAAGCCTTCAGCATTCTGCTGAAAATCTTGAAACTGATGTTAGGTAGGAAATGGATGCTAATAAGAAGACACTTAGTAACCTAGTTGAAAAGCTGTGGGAAAACTCACAAGGCATCTACTTACATAGCTTAATCATGGTCTGAAGTAAGTGTAACCCACTGTTATCAGTACATATATGTGTACTTTGCATTTCACCACACAAAACTGGGGTGTATGAGAGTGCCTTTGCTTGAGTGCCTTTCCATTTAGTACAAACTGGAAGACTCTTGGTTTTAGACCAGAGCAACTTCCAGTGTTGATCAAGTTGGCAGTATTTGCATAACAGGAGTAGAACTCGGCTTGGCTCAAAACCCATCCAACATTACCTGAATCAAAACTTCATTTTTGTTCAAGTTATTACTGTATTAGGGGTTCTTTCAAGACAATGCAGTGAAGAAAATGTAGTCTCTGCTCCAAGAAGCCTGCCATCTAAACTGGAGTGATACCAGGGTAGCTCATCACATACAAACTAAATCAGTGAAGTATTTTTTATGGATTAATACAGATGGTTTTGTAAAACTAGATTGTGACTGTTAGAGGAGTAAGGTTTCGGAGACTGTTTTAAATAGTATGGTAGAGTACTTCCGGAAGGGTTTCAGAAAGATAGAGAAGAATTAACACAACATGGAAAACAGTTTGAGAAGAAAGAAACAAGCAGGAAGCCTTCAGCATTCTGCTGAAAATCTTGAATCTGATGTTAGGTAGCAAATGGATGCTAATAAGAAGACACTTAGTAACGCAGTTGAAAAGCTGTGGGAAAAGAAAGGAACAAGTATTTAACACAGAGGTCAAGAATAAGATCTGGGAGAGTCACAAGGCCTGGAAAGAATGTTGGATGAAGTCGAAAGAGATTAAAAAAATATTTATTTTGTATTCTAACAGAGCCTGGAAGTGAATATATCACTGTGTTTGGTAGTGTGCATACATATGACAAGAAAATTGGGTTTGCCTCAGAAAAGAGTAAAAACCTATTATCTACTATCAGACTACAGGAAGACAAAACAAGCTATAGTGGAAATCCAGCAGGAAGATAACATGGCTCTGAGGAAGGCCCACCACTGCTTTCATCTGTCCCCAAATTGCACAATATAGATTTTTAATGTGTTTAAGCTTCAGATTCTTTACTTTCCTGACTAGTGTGTGTGAGCTGAAAGGAACACCATCTGGACAGGTCAATTCAGCAGGAGTGGTAGCTTACAGAAACTGGAACAAATATTGGAATTACAGTTGTTCTTTTTTTCCAAGGGAAGGAGGGGAATGGAAATGGAAAAATGTCAGTGAAAAAAACCATATAGGGCCCAAAATTCAGAGCTGAGGAAGTCTGCAATGGAGAATCTAGTTGAGACAGCTGTGCTGAGGCTTACCTAACCTAGGGCTGACCAAGCAACTTCCATGATGTCATATTTTGCTCTGATGGGCCATTAAATTAGTTTGTTGCTCCAGTCCTTGCTCCTGACACCTATTAAATCTACAGCTTTTGTGTTTGGAGTTGTCAAGGTAGCACTGCAGCGGACACTAACAGAATCCATGTGGATTTTTGGGAACGAGACAGACCTTGCACAGAAGCTCTTTGCTCTTTTCTTGGCTGTCCTTTCAGGATACTTTTTTCTATGCATATTCTAGGATTGGTTTAGAGTACCAAAGGAATAATTTACTGTCTGTCCTCTGCATGTACTGTTTAATGCCAGAGGAAACTAGGAAAGCTGGTTTCTGGGCTTGGGCCTATACTTTTCCTCTGCAGTCTTGCAGGAAATATCCCTCTTAATTTCAAAAGAATAGAGAAAAAATATTTAATTCTACAACGGTTATGTTATTAAAAGGCCACATAGAGGATTCATTCATAATTACAATAGTCACAAGAACTTGCAAGTATTTAGTGTCTCTCATCCCAGAGGAAACTATAGTTAACCTGCTCTAACATTTGCACTGTAGATAACAGAGATCTTATACAACATTTCAAATCCCAAGCTACTTGCAAGACATAGCACTTACTGGATACAGATCCCCTCTGCTTTTCTTGCAGGAGGCAGTCATAGGGTCTTCTTAAATGACAGGTCCAACACTGTCCTGTCTACCTCAAAGAAACTGTTCCCCAGGAATATTATGAGTCAAGAGAGTCAGTGATGCAACTATCCTTTTAAATGAATCCAAAATGGTTGGTCAAATGCGCACTTTTGATTTTTATTTTCATTATCCTCAGTAAAGTTTTCTTCGGGGAATCCTCTGAATATCTCCTTACCCATCACTGAGCTTCTCAAATATCTCTCATTTCTAGTCCTCAAGAGAACAGCTACATGCTCCCTTCTGTTTATTTCTTCCCACAAACCTAAGCTAAATGTGGAGCATGTGTCCCATACACTCCTTCATCTACCACCAATCTTAAAGGCCCAGCATCTATTTCCAGTGGCACATTCAGATAATGCAACCCACTACTTTATGTGGCTAGCGAAGTAGAGATGTGGAGTCTTCCGCTACTTGTTCTTTTTGACAAAGGTCAATTACTGTGAGTAAGTCTTAATGAAATAAAAACTGACTAGCAACTAAGAGACCGACTAATAAGTTGCTTCTCACTTCCACCAGGAGCCTTGAAGTGCAGGACAGAATCCAGGAAAGATTTTCTGGAAAACGAAGAGAGACCCAATAAAGTCTCTAAGCCTGGGCAAGTCAATAAACTGTCACACTTGCCCAGAAGGAATTGGCTTGTCTTAGATAAACTTACAAAAGACCCTGAAAAAACAGAACTTTTTTAAATGGCAGAGATTAATTTTCTGACTTCAAAGTAGTATTAATGCAGAGCTTGGCTAAGGTTTCCTGTGCAAGCAGTTTCCCCCCCGAGCAATGATTTCAGAATCCGCCTTGTTTTAAGGCTGGCATTTGCTGCAGCTGCAGACCTGGAGTATTTTCGATCCCCTCTGAGTGCTGGAACACTATCCAACAATTAAACCGCAACCCAAAAACAATCAAACATCTGTTTGGAGGCAGGCTGCTCAGTGACTGACATTCTCCTGCCAGCATAAACACTATAGCTGCTGAGTGATTCCTGTCTTTTGTGTATGCATGTGTATGTATGCGCTGCTTGTGTGGTTTTTTGTTCCTGCAAGCAGTAAGATTTTGTATGTGTAAATATGCTGAAGAGCATTTTTATTGCAATATATGAATGCGCCCATATAGTTTATTTGTGGAAGTATTTTTGTTGACATGAACACACGTGTTTGAGTGTCAGCTTGAGATTTGATTATTTCATGCGCTGGAGGTAGCTTTGCAGAAAGCAAATGAGGATGTGGACTGTGAGCCTGGAATCAGGTATGTGTTTACGCAGTGGTGTGTGTGTTGGTGTATGTTCATTTACAGATATGTACTTGTTTTAATTTGGGCAAAATTAGCATTACAGCTGCATGTAGTTTTATGTAGAGGCAGGTATTTTGAAGCGCGTGCATGTGCGTGTACGCATAGAACTGTATCTGTTAAAGGGTTTGTGCTTTTTGTTGGACACGTATTCTATACCTGATCTTCAAGTTCTGCCATTGAGCTAATCAGCTACTTGGGCCATAGAAGTTGATGTCCCTTATTGTAGGCCCAGGAAGGGAGGTAACAAACTGCTGGAAGCAGTTCAGAATTGGGTTCAAAAGAACAGCCAGGTCTGGCCCTGATGTAATCTCAGTCTCTCCCAATCTAACCCCCCCCCCGATTTCAAGAATGCTCTTGGGACTATGGCAGGGAATCCGAGGATGATTTGACACAAGGGCTTTGGGAATAGGGATAGGGTGATGAATACTGATGTTAGGTCTGTCTGCTCAGAAAACACATTACTCTCCTTCCTAAAAGCACTTACAGACTCCATGCAGGTAGCTGCTTTTGTCCTATTTTATTTATAGACTTCAAATAACCATGGGCTGTTGATGGCCAGGGTAAAGTAGCATGCAAATGGCATTCATTCCCAACAGGAACTCCCTCCCTATAAAACTAAGACCAGCTTTCAGAAAATGCAATTGTTCCCACTCCCAGCCAAATGACAGCTTGTGCTGCTCCTACCAGTTCTCCCTGAACCCCCAAGGTCTAGAGACTGCTGCTTACCATTTGTGGTGTCTTTATATACCTAGCAATATATGAGTCACCACAGTAGGTGCTAGCCATAGCCTGCTTGCTTGAAAACATCAGTATCGCAAGTGACAGAATCTGGGCCACCCACTGGCTGTATTTCTGGAGCATTCCTCTGTCTAGGAGAGAGCAGCTGGAGTTTTTTGCTTTAGACCATTTCTCAAATATCCTAGTGCTGAAGTATAAGAACACGCCGTTACAGGAAAGAAAGATTTGATGATCTTCCCACCGCGAGGCCCGCAGCTTAACTTATTGTTAAAACCACCTATTCTTTTGCACCAACCTAATTTTTCTTTTTGCCAGTTTAAGTTGAGAAAGTTTACTAGAAAATAGCTTTGCCTCAGAAATCACAGGAGGTTCTATCGCTTAGAATAAGACAGAGTATAGAGCATAGAGTGTAGTAGTGAAGCACAGAGAATCTATTCTTCTGTCATGTCTGCTGCCCAGGCGCTGTAGAACATGAAAAGCATTTTATCTTTGTTCAGCAAAATTTCCCCATCTGCCAAATGGGGAAAGGATTTACTGCAGCAGGAGGGAGACTTGTGCAACATAATGTTTACTACTTTGAGATACCTGAACTCCAAAAAGCTACAGAACACTACTGCTATTACATACTGTACTGACTATGGCGCATGTATGTACACCTGAATTATAAATGACAGAGAAAGCAAACTCTGTCTGCAACACAACACAGTATCACGTAAGTTCCAGGATCTGCCTCTACCTCTGACTCCACAGTGGTTGGCCTCCACACTTTAGTTAGACCTATTAAGATTCTTTCAAGTACGGAGCTTGTGATTAGTCATAGTCTAGAACTGTATCCCTATTTATGGCTAGAACAAGCTGTGTGGTCACCGAATTGTGATGCTTCTGTAGGTAAAGGTGTTACATTCTCAAGCCACGCGTTGCACGAGATACGTCCACTTGCCTGGGGACAACAAAAAGACTGCTCTATAACGTGCAGTGCAATTTTCACTCCTCACTTCTTCTAACACGAGACCGCTCAATAGGGTAGAACATGATGATCATGACAAAAGGCCCTTCATCAACATTAGCAGCTGCTCAATTTCTAACTCTTGTTTTCCCACAAACTCCAACTCCAGAAGAATATGAATTGCAACTGAAGGAAGCTCTCAGCTGACTACCACTTTGCTCATTTCCAAAACAGATGTGAAATAAATTTTGGTCTCTCTTCTATTCCTGTCTTGTCTGTCTCTAAATTTTGATTGTGAGGCCTTGGAACTTTGAACTGTTCCCTTAAAATTTATTCCTTATTTGTTGCAGCAGTTTTGAGTGATATTTGAAGCTCTTTTACTTTGTGGATTTACGTATTTACCCTCCCACTAATTAGTCCATATCTCAGAGAGCCCAAAACTTTAACTTTTGGCTCACTATTCAGCCAACCAATAAATAATGTGAGAGATGTGAAAACGAACAGTAAGATATAAACTTAGTAAATGTGTAATGCCTTAAAAAAAAGGAGTGGTATTGTATTGCTCAGTGAAAATATAACAGGATAAATTCAGAAGCAATGAAGTGAAACAAAGCAATATGAAATCTGAATATGACTACCGGGAATATTTGAAGCTAGCAGAATAGTGTCCCAATGGAAAGGATAAAGAACTAGTCACTTGAACAACTATGGACAAACTAATAAATGCTAGAAATCTTATAGTTGTGTGCAGAAGTTACTTTCATAAAAACAGGCTGAAGATGCTGTGTGGTTCCTAGAGTCAAGAAAAACAAGTAGAAGTTACATGTGCTACCAGCTGTTTGCTTATCAAAACTCTCTGATTTGTGCATACATTCTCAGCCACAACTGTTTGCATTATTCTGTCCATGTTATATAACAATTTTCTTTTTAGTCAATAACCGGGATCAAAAATCTGACATAAATTTGTTTTGGAAATAACTTGTATAAAAGAGCACCTTACAATCTCTTTGAGAAAGTAGAGGTTATTCAGATCTGGAAAGGTATTTGCCATGCAAAGTCTCATCTAGGCTGACAACAGCAGCTTCCTATACTGTCTTGGGGGGAAAAGGGGGTGTCAGATCCTCACATCTGCCATCATAGTGCACAGCTGTGAGTTGTTCAGGGAGAACCATCCCCACTTGCCCAGCTGCCCTTCCATTCACTGTCACTCAACAAGTAACTATTTCACAGTCCTTACTGAAAACAATAGGACCTTTCAGGAATGAAATCAGATCTTGACTCTGATAGGAAGGCAGCTGTGAGACACATGAAAGCTTCTGCTTGCTGTCTCTTCCTTGTCTCACAAGGTCCTGATTCAAAGAATCCTAGTAAAACATCCACAGCCCCTTCAGAAAGGTCAGTGTTGCAAAGGAGATTCTAAACTTTCGGTACCCTGCAGAAAGATACATAGACAGATAAATAGCTCACTAACGATTAAGAGGGATAGAGGAGGGGGGCGAGTATATATGGAAATAGATAGAATATAAAAAGAAAAAAATAGACCAAAAGCACGCATCGAATTTCACTGCTTTTTTGATCCCAAAAGAAGACTCCATAAACTTCAGGTATCATTTCTCCCACTACTGATATTTAGTCACCTCTGGTGTAGAAGGCAGAAGCTTTTAACAGCACTCGGTTATATTATATACCAACCTGCCACAAACTCCCCCCAAATTTGTTAGGGCATTGACTACTTTATAACCTTGGATGGAAGAGTTATCACCTGTTTCTAGTTATTCTAATTTCAGGACATTACTGCTACCGATTCAGAAATACACTGCACCCAGAAAATGGATGAATTTCATTCCTAAGGGCATGCCAATGCTGCAAACCAGCACACTTGGAGTTCAGTGTACAAGCACAGCATTGAGAAGCTAGGAAAATTAACCCACGTGGAGCTTCGTAATAACATGGCTAGATGTCTTCCAACACCTGAACTCACTTATTTACAAGCACATTGAGTGTTTACACTTCACTGCAGCCTGTACCATAAATTATTCTGAGAAAACCAAGTGTAGGGGAAGAGCTGGTGTTCACACAGAACTACAGTCAATAAAAAGGCTGTTTCTTTTTTATTTCGAGAGACTATACAGACTGCTCTTCAGAATAGCACATAAACAATGCATACACTGTTTTATCAGGGATTGGCCAACCTATGATCTCTTTTTCTTTTTCTCTTTTAAATACACTGAGCTGCTTCCACACACAGGGACAGTTCAGTGCTCGTGTAGCAGCACACAATGCATCCCTGACTAGCCTATAGCCACGTTACCCTCCCCTACTGCTATTTCTTCACCTCATCCTTATTCTTGCAGTATCTCTTGCTATTCTCTTTTCCTCCTATTTCCTGCTTACATTCTGTCTTCAGTGTGCTACTTCTTTATTCATTACATTTGCCTGTCTCCACCAGCTAAGCCCCATTTCAAACAACCAAAGGAAAAAAGAGAAAACTGAAGTTTTCCATTCCAGGCAACTTTGGCTAGTAGCTGTCTCTGTAGCATGAAATGCCTTAGTCCCATTCTTTAGGATGCCTATTTGCCTGTCATGCCTACAGAAGTAATGTCTTCATGACAGGGCAGGCTGTAAAGCAGAACAGAGCTGTGATTTTACTGAGGTCCTTCAGGACATGCCTGATGGGAGTAGCACTGAGGTCAGTCCCTGGAGCCAGCAGGAAGGTGCCTCGCAGACTGCACATGCAATTTAAGTGTGTACACAAGGGGAAGGAGATTTAAGGCCATGAACAGGAGAATTTCTGCTGTATCACATGCAAATATCACAGTCATCCCAAGAAACGGAGAGACTATTTCCTCCCTTATAACTGGACCACTTGCTTCCCTTCACAGCAAAAAAACAAAATACACATTTTACAATTCAAAATATCTTATTTTAGACTAAGAAAAATAATGACAATAGAGTAGACATAAAGTATCCAGAGAGATCCCAGTAGCACTTTGTAAGAGAGTGATCATGTATGCTTCTCTTTTATAAGAACATACAGTAAGTTATGGAAATGAACTAATTATCCACAAGTACAGCATTCAGCTGCGATACACAGA
This sequence comes from Haliaeetus leucocephalus, assembly GCF_000737465.1. NCBI lineage: Eukaryota > Metazoa > Chordata > Aves > Accipitriformes > Accipitridae > Haliaeetus > Haliaeetus leucocephalus. Next base: position 7,619,106 of record NW_010972992.1, read on the forward strand.
AAACAAAAGACATACTGTGTCTGCAGCCATATACAAACAGTTCTTGACTGAGATCATTCGGACCAGTGATAAAAAAAAAGAACAGAAATTATCCAGTTGAATGCTAATGACACCTTTATAAGTAGCCTGTATTTGACAGTGAGGTGATGAACAAATCGCACTGATTTCAAACATGTGATATATCTGACTCTTTCCTTGTATGGTACTTTCAAGGATATTGGACAAAATTCGGAAGCCACTGACACTCTCTCTCTGTTTAGAACATTCTCCTGCCCGTAACTAGTAAGTCATATTTGAAGGCTTATCCAGTGCGATGCCAATTCTGAACCCACCATTTTCATACCATCTTCCTGTCTTTTACCACAGCAATTGCCAGCTCCTACATTCATCCTGAAGTGCTTCTCTACTTCCCCTCCCAGCTTCCTCTGTTGTCCGCTTTGGACTTAACTAAGAGTAAGTCTGCTTATGTGAACATGCCTGCTCTAAGTAGTTACTCATACAACAAATAATACACATCGTGTGTTCCTTTGTCTTTCCCCTCTTTCATTTCTCAATTTCATATTCCAGTTTTGATTTGCTCTTATGTTTTAAACAGATTCCTATTTTCTACTCTTGAATAACACTCCTGAAAAAGCATCTTGTTTGTATAAACGCTACCTGCTCTAGTACAACGTGCATCCTGTAGTTACCTTACTGTTACTTTGCTGATGGGGGGTAAGATTTTGCTACTGATAATGGAGGCAAGAGTTCTTTAATTCATGAGGTAAGGATTTAGGTTTTCAGCTCTGAAGCTCAAGAGCTCAATCCCATTTATGACCCAAGGGAGGAGCTATTATACAGGATCCCATCGCTGATTTCCATCATGCTAGCATTGCCTTCTCATCATATTGTATTTGAATTGTTACCCCATACATCATATCTCCCCATACTAAAGAACTCACAGTTCCTCACACCAGAGAAATAAATGTCCACTTCTTAAACATTTGTTTGAAATGGGTAGGAAAAATGTATTACAGTGAGTGATTTCCATCTTTGTACTGTCTGCTGAAGGTTTCATGCTGCCAGAAACACACAAACAAAAAATCATTCCTGTTTACAAACGACACCAATCAGTTTCTCCCTCAAAAACTATTGTATCTGGCACAGTGGAATTTCTGAGAAGTGAAATCTATTTAATAATAAAAAATTAGTGGTCTTGGAATATTATTTGATTGTATTTGTTTTGAAAAAATAAAGGCTGAATCAACAATACACATACTTGCTGCTTTAAAGTGGACAATTTCACTATGACAAAAACAATTATAAGAAAAAAGCTTAGAGAAAATAAAAGAAAAAAGTGAATAATATTTGCAAGCTATATAAGAGCATTTACTTATTGGGAAAAAATGCAATCTCACTAACAGTAAAGAATGTTAAGTTAGTTAAAAACAGATAAAATCATTTATAAAACATTAAGGATGCAAAAGTAATCATACAGCTAATTCTACAAAAAGCATGGATGAAATAAGAGAAATTGATAGCACCTATAAATTAGAGTTAGAAAGTGTAGACAATTTAGAACAGAAACAAAAGAAAACAAGGAGAATAATGAACACTACTTATCACCTATAACAAAAAAATGTGAGTTGCTCTGTAAGGTTTATAAAGAAAAAAATATTTTTTTATTGCATTCAAGCATAAGCTTATATATTTGGAAGCAATGAGAAACAGCAAAAGATGAGCTCTTAATGCAATAGCACATTCCACTTCCAGCACCACTACCGAATCTGAGGCAGGAATGAATAGAGAGAAATTACACAACAGATCGTATTAGATGATGACAACAGTCTTTTCTGGTCTTAAAATTCATATATCTATTAATTACTAGGTAGCTAGCCCGACTATGCTGCTGCTAGCAAAAGTGCAGCTGCATCATTACTGGAAAATGGGACGAGCTATGTACACAAATAGTGCTAGCGTTCAAGCATGCCTGCCCAAATCCCCTCTGCTACTCCATTTAGTGCATTCTTCAGCCTTTATCATTCAAAAGGCTACACTAAAATCTGCTGAGCTTCACTGTGTTCTGGATCGGGGTTAATGCAATACCTCAGTTCTAATGGCAATTAAGGATAGCACTCTTTTTTCTTTTTTTTTTTTTAATACCATGTCATGCATCTGAAATGTAGCATGCTGTAGTAAGCCCACTCACAAGAAAACATCTCTTGATAGGAGCATTGTAAGAGCCCTTGAAAACCGGCTTGACTGTAAGACAGTAATTAACTTTGCATTTTATTCCTCTGGCTACAGTTCATTTTATAGAACTAGTCCACAACAGTAATTTATCTTTGCTCTTCTTACGCATTAGTAAGAATGAGGTAGATGAGAAGGTGCTTTTTTGATTTGTGAGGAAGAACTGGAGAACAATATGGCTCAATAAAGAGACCATACTGGGATCTCAAAAATCCTTCTGAGAAACTGATTAAACATGATTTTCAATTGGTGTAAAAAAGCGTGCAGTCCCACTGATGTAAGTTGTTCTCATTTATTCATCTCCTGAAATTATTCAGGCTATTGTCACTAGATGCAGATATGTCTTTATGACTTACAAGGTATGAGTGTTGGAGTAGGATTTGGGCAGTGGGATACTACTGAGAGGTGAAACCAGAAAGATCTAAACATTTTTCTAGGGACTGCAATAAAAGGGCAGAAGGCAGATGTGAAAGTGAAATTCTTTCAATCCTGTATAATGGAAACAAATATCTTTATTTTGAGAAAACTGTTTTATACTATTTCCTTATAGCAGAGAAAAAAATTTTTCTTAGAAGACCTAAGCTTTTTTTTTTTCTTTTTTTTTTTTAAACTGCAAACTTCCCAAAGTGCAACAACTCCTAAATTTTTTTTATCCTACTTCACAGAGAAAAATTGGCCTTCCCAAGACCACGACTTTATGCCTTGCTTGCCATTTGCTCCTTTGGCCTTGATTGCTATGCTAGTTAGCTAGTTAAACAAGACACTGGTCAGGTTTTAACACACCATCTTATGACTTTTTATTTTGCTTTCAGCTTTTTGAAAGGCTTCCAAGAGTACCAGGCAAGGAAATGAGATCTTCATCCCAAGGAAGAGATCCCTTTCCAAAACTGTTAATCTTTCCTTATGACATGTTTTGGAATACAAATGTATCCAGAGGGGGTTTATTCAGCAATATGCTATGTTCATGTAAGTGATCAAATTGGGGGTTTATTACAGTGGTACATATGTTAACAATAATTCAAACTTTTATGCACCCTGTTTCACCACCACAGCTGCTCTTGGTTTTCCTTATGGCCCCACCCAGTGACATTTGGAACACAAGCAGATACATGTATGTATTCCAGGGAGTGATGCTTTACGTTATTAGAGAACTAGGCTTCCTTTAGCATGCGATATTATCATAACAAACTCACGACTACATACTTTCTGTCACTATATTACATTCTATATATGCTGGAATCAGCAAAATAAGAAAGCAGATCTGGTTTCTACGTATCACTTCTGATGAATTTTTGCATTACAGAGACTGAAGACAATTATAGAGCCTCTGGATGATCCAGATTCCAGCCATTTGTAAGTCTGTTCCACCAGCAAGTTCAGTGAAGCCATCTAAGGGTTCTATATAACTGAATGCATGGATAAGTGAAGACAACAGGGACTTACTAAGTTTAATATTAAAGTGGCTTATAAGTGATAAATATTTTCTGCAAAAGGTATTAAATAAAATTTAAAATTCCATTTCTCAGGACACGTTGATAAAGATTAATGGAAAATAGTTGTTGCACTTCCCTTTTCAGTCCTTTCTCGTGTTGTTCTTTTTTTTACGCTAACAAAACATTAACAAACACAGCTAATGGGATTATTGCGTGTATAAATATGGAAATAGGCAGTAGAAGGATGATTTTAACTTCACATGGAGCACTGGTAATGCTAGCATATCTTATAAAACTTTCCAATAACCATATCTGAAAAATTAGAAACAACACAAAGAACTAACACAGGATGAAATCATTTGAGGTCTGGAGAAAATAGCTTGTACTAAGATAATTATTAGACCAAGAAAGCTATTTAATGTATCAAATAGAAGATTGACAGGTGACTTAAATACAACATGCAAGATGAAAAGATTAGGCATCAGATGACTCTTGAGCCTAGGAAGAAGCAATGGCTGTAAGCTGAAGCCAGAAAAATTCAAAATTTGAAATACAGTGTTTGGATTAAGCCCGGAGGAACTTACCTCTTACCCATAGAGATCCACGTTTCTCCCAAGCTGAATGCTGAAATACAGGTTGCTACTTTCTCTAGTCTTTTACCTGCTCTCTGAGCCTGACAGACTTTCCTACTGGGTAAGACCTTCATTATAGTAAATAGTTTAGGATTCAGCACTTGGCTGATGGCTCACACTTGCTTGTGTATCCAGGCTTACATTCAAACTTCCTCCCACTACCATTTCCTCAGCTGAAATCCCCAAAGAAACATCAAAGGAGGGAAATCTTTTTTTATTCATTCAGAAAGAGAAAGCCTCAAATGGCACTTGTTTTCTACTTGGAAAAGTAAAAAACTGAAACTCATTGCATGGCCAAGCATCTCCTGATGGCTCCCATGCTTTCCGTAGTCTCACCACCAAACTTCTGATCTCCGTCCCTGCTCCTTCCTCATTGGGCACACATGTTCAAACAACTGAAATGCACTTGTTTTGTATCCATGTAACATTGCCCCATCCATAACGTTAATGACTCAGAAATGGAATCCAGAAACTAGGCAACATGCCAGTGGCTGAGTCATCTTCATGTTCTTCATGAGATAATTGAGCTGCACTGTACTGCAGGATGGTGGGTACACTAATAGAGAATGAACTACGATGTACATGTCAAGGAGGGCATGTTTTACTCAAGTCTTGATTCTACAAATGCTTGAGCAATGCACAGCAGAAAGCACACAGCTGAATGAAAGTTGTGCTAGAAGTCCTCTGTATTTAATCTCAGCTTCTCTTTTCTCCCTCTGACCGTGTGTCCACTGTCTTATAAAGGTGCTGAATGAAACGGGAACAGAATATGGATAGAAAAGAGATGTCCCTGTAGGAACCGGGCCATATGCGATTCTGAAGAAATCAAGCACATCTGAATTCACTCCACATTTTAGCTTCACTTCTTGCCCTCACTGTCCATGAGGCCAAAAAGGATCAGGACACCAATATAAGGCACCCAGTTCCTTGGCTTTGAGTTTGAGTTGGGAGAGTCTGGCAAGACCCCATACTTTCCCTATAGATCTGAGGAAATCAGGCTTCATTTTTTCAGGGTCACACCTCATTTTTTCCAGAATTAAGGGAAAATCAGGATTATTTCTGGCGGTTACGGGTTAAGTGTCTGGTAAGAGCACTGGGAAGGGCAGGAAATCATCAGCAACATCAGAAACAGAGTGCAGTTCCCTTACATCCTCCAGTTCATTTTGGTAACAGTGCTCGCAATAGCTACAACCCATTCATTTTTTCCTGTATATTTTGAAATGTAAAATAAAAGATATGTTCCTGCCCTTCCTGCATCAATTAAAAAAAAAAAAAAAAAAGGAGGGGCGGGCACAACACAACACCACACACACACAGGATAAGCTAAATGGCATTGCTTTTGTCTTCTGAATTGGAAGAAAGATACGCATGGAACTCAGGTTCTAGATTACTGTCTCCACAGTTGCAATGCTGCCTAAACAAATGAACAAACAAAAAAAATCAAAGCCTATATTATTTGGTGCTGTACATATGTAAGATGATACAAGATAGGAGATAAAATGTTGATTTTTATTCCGAAAATTAGATGCTAACTTGATCTTCTCAAACATTAAATGATTCCTTTTATTATCTTCATAACAATCATCTAACAACAGGTTGTTTTCATCTGTATTTGTTATAAAGAGGATGCAGATCCAAAGTGTTAATGCTTTTTATATCTTGATATGAATTGAAATATCTATGCATTAGATATCCAAGTTATTATAAGAACGTGGGCCTTAGCAACATGAACAAAATACTATACTCACTATCTGTCTGACAGAGGTCCTGATTACTAATAGAAAATACAGAACATGTAACAAGTCCCAGAGGAGGAGAAACTCCCACAGCTTTCAAGACTCCCTTGCTGGATGAAGCAAAACCAAAGAGGGAGTCAATACTAACTATAAAATCTGTGACTTCATCAGCAACTCAACATAGTGCCTGGCAAACCACTATATGCTGTGTGTGCAATTTATTACAATAACCCCATTGTTTTTTGTTGAAAATGAAATTTGGCAACAGGTACGAATGTGTCAAGCCCCTCTGGGTCTTTTCATCTTTGACATATATGATATTAGATATTTAACAACAGAATAAGATTATACCACCCCATGAAGAGAGGGGAGTGTCCATTGGTTTGCATTCTCGCTTGTGGTTCAGAAAACACATTTCTGTCACAGACATCCCGAGTGACTTTGTGGAAACCACTTAGTGAGTCCTGACGGGGACATAACAAAGAAAAAAGCCATCTCGGACATAACAGTGTTCTGACACAACAGCAGTTAGACTCTACGTATAGATAGCTGTGGTAGTAGTAAGTTGGAGAAAGAGCCAAACAAGCTTGAAAGTTCTTCCACAAATACTGACAATAAAGGAAAAGGAAAATTGAAAGGTTGTCAGGCTAAGTGAGTAGCCTTTTGCTTGAATACCCTCTTGTTTGTCACCCCACCAGTCCCCCCTCACCAAAATTCATTCAAATAGCTGGAGCTCACTGCATATGTTATGGCAAGTTAAATTAAAAGCAAAAATGTTAATACAGATCAACATTTCCTGTTGGAGTCCACCCTGTTAGTCAAAGTTTAGCCTTGATTTCACTTCCAGTAAAACCTCTTCTGGTCTGAGATTTAAGTTAAAAAAAAAACGGGGGGGGGGGTGCTGGCAGGGGGGGGAATACATTAAATAAAAGGATTAATTTAGCCACAGACTTATTTAGCTTTGAACAGCTCCCCTCTTTGTCAGTTGGCCTGCCTTGTAACTAATTAAGCTGTTGTTTGGTCTCAGTGTAATTGCTGCTGTCTGCTGATGGGGCACTTCTGCCAACCAGATGTTTTTTATTTTGAGGCATGGCTATTTGATAAAACTGTTCTTAAATCATAAATAAATCAGAAAACTGTTGCATGGGTTCTATTTTTCCTGTTAGCAATTTAGATTATTGGTAATAAAAAAGGTCATGGATTGACTTTGACATTTATGTAAAAGAATCAACACAACACCCTATGCATCAGTTAAAACTTTTCTGTACTTTGGTGGATCTTGCAGATTCCCTCAATAAGCACTTCTCTCTTGTTAGACAGCAAAATGGACATATCTCATGGATCAAGTGCTTGGTGAAAAAACATTGGTTAGTGGCAGAAACTGTTCTCGTAATTACAGCTATATGAACTTCAAAAGCCTTACAGGTTTAATCAACAGTGAAAATCCCGAGATCTTGATGTTTCTTTCATTTTCCGGAATGTCTGTCATCTTCAGTGTTATTTTCTGTATTTCTTGGGTTTGTCTTATGCTGGAAACACAGGACTATACTCTCCCATAAGATATTAACTTTTAGCTTCTAGGGCCACATGACTTCTGTATGTGCAAAAGTCAAACAGAATATCAACTAAATATTTTCAAAATTAAAATGGCCAATATTGATTTGACATTTTGTCAGTATTCAAGTTTGAATGAAATAAAGATTCTAATTTGGCACCAGGTGATGAAACTGGAGTTTATTATTTTACATTTGCATTTGCCTATTAAAAATGTTTTTACCACTCTGTTGCTACGTGAAAGACTCACATGAAGAACACTGAAAAGCAACAACACAGCAGAAATGCTAGGTGGCTGTTCCTAAAATGTCACTACAAGCAGAGGGCAATTTTTTTGCTACCTACACACAACTTTCTTTTTGCTCTAAGCCTTTTCAAAATGCAACTTGATGAACTAATAGGTAAAAAGGATGTTAGAGACTGGATGACTCTACATTTCAGAACCAAACAAGGAGTGTTAAAAATTCACTAGCAGCTGGCTTTGGCAGTATGAATTCTGAGAATACCACTAATTTTTCTTTTATTCCTGCAGCCCAGAAGCAAAAGACATTTTAAACCAGAACCGTAACTGTTTGCTGACAACTGGGTCCCAGACAGTTCAAAAAGGCACTTCAAAAACTTTAACTTTCCAATAAAGCTAATATTCTAAATAAAGAGGAAAGGAAAGGAAACGTGCCGTGAAAGACAAAAAACCTTCTTCAAACACAAAGCTTAAAACACAGGCTTTTGAATGTGCATGAAATCTGAACTCCCAAACGAAACTGCTTGCTTTTCTTTTGCAATAAAGAACAGCATTGAGCTGAATAATATTTGCAGGCCTTAATAATAAACATCAATCCAGGCCAGTTCAAAACATTAGAAACAATAGTTAGTAAGTGAATATGTTGCTAATGAAAACCAGAGGATGTATCATCACGGTTACGTGTGGAGATAATGTGGGGATATTTTAAACACGACAGAGATTGTCTGTCTTCCTGAGAAGGAAATGTTAAAGATATCAGAGAGGCATTGAGCAAGTAAGCTTCCCACTTTCTCTGTATCTGAACATATACAGCACAACGACAACACTGAGGACCGAGCAGATACTTTCTCAGTTTTTGCAAGTGCTTCGAAAATACTTAAAGAAGTTGGGATTGTGTTGTGTGCAAATAAATAATGGCAAGAGTCAGACATACAGTGCATGTTTTATATATACACACACAAACAAAAATTTTACATCCATGACAGTTTAAGGAGGGTAATGCCTTCATTCTAAAAGAGCAAGTACAAGTCTTCCAATATATCCTGAAGGACCCAGGATACCTACTGGGTGCTTAGAAAGGTGCATTACTCCTATTCCTTCTGCAAATATTTACTCATTATTCTAAGGGAAGTAATCTTCACTGAAACCTCATTTCACAATGTACAGTATCTAGTTTATTCTTTGTATTATGTTCATGGAGAAATGCAAGAAAACTGTTTCTTATTAAGCAGTTTTCCAGCGCCTAAGAGAATGGGTCCTGATCAGGGTCCTAGGCTATAACAAAACCAGCTACACCAGTTCTGGTGCAGGCATTTTGCTTTTCAGTTCTTAGGATCAATAACCTAAATTACTGGAAGTGAATAATACACGAGCTTATTTGTTTACTGCCCATAATAACTGCCCACATATTTACTTATATTCTATCCCACGGTAATTTGCATGTCAGACCTTTGCTGTTAGAAAAGGCAGAAATGCCTGTGGAGCCATGAAGCACGTTTAATTTGATATGGTTTATTCCAACTTTGGTATTCTCCAAATAAAAATGAATTATGCACTTGACTGGTCGACTGTGCATTTCCTTAAATCATCTTACAGAAAATAATTCCAAAAAGAAAAAAAATGAAAACTAATTAGAGTCATGAATCATAATTGCTTTGGCAAAGGCAGGCAGCTTGCTGCCACAGACAGTAAGTAGTCAAAGACCTCTGAGTAACCAACAGAGCAGTATTACTACAGACATGCTCTTTAACCAGTGGAGGGGAACTTCTTGCTCTTCTAGCTTATCCATTCAGGCCAACCTGTGCTATCACAAAACCCAAATTCACAATGCAAAATCATTTAAGTAGCCTTTATTCACATGGGTAATTGCATATGAGCAGGACTAGTTCCTAGTGAAACACTATTTCCAGCCCGCTTCTCATCCAGCTCATAACTGTATGCCAAACCTAGTCCACAGACCTTCATTTCAGAGCCTGTTCTCTATTTCTGTGTATACAATTTCAATTGACACGTGCATTAGGACAGCAGCACCAACCTGTTGTGATGGTAAAAGTCAAATGTTATATTACGAAAACACGACAGCAAAGATGTAGAAACATGCAATATTTTCAAACAAAATACTACTGCAGAGAATAAAGGTAAATTAATGGGCTATAGATTTAGGAAGCCTCTAAAAATATGTGAAGAAATATGTGAAGTATTGGGTTTCAAATTGCAATTTGCAGTGACTAAAGACATCGTGGGAGGCTCCCTGCTATATGCTTGCCTCACAAAATATAGGACTTCCCTAGGAGACAACCAGCAGTGGTATTCCTGCTAGACATCTTACTGATAGCACAGCACAGGCTTCTATTATAATTAGATTTGGGTTTCTAAAAAACATTGTTTCACAAATTAAATAATTTAAATTAAACTGAAGTTAAAAATAATACACTAAAAATGTTTGCAAATGCTTGCCACTTAAAAAAAAAAAATACCCCGGAGATTTCACAAAACTCTGAATATTCCCCAAATGGTGTAATTATTCTAATGAATTTGCCTACAGAATAAACAGCTGCTCAGTAGGAACTAGTGAAGCATATCATTGTGAAAAAGGTGTTTTGCAAGTATGATTGTAACTTCATAATGCCAGCTATAAAAGATTTTGTAGGTATACAGAAGGACTATATCATTGCATTGCCAAGTTGCTGTCCAGGCAAATTACACATGCATGTGTGCTGCTGGTTGTTAGAGATGGTCACCACCACAGGAGGCAGGATACATTGGCAGACACAGAGGCTGAGCAAATTCCCATTTGCACAAACCCATACACAATGCAAGAAAAATTAACCAACAGCAACAGGACCTTTCTCTGTAAATGGAAGACCATGCACCTGAACACAGTAAGAAAGCTCTTCACAAAGAACTATAAAATGAAATGGATGATCATAGGAATATTCAGGTATAGGAAAAGAATGACCACTTCCTGACTTGGCAGTCAAATCTTCTAGCCTGCGTAAGAAACATGCACAAAGTATCATGGGCACCAATACTCTCATAACATTCTATATTCACCTAGCATACTGACGAATATGCTTCAGGGAAGTCTTATCATTCACAAAGAACACCCAAAAATCTATCATCCTAACATCAGTATTTTCCACCTATAAATCAGTACTACTGCAAAACAACAAGTGACAAATGACCAGCTTTTTAATGAAATCTGATGAAAGGATCTACCCCTCTTGCCCAGATTCCTATTCATCAAATATCTTCCTAATTGATTCTGTAACTAGGTATAAATCTCTAGCCTGTGCTTTGCAGAAAGCCAGACCAGATGATGACAAATGTGTCCTGTAGGTACAGATCTATAAATCTGAGTTTCAGAGCCACATTTACTACAGCAAAAGCCAAGCTACTAATTAATGTACAGTGGGTAAACTATGCCTGCAATGTATGAGTACTGCGACAGCACAGTAAAAGAAGTAGAAATCATCCGTTCCAGTGAAAAAATTCTGAATATTAGTCTGAAGTTAAGAGCAGAGTTTGCTGACTGAGATATGAAGCAAGCTCATTTGAAGTATCTCCAGAATGATCTACATAAAGCATGTAGCCTGTCTAACAACATCTTAAGAGCTACAAAACCAGCCAATAGCTGCAACAGCTCAGAGACAGGAATCCCACTGAGTCTGGACGAAATCATTACAAATGATGAGAGCAGTGTTTGTGCTAGAGGAAAGGATGGAATTCATTAGGAGTGCAATGACAGTTCATACTCCTGACAACAAGTAACCAGTAAAATGGGGGTTTTGTTTGTTCATTTGCTAGAAAGATCTTATAACAAAATAAACACTGAAAATTCAGAAGTAGCTTACAGTGATGAACTCTGGTAAATCCAACCTCTTTTACAAGGGAATACCAAAGCAGATTTTAAACACTTGGCAGCTTATCAGAAGCCAGAGGAAGATTAACTATGTGAGTGAAAAATCAGGCCAAGAAACCAAAACCAGCTTTTCACGACGAGGGAAAGCCAAGGAGGAATAGAGTCTAAAAAACATTTGGAAAGAAATGTTAAGATCATTTCACTCTTAGGAAATAGATCATCGAAGCAAGAGGAATTTTAATTCCTTTTGGAAGCGTGCAGTATTTATTAAATTACTTGTAAGATTTAGAGAGTGTGTCAAAGTACTAACAGTATCAAGACTCTGTCAAACACAGTAGGGTCACTCAGAAACAAGCAGCGTACTAGTACCCCCATTGGTACTACAGCTAGCGTTATTCACAGACAGCACAAAGACATGAGACAGTTTATATAAAAGTCACCAAAATGGAATGCCTGACTGACATTCCCAACTTCCTTGTATGATTTGGCAAACCTACGCTGAAGTTCCTAACATTTGAAATAATCTCTGAACTCCAGCACCAGCTCTGCTACTTACTACCTCTTTAGCCTCGGACATAGCATGTAGCATCTCCCATGCTGCTTTCATGCTTATAAAAGCTACGTAATATTCCTTTATAGAGACTCAAGTAGCTTATTGTATCAATAGTGCACTGATGATAAGTGCAACTTCAAGGTTGAGTATTATTTTGTTTGGAGTGAAATACTATGTGGGGCAGCTCCCTATGGGTATTTAACTCTGTTTCCAAGTTGACTGTATATAACTTGCTTTTTGTAGGTTGCTAAAATCGTGAACACCACATTTTAAAAGTGTATGTGCATGTAGGTGAAGGATAAAATGAGAGCAATAGATTTTTCAAGGTACTAGCGATAGGATTAGTTAAAACCACATAATGACTTCAAAAAAGCTCACGTAAGAAAACAGATCCCATGCAACATTGGTCTATGTCTCAATACTTGATGTAGCTGCTATCTCAAAGCTAAAGAAAAGGTACCGTGGGATGGAGTATCACTGTATATCTATTTTAATTGATTTTTATTAAGCAACTGCAGAAACTAGCATCTTCTGCTCCCAGAATAAGCCAAGTAACAGTATAAACCTCCCAGCACCTCACAACTACAGAACTTCAAAACAGCACAGCTACAAAGAAAATTACTAGCTAAAGAAACAGAGGGAAATTTGGGGGAGCAAAGAGAGACATTTTTTAAAATACAGTTTTGAGGGAGATGAGCAGTTGCTGATGTATCTTCTCTACTTGAGACATTTCCAATGACACTATCCCTTCCTTATCAGTGAAATGCAATTGTATACCTCAGAGCATTCTCTCTTTCCAGGAATATATGATGGCTGAGAATCCCCAAACACAACTTTCAGAAATATTCAGAGTTCTGTGCCATCTACATTCCAATAACTTTATATGCCAACCACAAAGAGGACAAAACTGCAACAAAGTTGAGTCTGGGGCAGCAAAAATTTTCTGTGTGGAAAGAGTAAACATTTGAGGACTGCACCAAAAGGTAGCATGAAAAAGACTGTCATCAAGAATCAGTACAGTATGTTGCACTCTGAAAATAACAACTGAGTAACCACGACTAACGGAACACTGGCTTCTATCTAGCAGAGAAGGCACCAAAAGTGTGTTTGGACTGAACAAGACATGGTATTAAGTAGAGGCCGCTCTTTCTTGCTCTGGTATGTTACACTCACAGGAACTTAGGTTAGGAAAGGCTTCCTTCTGGGTGCAACAAAGAACAAAAATTTCATTGCCACTTGATTTTATTAAAGAAGTGACAGCATGAAAAGTTTGGGTTTCCAGCTCAGTATTGAATTCCAAATGTAACAAAAATATTCCATTTCCTACATTCCCATGGAAATTCCAAAGCCCACAGACTCTTCACTCTGTTTTAAACGTTTATGTTTGAAGTTGAAAGCGTTTGCCACCTTCTGCAGGTGGATGATCCCCGCATACCTCTCATACACTTTCCTAGAGGAGCTGTGATTCATAAGTGGAGTTCACAACACGCTTCATGTTTTCAGATCTGAACTGCTACAGACACTAAACTACATTACTGTGTCCCTAAGACTGTACCGTGTAATAGCTTTTAGAGTCCCAAAGATAAACAAAGGTTCCTAGTAAAACCTTGAACTTGCTGTATTCCTTTTAAGGAATTTTAATTTTTTCAGTGAAGTAAGCATTACAGAAATTTCAGACACACTTCTTCTCATGTTAGAAAAAAAGACAGAGAAGGGAAGTGAAGCCAAAACCTCTCTGACTTTTTTCTGGCTGATCTCAAACCGTAGGAATTCCCCAATCACGAAAATGCTCTGCTCTAGCTAAGGAAATGATGTTGATGAGAAAAAAAAAGTTCCAGATGTTAACCAAGAGCAATTTCAAGACGAAGGGAAAGTGGAGGAGAGAGAAGGCATGTGAGGTGACCCCACCCTATGCAGGAAACACATCGAGAGCCTTGTACCCTCTCTGTGTTGGGATGCAGCCAAATGCCAGATAGCTCTCACACACTCACGCTAGTCTATCCTCCGTCCCCCTCCAGGCAGTAATTAGAGCATTTCCAGTTTAACCCCATCAATTGTTTACATCCATTCTGATTCGCATTATTAGGTAAACATATAAATAAGTTGGAAATAAAGTTATACTAGGAAGATGCAGAACCACCTATTTTTCTTCACAATTCCCATGCAATTTCTTCCTTACATCCTTATTAGGTTAGTGTCCCTGACTGAGATCCAGAGGCATCTCAAAAGGCATAGACAGGGTTAAAACAGTAAGTTCTTCGAGAGAAGACACTGCAGTCACAGTGAAGACAAGTGTCTTAGTTCTTTGTAAAGTTAGTTAATGTGATTTAACACTTTCTGGGTTTTGGAAAATTGCCAAAGTAAACCAGCTGTTCATTTCTCTGGGGGTGAGCTACCAGAGCTCACGTAGAGTTCTTCTGTTCATCACATTTGTGCTTTACTACCTATCAGAATAATGCTACTTAAACTAGATACTTAGGGAAAAGAAAGGAAAGGGAAAAAAAATTTAGAGCACTCTGGTCATAAAAGTCTACATGTGTTCATAAGATTGAGACTTGTCTTATTTTCTTCCTACTGGAAAAATGTTCATTATGGGAAAAAACGGTTTCCTGTTGCAGAGACTATTGCACTGACATTAAGCCCAACCAGAAGCTAAGCTCCTGGGGCAAGCTCTCACCTACTTATTTATCATTCCACAATGCCATATAGGAGTGCTGCTTTTTTTTTTAAACAGTGAAATTCTTTCCAACAGACCATGAAGACTGTATGACATTATTATTATATGCCTCTCAAAACCTTCTAAATCTCATAATCTACTACTTCAAAATGACCACTTAAGGAGAACATAAAGGATTTTTAATGAAATCAATATTTATATATTGCCTTGCATTCTGCAAGATGCTAAAGTATCCTATAATGGACATACAAGCTTTATGAAAAAGCAGTTGCTGCTGAGCAGCAGCATGGGTTTGGATTTACCAGAGACTTTCTTCCTCCCTCACTTTCCTACTATATATATGTGGTTTCACGGAAAGAACGGCAATGCTGATGATTATGGTCTCTCGTGACTGGTTGGACAGCAGAGAGGAGAGCAGGCTCCTATAGATTTAACAATTACTCAGCAATCCTGAGGGCCTTCCTGAGAAATGAGTGGCCAATACAGGGATAACAGAAGTTCACTGCAGCCCCTTGTGGGCAGTGCCTGTTTCTTTTGTCTAGAAATTTAAAGGAAACTTAAGAAATCAAGACCGGGAGTGACAATGACTAGGTTTCATGATAAGACTGAAGAGTAAAAACAATGTAACGAGGGTGTTGTTCTATTTGAAACCCCAACTTTTAATCTAGGACTTAGCCAGAATATTTTTCAAAAAGACAGATACAGAAGATCCAAAACTTTAAGTTAGCTGTCTGAAATCTGGATACTCCTGTCCCTTTCCAAGAGACAAATCCCTATTTTTCCAAGTTTGGGGCCTTTCTGATAATCACGAAATCATAGGAACAATGTGGTTGGAAAAGACCTCTGGAGTTGTAGTCCAACCTCCCTGCTCAAAGCAGGATCAAAGAGGGGAGGTTGCTCAGGGCCTTGTCCAGTCGTATTTTCAGTATCTCCAAGGATAGAGACTTCACAAGCAAGCTCTCCGGTCAAATCCACTGTTCAATGACACTCACAGTAAAAATACAGGAAATTCTACTTAAACATAAGAAAAAAGTATTTCAGTTTGTGTCCACTGCCTCTCAAAAGCATAAGCCATATTTTTTTCTGTCTCAAAAATTCTGACAGATGAGCCATACATTCACAGAAATGATGCACAAAGATCCCTAGGAAGGAAATTAGCATACCCTATGAGAAGGCATTCCTGCCCTACTCACAGAATATGTGAAAATTAACATATGGCTGCAGATTGAAACAAGGGAATTCATAGGGCTGTTTTCTCCAAGTCACAAAACCCAACTCCTCCATGTCTTACAGAAATCTGCTACATTGGAGTCTTCTCACACAGTCTGCTTGCTACTAATATGCAATTGCTACACTGGAACCAAGATCTACAAAATTTTATCAGTTCTTGTTTGAGTGCAGTGCCCTATATATCTTTATGTAGAGCTGTCAAGTACTGCAAAATCTGATTTAACAACGATGTCTAGCTGTTTGCATTGCAGTCCTTTGCTGACCTCCTCTCACACTCTTGCTTTCCCTTCCAGTGGATGGGAGGGACTGTGCAATTCTACACTCTGCTCTCTGACCTGTACGTGGTCAACGCAATACAATAATGCAAACATGTTGCTTAATGTGAAGGCAAGGAGAGGCAGTTCAATACAAGGGAACATTTGCATAACAGGCAACTACCACTTGTCAGTCTGGGGAGCAGCAGTACTCACGCAACCTATTATAAAATTTTTCCTCTGGCACTGAAGCAGCAGAGTGGAACGTGGAGATGAAATTTCTAAATCCAATTGAGTTTAAGTTATTAAATAATCCTTACAGACAATGGTGATGATCACTGTTCTTTAGCACCATCTATCCAGGAATTTCAAAGTCTCCTAAATCTTCACAAAGGCTTACTGAGAAAGGTAACTTCACCGTCATTTCATCCTCTGACAGTACTTATATATTGCAAGCTGAGGCACAAAGAGATGAAATTCAATAGTGTGGCCAGGGTTAAAAATCAGACTTGCCTCCTGCATTAGTTGCCAGACACTCTTTCTCTGCTGCCATGTTTGTCACTTGAACTGGGTTAATTTTAACCTGTCAGGGCATATAAAATGTCACATGCTCAGTATTTAACCAAACCAGTTGTCATTTCAGTTCTGGGTCACTTGAAACTGCTTGTGAAAGAACCATAGACCAAGAACTATTCCTAGAAACAATTCAGCAAATTGCCAGTAAATATGCAGAAATCATGAACTATTTGTAGAAGATACAAGAACAGGGGAAATTTACTGCAGAAATTCTTCACTGCCATTTACTTCCTCAGGCAGTTACCAAAACCAGAAGATGTAGGCTTGGTCCTAAAACCCAAATAATTTCTTCAACAAAAATGCCAATTGCTCTTGTATTTGCATTACAGGAGTAATACGGATACAATCCGGCCCTGTCATACAAGACTAAAAACAGAGAAGTGAAAGATACTTAGTAAGAATCACAGGAAAGGCTTTACAGTCCTTTCAAAAGAACTGCCCAGAACTAAGCTAAACAACTCATTGGAGAACATACTGCAGGGAGTCATTATGAACTGGCAGAAAAGATGGACAAGATGACCTAATAGATTTTTTTTTTTCCATCTCTGATTTCTGTGATTACATAATTCCATCTTGATATGGGACCAGGGGAGCTGACAGTTACATCTGCAGTCTCTCTTAAAAGATATTGACTCTACCCACAGAATAGATAAAAAATTTAAGGGGAAAACATCACATGTGTATTAGAAATTGAGGGCGTGTATCAAATTTGGGTTAATAATACCTCTTAAAAACCACAAATGGGAGTGAAGATGCAATGAAAGCTAAGATTGGTCTTGGTTTAAAAGCACAGTGAAGATGTGACCAGCAAAGTTTAGCACTGCTACAAAGCCACAAATAAAGGTTTTGAAATTCTGTGTTTTCTTTAGCATATAAAAGAAAATGTCTCTTTCCAAAGTGGAATTAGTTTCCAAAACTTCAGAACTTTTCTGCTCCTGCAGGTGTCCTTGTGTAATATATTTTCTAAAGCATTTTGAAAATTAAAAATAATAAAAACTCTAATGGTGCTTTCTTGGCTATGGAAATCAGAACAGTTATGAAAGAGCAATAAAGAGCAGTAAAGCAGCCTTTCTCTTTTAGCTGCCAACAACTCCAGAAACATGTTTGCTGGAACTCTGACCCCTTACATAGAAAACATTAAAACAACTGCAACTTGATACAATTAACTGGTATTAGATTCAAAGTTTGTGAGGCCAACTGGCTTTTATGATATATTTCTTGGTACTTACATACTAATGGAAATGCTCCAAACTTTTGAAAAATATATTCCAGATACGCTGACTGCTAACTCATTTTTCAAAAGCAACTGCTTTAGCAACTGCTCGTCCTGTCTACAAAGAATGAAAAAGACAGACATAGCATTTCTTCTGCTGTACACCCCAGAAACTTTTTCTATCTGCATTCAGCTCTCCCTCAGAATATATTAACAATGGCAATATTTGAAGTGTTATGGATAAAGCTTTCATTGTACTTCTCAAAATACTAGTATCACGGTTGTAACATTTCCCAATCCTCTTCATTCCCTTGCTTAATCTTGAGAGGTACATAAATCTCATTCTAAACCAGAAAGCCTTCAGCTATAGCCTGTTCTACATAATACACTCTCTCTTTCTGTATGACAGAAAAAGGGGGACATGGGCCAGAGTAATAACTGTGGCAGAAGGATGATGGCTCAAGATTACGAAGCTCCTAAAACACTAATTCCTATGCGTTCCTTCCACCTGTGTTAGAAAGGGGACTGCTATTGATAGCCACAGAATTAAAGGAGACAGAAGGCTGACATGGATCCTACTAGCCAAAGGACTAAAAGAATTGTATAATGGGTATTGCTGCTCGTTAACCAAAGACATTCAGTAACAAATGAAATTGATTGGCTTCTGCTGGATATTCAGTGGATTGTTTACAATGATTTGGAAAACTCAACCCAGCTGCTAATTAAGAGGTGTTTATACCACACTGGCACTGGTAAGCAGTCTGGCTAGCAATCTCAACAGGAAAAGCAAAGTGAACTTTCCAAGGTGGAAACGACAAGTTTATTCTGCTTCTGCTCTTGAAATCTCATGAAACAGTGTCCAGAGCTGTCACTCCAGCATTACCCAAGAGCATGCATCATGTAACACTGCTGAGCGCTCCTGCAATTACAAATCCATAAACAATTATACTTTCTGTGAGCAGATGTGTGCATTCATATTGCAATTGTTTCCTGTGCTTTCAGCTTTTTCAGGCTAAGTCCATATAATTGAAAAACGTTGATTCATTTTCTGTATTGCTATAAACATCAGAAGTTTCACTTGATGTTGGTTTGTTTTGACATAAATTGAAAAGAAGCCAAGGAAATTAGTAAAGCAATAATCTGAACATACTGTGGGAAAAAACACCAAATACTTTGACAAATAAGAAGTCGTCACTTACCTCACTGATACACACAGCACCAAAGAGAAGAACAAGAAAGACTACTGCTTGGCAATCATTATCTTACATACACTACTGCCACAGCATACGATTACAAAGCTGCTAACAATCAGATCTACGTGCCTATTTCCATAAGGAATTAATCTGTCCACCCATCTTATTTTCTCAGTTAGTAAACTCTCCACCATTGTAAAGAAGCGTAAAAACTCCTCTGACTACAGGCAAATTTTCAGCATGGCATATCAGAATGAGAAATATCACTAGAAAATTTCACTAGGTTATAAAGTGAGTGCTGATGAATGCTTCAGAACCTTTTAAAATCTGTGCTGCTCTGGCCTCAGCAAGGTTTTTCTGATTTAGCTATTAATTATCTCACCCTTTTCCTTCAGCAAGGTCCCCAGATCACACACAGCTCCATTTTCCATAACTTTGTACACATATTCTATTTTGTAACAGTAAGGCAGCCAAGACACTACGCAGTTACTGCTCCTATTGGAATGCAAAGGTCTCTTCAGCCTTCGCTTATCACTCAAGCTCTACTTTGAGCACCCAGCAACTGACAACTTGTGAGGAAGGCTTATATTTTGTAGTAAGTATTATGCTGAATCACAGGGAATTGTTTTATATGCAACTTTCCTATACAGCAATGGAAAAAGATTTCTTCCAATTCTGGACTGTGCTCTCTTGATATTAAATGACAGCCCGACAGACATCGAATGGAGTTACTTTGGAATTAAAAGTGGTATAACTGAGAAAAGATGTGCATTTAGGAAATTTTTTTCTCCAGGTTTTCCAAAGTACCCCACAAATCATCACAAAGGGTTAGTTTTACACCGTGTTCACTAGGACTCAAAGAGGACATAATCTTTCCCTGTGTGTTTTCTAGTAAGCATGTGTTTTGTAACAGAAATGCAATTACTGAGAACAGGATAGCTCTCCTGGTATGGCTCTCTGTATCACCATGTCATACACTAAGTGGCAGCGTGTTTTCTTAGCTTTTCAAAAATTTTACAGGGATGATTAGGCAAATGTTTCCATAACAAACATTTATAGACTTTCCTGCAGATCTTGTAGCACTGACATAACAGACAGAAAATTCAGGTCTGCCATGTTTCCAAATGACATAGGAAAATTTAGATAGTAAAAGCTCTAATTGGGGAACAGGAGGTTGAGATGGGAGCGGGTTTTTAAAATTTTTTAGATTTTTTTATCATCATACTTCTTCAGTCCTGAAAAATTCCTCCCACTAGGTTGAGACGATGCCAAATTTTAAAAAAATTGACTGAATTACACAGGAAAAACGAAACAATTCTTTATAATCAAAGGAGTGTGGCAGTGTTGTGAAAGGCTCATTCTGCAATTCTGCCATTCCTTAGAGCAATCAAACTGCAGTGTTATGTGCTATTTGTTAACATGAGTGGATCTGGAATTACTCTGACAACAGTTCCTTTTAAAGGGCAGTTCAACTTGCATACAACTTTGAAAAAATCCTGTTTTAACCCTTATATTCATACTACTATAAAGCCTGACTTGTACACAATGACAAGGACAGTCCAAATGCACAATGTCAAGAAGTGCCATAATAATGTTTTGCATTCTTCACCCAAAGATCTCAAAATGCTCAGAAACATTGAAGACTTAAGCTTTTCCATCTCAATACAGGAGACAGTTTACCCCTTTCTACTGCTTCTGCTTCTCAGCTATAGAGAATTACTCAACAGCAGCACATCTGTGGCAGATCTAGGTACAAAGGTTATATATTCTAAATTTCAGTTCTGGTCTATGTACATCTACCCAGCAGTCTATTCGCCTTAGGTCAGGGATACAGTCTGTGAGACAGAATGTTGGAAAGACAATACCAAATCTCAGTCACAGTCAGTTAAAGATAGAAGTTCAGAAGTACTTATGATTTATGAGAGAATGACTACATATGTGGCATATACTTCCATCACAGAAACACACAAAGATGGTTGTCTTTATGCCCATTTAATTTACCATGTAAAACATCACATTAGCCTTTGTGACCATGATCAAAACTCACAATAAACACGACCAGAGCAGGATCTTCACTTATGCTTTTGGCCAATGATGTGACTATTTATAGCATTCATAACAAAACATGTACCTTACCATGGCAACCACAGCACCCGTGTGCTACCACTGAGACAAAAAGCATTGCCTTACAGAAAAGCACTAACGAGTGTCAAATCATGCTTCCGGAACAATTTGTTTCCCAGTTTCCAAGCACATATTCCTCATCATTGATCATTATGGAACATTATTTATTGCTTTTCTCTGTTACACATTTGTCTCTTATTTTTATTTTCTTCAGAAAAGCAGAAAATGACTAGAAAAGAAAGGATGGTGGTTTCCATTGGGCAAGCCAAGCACTCCAATCTTATATATAATTTTTAAATTTGAATTAACAAGTTTATCTGTACTAGGAAGCCTAATAAATAAGAGAAATTTGTGTTTTGAAACTTTGGTACTATAGCCTCATCTCTACTAAAGTCAGCTGAACTATGCCAGTATAATCTGCTGCAGTGTTAGACATTCATCTTCAGCTATTTTTCTAATTTCTTCTATTAGGTTGTTTTGACCTTAAGTTTTTTTAGAATTCTGCTCTTCTAATCTGAGATGTCTCTAAATATTTGACATTCAGGTTCATAGTATTATGCAGTTCTGGATGTCAGAATTTGGCAAACAAGATAGAACTTTGGTATTTCTTCCCCCACCTAGAATAAAACAGATCAAAAGTCAACAAATTCACTGTATTTCCTTACCTTCTTCAAGACTTCTGAATAAGTTATTATTTAGGTCAGTACTTGAAATTCAGAAAACATTCACAAGACTCTATGGATAAAAAATTCTATTCAATCAAACAGCCAAAAGACAGTGACAGTTTCCTCATTAGGGATTTGCCTTGTGATGGGGGTGAGACAGAAACCGTTCTGGGGTAGAGTATGTCCTTGCAGCAAAATCAACACAATCAGAAATATCATTCCAGACTTTGCCCCAGTTTTTACAGTCCTTCTGTTGACTGCAACCAAAGGTGGAAGAATAAAACAAGACAATCCTGCCACTAAGTGTCTTGGCAGATTCGGCACCCAAATATTTTACAAACTCCTCTTTGATAATAAAACTGTGACAGAGAACCGTGTCTGTCCACTGGTAACTCCCCTTTGTCCTGCTCCACTCGTACCTTTGCTTCCCTCTTGCTTCTTACCTCTGTGGTGGCTGGCTATAATTGAAATGGTATGCTAAAACATCCCTATACATTTAAATTGATTAACATGGTTTAGGCTATTGTAGGAGAACAGTAGCACGCTAACGCTGTCTTTTACAGCCCATAAGAAATTTAAGGATGAACAATCTCAGTTTCAATTGAAAGATTCCATGCTTCATGAATGGGTGCCTGATAAAACAACAAAAAACAGCTACGCTGCTTTCAGCTAGTACCATTCAATCAGTATGACCTATTCACTCCTCCTGATTTATATTTTCTGTTATTCCACTGAAATCATTGGGATTACATTAAAAATAAATCCGTTTGAGCCTGACAGCTTCTACAAGCACCAGAATGGATTAAGATACCACATCTCCCACATGTATGAGTGCCCAGATTCATTCATTCAATAGCGCCCATGGACGACTCCAGCATCCAGGTCCCACCAAAACAGAACATCCTAACTTATTTATGTCTATAAAGTGAAAAATTACCAGAGTTAATATACTGGTTCCTGAGCCTTAAGCAATAATTATATTACCTATGTTCTAATTCAATGGCATTGTACAAAACCTTATTCTGCAGGTGCAATGCACCTGCACTTCTTAGCTAAAGGTTTCACTCCAACTCTTCAAAAATCTTCCAATCCTGTGTACCTTAGAGGGATAAAGAGGCAATTATAATGTCTATGCTTCCTATTACCTTTCTGGATTATACGCACATTGTGACTGGGTACAGAAATGCTGTGAAGTTACTTCAAAAACTGTGGACTATATCATTGTTTAATACATCATCCTGCTGAAATGTAAGATTCTCAAATCAACAACCATCTTGTCATATATGGAAATCTGTCTTCTAGATACTACCATAGGACTCTCAGTATTCAATAAATTCTGCAGGACTAAAGAAAACTGAGGAAGAATTAAGCTCTCCTTTACGGATTTTACTACCATAATGAAGCTCATTGATAAAACAATACTTTCGTCTGAAATGACTGTCAGGTCCAAAGACTGCAGGGAAGATGTGTGGACATTCAGAGAAAAAAATAGCTTCATAGAAAAGATGCTGTAATTTCTTGGCTTGTATGCTCTTCCCTCTGGCTCTGGCATTGTAATGAAAGGAGCTGGGGTTCTTCTGGTCCTAAGTTTTTCTTGGTCAAAAAAGAGGATTGCTTCTGAGACTGTATGTTAACAACATGCAGAAGACCTCTAATGCAATATTAAGGGAATGTCTCTCCAGAAACATTTAAATTAAGACTTTATCCTTAAAAAAAGTGTCCAGGTAGTAGATAAACTGCTCAGTGGCATCACATTCTCAGTAGCCTATGGTTGCCAACGGGAGGAAAGAGGCAGAAAGTTTTATTGAAATACTGTGGAAATCACCAAATGAAAAATTTTGCCACAGGAAAAAAAAATGGCCTATTATCTTGTAAACCATTTCTGCATGGATTTCGATTTTCATTGGCTTAATTTCCTGAATTAACTGCTGTCAGACTCCTACCTTGATCAAGATTTTCAGAATAAGTTATTAATTTTCCCTTCTTCCATGACAGATGTATTAGTTGATTGTATCTCCTCTGACCTGATGGCTTGAAGTGCTATCTAGGGTTGCCACTGGGTCTTACCCATATGGCCAGGAAAGACAGGTATCTGCACAGTCTTAAACTCCTTCTACTTTCCAAACTAACTCCTTTGAGATTTCCAGTCATTGACTGCAGACCTACAGACAGAATCATCTCCCAGTGAGCCCCCACACTGGGCCATTGTAAATCCATTTATAGTCTAACAGACTACTTTTGAAACTAGGTGATTGCTGATCAAATGAGGTCTCTTATTTAGGTATTTTCATACTCCTAGCCACAATTTATCATGCAAGCCAAACTGTGTCATCTGTTCCATATGTCCCTGCTGGGATCTACAATTAGGGAGAAACTGGCTACAGAATACATTTCTATTATGGAAGAAAAATCACTGTATTTCATTAGACTACTAAGAAAACCTTAAATCAAAATCTTGTAAAAAACCTGAACAATGTTACCTGCTGGCCTTTTCAAAGACTGAAGAATCAGATGGGATCCAAGCAACTGGAATTCTAAACGTATTAGAATTGGTCGCCCTGATAGCTAGGGGGGAAGCTGTATATATCTGTAATAAAATAAGGACATTCCTCCAGAAAAGTTTGGTTTGAAAAAGATCAATATCTGGAAGAGGCCAGGAAAACATTAAACAACTTTCTGGGTTCACCTTCATTACAACATATGTACACAAGAAAACAAAGAGAACTCTTTCTTTCTTATTACCTTCATTTTTCTTCTCCATTCCTGAGCCACATGATGATGGGGAAAATACTTATAAAAATGCAGAAAGACTTCAAATTCAAGGTCATCTTCAACACAATTTCCTGCTAGAATCCCTCCTTCTTCTTCTGTTGCAAATCTATACAATTACCACTAAAAATTATAGAGTACAAAGCAATGCTACCCTACATGTGACTGATTTCTCTAAACAGTATTTTAAAATAGCGGACAGACCAACCAAACTGCAATGCCATGAAGTACACACATACAGCTAGTTACTGATTTACTTTAAGATTAAACATAGATTATTGCATCTCCCACAGAGTATTTCTATTAACTAACTGGTACTAGCTTTGCTGGAATTGAAAAAATATCCACTATCTGGTATGGATTTAGCTTGGGTAACTTCCAGTACTGTGCCATAATTCCTTGCCTTTCTGTTTGCTTAACAGAACAATCTTTGTGCTAAGAAGACAAAATGGAGCCAATTTCAACTATACTGAAGAAAAATTATCAAAAAAGATAAAGATAGAAGAAAAAAGAAATTAAAAGTTCTAGGAATAGAAGTGGAAAATGGTTTAAAAAAAGCACCCTTGCTCCAAATATAAAAGATTTCATACAATGCCATTGACTTCAGTAAAATTCTATCAGTTTACACAACTGAGGAAGCATGTGCATTCTGAAACCATAATTCCTTATGCCTACTTCAATATTTGATCAGTTTAGAACATACAGGTAATTTTAAAAAAATTTATCACAATCTGTTTATCTGTTCAAAGTGTGCACACTGAAACTACCAATTCTCTTCAAAATCTTTGAGAAGTCATCTGTGAGGAGTGTTTGTGGGATAGAATGGAAAGAGTTATATTCAAGTACACTGAAGAGCATTCTTCACATTAAGAGTACAATCTATGATGGTAAAAACCAGTAAAAGTTAGAAACAGTAAACCAGTCACTGTTTGTAATACTGCAGCATTTAGAGACTCAAATTAATAGTGAAGATCCCGTTTTAAGTAGCATAATCACATACAGAAATACAGAATTCCAAGTGGGGAACTAAGTAGACAACATGAACAAAAAGCAAAAACAATGAGATGAAAGGTCATTTAAGTTGTCTCTAAAAATATGCTAGCTCCTTGAGGACTGCATATTTAAGATTTCACCTACATCTATACAAATATAATTAATGACATGAGAAACAGATTATTTAGAAAGCAGCTGTTTTACATTATGTATTTAAAAAATATATCTGGAAGGAATTTAACAGATTTCATTGACATCAGGATTTGGCCCAGTACATTTTAATAAACTATAAGCCTGCAGTACCGTTCACACAGCAATTGTTTTCTGGAGAATTGATAACAAATACAGTAGACAATGTAATAAAATTTCTTTAAAGGTATAAAAATGCAGCTAATACAACCTATGATTTCTGGAGCACCACAGCCCATGAGTGTTTTACAAGATTAGAATAAACGATTCTCTCACTAGTTGTGGTCTGTTATTTTGCCGTCACTGGGGTGTGTACACAAAAGGAGGCTTTGGCTTCCATTGCACATTCTGTAATCCTATAAATTCACTATAAAATAGTGAATATAGGTCATTCATTTTTTTAAGATCACAGATTATTTGTTGTATAACCTTCCTCAGCCCCAAATTTGCATTCAATTATGACAAACTAAACAAAGGAGGAAGAATACAAACAATACTTAGTTGTACATAAAATATTGTATACTGATGCTGAGACACATGGACTGTCTGCACTACAATGCTCTAAAGGACATATTAAAACATGATGTAGCTGTGTCTCCTACGTATCTTCACTAGCAATATTGAGGTCTTTCTCGTGTTTCATACCGAGCCTTAAAGTATACTGTGTGATAATGATCCATTCTGCACATCTACCATGCCAAGGAGAGACTGGCTACTTGTAAGTACTGTGAGTCTCAAGAAAGATGCTAGTCAGCAGGAGATTCAGAAATCTAAATTTAAAAATTTGTCGTGATATAGGACTAACAGCTAGCAATTGCTTCACACCAGGGACTCTCTTGGGACATTACTCTAAGCAAAGTGCCTAAGCTTTAAATGAAAACAAAATCAAAATCTTATGACTAAAACTGTCTGCATGTTAGCAATTTTCAAAGAATGGCGTTTTACAGAGTACCATATAGTAAATTAGTACATGAAAGGCCAAGCCACTAAATATTCTCATCTTGCAGAACTTACTGTTACTCGCCCTACACCCTCAAACTAAGCGTTCAAACTTAACACATAGCAGCATGCAGCTTCCACAAGGAGGAAACCCACATGGAAATACTACAAAATATCAAAACATCTCATTTATTGTTACATTTTGAGATCTTGGCCCTTATATACAGTCTCCCTAATCCTAACACATGATGCAACAAATGTCACTGGGGAAAGAATTATCAGGAATTTCTGTTTTCTTTGTTTTACTGAGCTGGTGTCTGCATGGTAGCAAGGAAAGGGACAGTGATCTAGCTGAGTTAAATAACGTATCTGAAAATTAGACTGCTAAATGGATAGCCTGAGAATCCTGCTTTTCTAAGAGACATAGTTTGTGTAGTTCTCATTGTCCCAAGAGACATGATGTTAGAATATGTAGTTGTTCAAAATTAGCTAACCTAGAAAAGGCCTACTGTTAAAACTTGATTAATTGAACTGAAAGCACAAGACTGGTTCTTCATAGTGAAAGCTGCCATTACATCAATAGGAAATGTAGCTCATTATTCTGGAGTCTAAAAAGAATTCACAAATGGCTGGTTAACAAGGTCCACTGGTACAAAGACTTCGTACTCCAGGCTTTCTGCTCATTAAAAAGTGTATTTCAGAGGGCAAATGAAGAGATAAAACTGGAAAGACCGAAGAAGGATGAAGCCTTTTTGATTACAGCATTTGATGTATCTTTTGGTCAATACATAGCAGTTGATCATGTATTTGATAAAGGACACAATACATCTTCGTTCTGGCTAATAATAAAGTTGGCAGGTGTATATTTACTTGGGGACAAAGCAGCAAGACACCTATGATACTAAGGAGCTCATACATTTACAATACCTGCAGATAAATCACTTCTTTCGTAGCCAGGGGCTTTTTCTTATAGTTAAAAAAAGGCATGCGATAAAGCTCAGAATAAATGAAGACCTCATGAAAGTGAGATGTAAAATAACAGAACTATCATTCAGTTGCATTGCAGAGGACTACAAAAGTCAAGATTTCTGGGTTCTACTGCCAAGGTCTGTGATCCTTTGCATTTAACCAAGTTTCTGTTTCTCCACCTGTAGAAGTACAAAACCATTCTTACAGGGAAATTAAAGGCTCAACAACTTCAGACATATAAGTTATCATCGGGTTATCAAGAACTCACTGGTTACCATCACAGCTGATTCACAGCAATCACCCAAGTACGCACCGAGCAGGTGGTAAAACGCTAGGTAATTCAACTGATCTCATTTATCCTTCATTCAGTTCATTAGAGTAAGGCCCCAAAAAGCCACTGTGATTAACTGAGTCATGCATAATGCAGCTGCATCAAACCTGGGACTTCATAGTGAACTACTGGATCTTGGTGTGAAATTTTGGCCATAACTTCAAGGAATAGAAGGTCTGAGATTCTTGAATGAAGACTGAGGCAAAGTGCCAAATACAGCTGTTATTTGCAACTGCTAATACTATTCAAACAAAATGACTGCATTGAAATTTATTATTTCTTTCACATTTTCTTACATCTCCAAAGAAGGAGCAAAAGTGATGATGATGAATCAGATGTATTCTGAAGGTGAAAAAGTCAAAATACTACAAGTTACGGAATGCCATGGGCATGCCTTGCTATGCCATATCTGCATTTCTAAAGCTGATTTCTACCCTAAGAGGCTCTTGAGGGAGAACTTTGAGTTAGATTTAAGGTGCTTTATCTGTTTTTACTTTGAATTTTTCTATTCGCTTCAACAACGGACATCTAAGATAAGGCCTAGCTATGGATTTTGATTCAGTAATGTGAATTAACTCTAGCGCTCCCCTTTACGGATGTCAACCTCTGATCCACACACAAAGGCACTGGACTTAACTGGGAGGCTTTTAGAGGACTCCTACCTTATTCAAGTGAAAATTTCTTCATACAGTGAATACATGGACATTAATGTACATGAGCAGCTAAGTGCATCAGCATAGTTTTCCTAATGAAAATATTCTCTGTTGCTTGCAATCGTTAGCTAGATTTGTACAAAACCCAGTAAGATTTAAAGTTGATAAATAATTATTTTGAAAACTGGTTGTTTGAAGTTGGTAGATTCTCTATCAGTTTGAGGAATGTTACTTGGCTGTCCTCATGCGACAGAGGTAATTCGTGAACCAGACTTGCGTGAAACAATCTCAACATGTTATTAGAGATGCAATTACAATTGTCACAAAAATTAATTTACTGTATTATTTGATCAAAATTCTTCAAAACAAACAGACCCCCAAACACATACCGAAAAACAGAACTGATAAAAATTTTTAATCTGTATCTCAAATCTCTACAGAGAATATCTCTTTTTTTCTTTTAAAATGTTAATATAGGAAGAAGATGACCACGACATGGATCTCCAAGTCAATTATTTTCTTGGTTATTAGAAGACTACAATTTTCAAAACTGAAGCCCCATTCCTGCATGAAAAACCTTACAAGGGTGACTGGGATGCAAAGACTGAATCCAACTTCCACTGCATTCAATGGGAAAAGTTCCATTGACTTCAGTGTGCCTTGGATAAGAGCCCTGGCTGTGGGGTTTGATCCTTTTTACTTGCTGGTGACTTTGAAAGACTCTTTGTTCTTGGTTTTGATTTTCTCTGGAAAAATTCAAGAGTTTGAAGGCAGGTGGGAGAGTCTGGCCCAAGAATGGGGGCATGGTCACTTCATGGACCTTAAGCACATAGTGGCCTGAAAAAGATAAGGGAAAGTTGGGAATTAAACATTTCAAATGGGGAAAGAGTAAAGCAAAACCTCCTCCAAACAAAACAGTTTCAGTACACAAACAGGGAGAAGTGACAGGAAGAAAATTTACAATCATAAGTATTAAAACAACGTACGAAAAAAGTTGTACAATTCCAATGCCAAATGCTGTTATATCGGCTAAATCACAAA
Organism: Haliaeetus leucocephalus; assembly: GCF_000737465.1. Taxonomy (NCBI): domain Eukaryota; kingdom Metazoa; phylum Chordata; class Aves; order Accipitriformes; family Accipitridae; genus Haliaeetus; species Haliaeetus leucocephalus. The sequence goes on from NW_010972992.1 coordinate 7,649,162, forward strand.
CAGAAGACAACTGTAATCATTGAGTAGACAGCATGATGATTTGTGCTACCAATTAGGACTGTCATTTATTAGCATATACAATAATCTCCCAAGACAATATACAGTTAAAACAGCAAAGACACCTCAATGGTAATTTAAACAGTGATTTATGATAATATAGGATTTTAATAATAGCCAGTGTATCTGTAGGACACTTTCTATCAAAAGCTCTCAGGTAATAAAAACAATAGGTCAAGTCCCATAAGCATGTATAAATGTACTCTCCTTTATGCATATGAACAGCATTAATAGCTCCTATGGGACTATTCATCTATGTAAAATTAGATGAGTACCAATATATACAACTCCCATGAAAAGCTGCCATGACTGTGCAAGACTAACACAAACAGGCCACCAATCCACTACAAGATTTGTAATAATAAGAAAAGTAGTGAATAGAGAAAGTTCAACTGAGGACTCTTACGAAAATGGCCCTAGACTCTCTAATGTCCATGCATACCAGATGTACGAGTTCAAAATATTCTAGAAAATAATGACAGCCTTCAAAACACTGACAAATAGACAAGACTACAATCATTGTTCTGCCTTAGCAGATGAAAGGCTAAACTCAAATAATAGACATGCATGGTGGTTGTGTAGTGTAAAGAGCCATAGCTGGAAAGTATGAAAATCAAAGTAGATCTCAGACAATGGAAATAATTTTAAAGGAATACTGCTTTTCCCCACAGAATGAGATTGAAAAACAAGAAATAGTGCCACACCTCTGAAATAAATATTTTAAAGATACTATATACATTGCAATTACACTAGAAAAAAAAAATCCTAACTTACAGATTGATCAATCTCTGACCCTGAAGTCTCTTCACCTGCAAATCTTTAATGAGACTTCAGGCTGCAGCTTTTTGTGCTAGTTCTGAATTATGAACAGAAAAGGAATTTCTTATAGGAACCTATGAATCTGTGGGATGCCAAGTAAAACAATCTAACATCTCCTAAAACTCAACATCTCCTGCCTGTATTACGTGTTTCTTTGCTTTACCATGTGCATGTAAAAAGGATCAAAATATAGGGTATTTACTATGCGCCTTACGGAAAATATCTGCTAGCTGCTCTACTTCTGGTGTATTACGTTATCTAGACGATAATCTTTTTAAATACCTGTAAGCCATATACAGATAGATCTTGAACTACCACACATTCTGTATACTCTGGAGAGATAAATAGAAGTGCAGATTATTTTTTCTCCAGTATTTTTTAAAGCTAACATAGTAATCTAAATTTTTAATCTGAACTGTTTCCAATTACAGGGGTTTGGGGTTTCTTTGTTTGCTTGTGTGCATGTTTGTGAGTTTTTTTTAAGAGTGTAAAAGCTTCTATAACTGGTAAGCAGGCAGACAAAAGGAAATTAGGATCCCTCAGATTAGACAGAAACGTTTTAAACCTTTAAAGAAGTCAAACTGAATGGAATCCATGAATGAATTACTATAGCTCTGAGTAATCAATTCCAATCACTATTAATAATATAACTTTCCCTTCAAAGAATTACTTTCACCTTATAAAGTCAAAGCTTGTAACCTCCTTAATCTTTAATAGAGCCTGCAACAATTACTATAAGGCATAGAGGATCTACAAATTGGAAGCCCTGTGCAATTATCTCTTTTTCCAACAGACTCTTTTGACGATCATAAATAACACTAAAATTACCATAAAAATTAATAGCACTACAGTTAAAGAAAATCATTATGTAAAGGTTTATGAATTTTGCAGCCATTAATAGACATAAGTTAATGAGCCATAGGCTTTCCAGAATATGATATCAGATATTTTTCCACCAATGAAACTTTCAGAGTTCCAAATCCTTCAGAGGTCACCAACTTCAAAAATAGAATAGAAAGTTACTGTTTAATACTAATGTGAGTAAAAATGAAACAAAAGTATTATAGCAAGTATCATGCGTGGCGATTTGAACAATCTAATAAAACAAGATAAGGAAATCTACCTTGTCAACAGCTTGGAATGAAGAAAGACAAAACTAGAATATTCAAGATGAATAAGATGCATTTTGGACACTCTGCGTATTTTAAATTCACATGTATGCAGATTCATAGCTTTAAGCTAGAAGGGAAAGTTAGGATCAGGGCTTATAGACACCAATCAATGGAGAAATTTGTCATGCCCCTTGGAAACATGTTCCAAAAAAGGTTATTTTAAGAACGTGCATTTGACAACAGCAAAGAAAGCTGATCTTCCATTCCATTACTCTTATGCTGTATGCATGGGATGCTTCAAGCTCACAGTAATAAAAATATCAAGGAAGCATGACTCCTACGATAACAACGGTCTTTGTTTTTGTCAGTCATGTTTTTAAAGAAATAGCAAATATCTTGAGTTTTTAAAACGACTAATAAAACTTGCTACAGCACAAGAAACAAGTATACATCATCCATTTTAAAGAAATGAAAGGGTTTGGGTTTTTTTTTAATGTTTTCCCTCCAGTCAGGAGATAATAATATTTCCCCTCGGACAGTAACTGCCAATTTTATGACTTAAAGTAGGTACAACCTCACTAGCATAACTCAGTGACATTATTTGATGTGAACTGATGATCCGGACCTAGTGGACAGCACTGCTTCTCCTGTTCCCTCTGTAGCCTTTAGAACAAGCATTTAGTCACACTTTCTCACACTACTGCCATGTACTTATTTTCAAAGTAAACTTCAACAAAAGCTTTCTTCCATATGTGACTTTGCTTTTTGGTGTTGTAAGAGCAGGAGACTGAAGGTTCCCATAATCTTGTTTATAATCATGTATAAGATAAATATAATGGTTTTAGAGAATATCAGAAGCCACAGAATGCAATGAAAAATAGCACACAAAGTTGTCAGATACATGTTAGACACTTAATCAAGACACTAAAGGTAAATGTTTTGAAAGAAAAAGTTCTAGGAAAATTTGACTGACTTTCTTTACTAATCCTAGAAGTAATTTAAGGATTGACATAATTTTCATGATCAATACATTCAGTCCTGAAATTATACTATAAAACAGCTTCTACAGCTTTTCAGTTGATGAATACAATAACACAGAAAAGATCTTTACCTTGTAATGTCTCAGAATTCTTTGTGAAGTGCTGATCCTTTTGTAACTTGTATTCTTTGGATGTCATGTGAGATCTAAAGATTAGAATAAATATATTATTACTACCAATAATGACGCTTACTTACATGCTGATGAGAGCTTGGTTTTACTAGCTCATAAGACAATTCAAGACACTTCCTCCTGTAAAATGTTTTGTACTGTTCACTGTAATGTGAAATATTTGGCCACTTTCAAAACGATGTCACAAACAAGCTTCAAATCCTTTAGGCTGGATTTTCAAAAGCATTCAGTATCCTGAAGCCACACTGCCTTCTTTGTCAAAATAAGCAATATTACCAATTGATGTAACTGTTTTAAAAGGTATAAACATATTTGTGAGATAAAAAAAATTATACTTCAAAAATTATAAATAAGGAAGTGTCTGACAAGTGCTACCCGAGTCACAGTCACGACCACGTTACCCTGTAGACTACAAAGCCGCTTATAAAAATAGCGTACATATTATTCACGTCTTATAGTATACATGTTGATACTTTAGCGTATGAAACTCCTTGCACATAAGAAAGCTTAAAACATTGAAAAAAGCTAGTATTTAAGTAATTATCCTCGTATTTTGTAAAAATAAACACTTCTCACTACTGATGAGCAATGAAAATGAAAAAGGTTATCTCTTCTTCTACCATTTATTCACTTCTTTCCTACTTGAAAGTTACTAGGACATACATAACTTAAAGCACACAATAGCGTGATTATTAGGAAGGCACTTAATGGTGTGCTTATGTCCCATAAAAAATAGACTGATATAGTGACACTACATTGTACTTCGTGGGGAGCTGGATTTAAAGGAGATTATGTGCTTAACTTTTTATTTAACAGCATTTCAACATCATCGTTGAAAACGCTTGGCAATTAAAAGATTTTGATCCTAGAGGAGAAAGCCTCAAGACTGTTCTATAAGACGATATGAGATAGCATACAATGTATTTTTAAAAAATATAAATAATTTTGAGTTCCACTATTGAATGCAGGTGATGAGTAAGAATCACATGCAAGTAAGCATAAAATGGTTTATACGACCTAGTTACCTTGTTAGACTCAGAATTACAATTACGAAAAATCAGATACTGCATCTTAAACATACTTATACCTTCAAATTTTACATGTACTTTTTTTTTTAATGGTAAAACACTAAAGACAAAAGATAAAAATGGCTTCACTTTAAAGGGTGGGGGAAGTAAAAAAAAAATATACATCCCAAGAGTCGAGTTAAAGATTCAGAAGTCAGGCAAGGAGGGAAAAGGAAGATAAATAATTTAGCACTAAGCATAACTAAAGCCTGTCAGTCTGCCAACTTTAAGAGAAATAAAAAGGTTTACAAGGATCCTGAGAGTTTTTACAGAACCTCTAGGGTTTTGAAAAAATAAAACCAGAACAAGAAAAGAGTTCTGAAGTATTCCGCATAAACAGATTTTAAAGACACTGATTAGACTGTGAGAATAATGGTATGGAAAGATTCCTTTAGTTCAAAATTAGACTGTTCTCTGGTGTTATGTTTGCCCTCCTGTATCATCACCAACTGCATCATCAATAGGACTGTCTTTTTTCATAGATGCATCGCCGTGTCAGAAGCCAGGGAAGATGTGCTTATGGGAGACTAAAACATATCAGTATCATTTTAAATAGTATGGATAAGCCTATGTTTGGCATTAAATGTACAGGCACTGCACAACATACTCAGTTATGCTTTTAAGATGAACCACACATTTGTGCTTAAATACCAATTCTGATTGCCTTTGAGTTGAGCAATTGCTGTGTTTTGGAGTGTCAATATTCATGGCTTAACATCAGACAACTAAGCAAATAAAAATCTTAGTAAGCCTTGGCCACTCTTTTTATGGGAGGAAGGTAGCGCACAGTTGAAGAAAGGGGAAGCTTCACATTATTTTCTTCTACTTTAAATTTATTTTTTTGCTCTTTTTTTTTTTTGCGATAAGAATATATAGCGAGGTCCTTTGAATTGCATAAAACCAGGAGTTAAAAACTGCAAAACCTGCACCTATGTAAAAAAATTTTAATTCCATATCATCATCACTTTTAACTTCAAACTAAGATGTAACCTTGTACTGCATTGCTCAGACAATGTTAACTGTAGGAGAATCACAGAAAGGAACCAAGTTCATTTAAGACATAAAGCAATTTTGAATTGCATTGATTACAGTGATCAGTCTATCACTTTAATGTCATCTCAGCTGGCATTTACTAAAAAGACATACATGTGACAACCCATTGATCCTTAACACTGTAGCTGAGATAAAAAGTCTATTTGCAAAGGAAAATTAGTTCTCTAATTAGAAATGGAGTATCATTTTCTCTTTTCTTTGTTAGAGCTTCAGCAGCCGTGGATCAAATATATCATGGGAGGGGTTGTAGAATCTGCCATCTAGTTTGATTTAAAAGTCTTCATAGTTAATCAAAGTTGTACAAATGAGCACTTGAGAAGGGAAAGAAAAACAGGTATATTCCACCTGTCTGAAGGCATTCCAACTCACTGTTGCTTAGGAAGGGTCTCAAAAGGGAGTGCTTTACTTCTTGGTGGACTCTGCCATAAGACTGTAGTTCAGAGGACAGGGTCACTACCGCTTCAAGTCCCTCTCTACACATGGAGTAAAGCAGCAAACAAAAATCGTTCCACAGACTTTCTGTAAGATGTTCAACGAGTTAACTACAGCTAGGCATATACCTCTCCTAAGAACAAACTATTTAATACGAGTATTTTCTGAAAAAGAGTCCAGCAAGTATTTGCCAAAGAATATACAGTAGAAGTGACTGAATCTTGCCAGTCATTTCACGTATATGGAAAAAATAAATCTCAGTCTACCAGAAGATATTCCACAAGCAGATAAAATGATGAATGTGTCCAATGCACTGTGAACGACATGCTGTTCTATAAATTCCAGGAGGATTCCTTGTTGGTCAACAGGATTTTGAAGCCAAGTAATCTAATCTGTGGACCTATAAAAATCTTATTTTTCACATTCTGTTTTCCAAAATTACACATTTCGAAAACCTTACATTTCATACAGTGTCTCTTTTAGTTCTAGGGATAGCCAGTGTGATCCTCAGTTATAGGTGAATCTATCAATTGAATTGCCTTCTTTTTATAAACTGCGTTAATGATTTCCTATCAATCTCTCTCAGAAATGCAGGGGCATCTCCACACTCTACAGACGTGCATTCTACCACTCTTATTGTTCTGTCAGTATCATGACCTTTGGGAGACAAAGACAATTGTGAGTTTGCATGACTCAGTACAAACTGCTATTCCAGTTTCAATTTTGGCTGCTATCTTAGTGCTACACTACTAGTTTTATTTTATAGTCTACTTGAAAAGCATGTAATTCAACAGATATGTGTTTAATTTCTCTAAGTTTTCAGGATGAAAATCACAAACTAATACTAAGGTGGACCACACAAGGAAATCTACACACTCTTGTGGAAGTTATCAAGTGGAATTATTTCTGGATAATTAACTTGTATTCCATTTTCCCCATCAATTAAAATCAGAAAAATTCAACGCACTGCTGACTTCTTAGCTGAATAGAGAGTCTATATGGTAAAAAATGTCAAGACTGAATGAATATTTACAACAGAGGTCTTCAGGACCTTGAATTTAGATTTATTCCTTTTTGTGCAGTATGTAACCTTTAGGATTTACTTAAATGGCTGCCTACAAATAAACCACCAGTAACTCATCCTCTAGTCATAAAAATAACTTAATTGGACTGCTATTAGATATTTAATTGCCTTCACAATGTTTGTACAGTATTTGCCTATAAAGCTTTAGATAATATTGCCTAAATTCATCTGAGTAAACTACCAATTCCCTTACAACAATAGACAAAAATCTGCATTCCTGTTTTAACTTTCCCCAGGGTACAAATTAGAACTTTCAGTGGCAGATCTTTCCTTTATTTTGCTATAAACTCTCTTTATGGCAATGCAAGTTGTCACAGATGATGGCTACTGAAACACTTAAGTCGTGTATCTCCAGCCATTACGCAAGGAACAGGAGCTGTGCAAAAATTCCCTGTACAAGCTTTGAAAATTTAGCTCTCAAACAGCTAGAAATGCAGAATTGATTGGCTGTGATCGTTCTTCGTAGCAAATAATTTTCATCTTTAACTAGATTCAAATGGTGAAATACTCAGCTGTTACCAATCAGTAGTTTCAATATGACTACAGCTATTTTACACAAGATACAAACTTGGCCCAAATTTTGTAGTTCTGTTTGAAATAGCTCTGTATGAACACGTACAAGTGTAAATTAATAACTTATCTGTTGCAGGATAAGGAAAGGAACCAGTACATGTAGAATTTGGGGTTTAATCTCTAAAACTGGGCAGGAAGATCTGAATTGGGATACTAGTATCACAATTATTGAGCTGAAACAGAGAATCTGGGCTCCCAAGGTTAGGTTGAGATTAAGGAGAATTCCTAGTCTTAGTCTGTGTTACTGTTTAAGTGGTATTTTCACACAGACCTATGTATTTACAAATACAAATAAAGAGCCTAAATTAGCAAATTCTATGTAAAGATATCACTTCATGTCTAGAACTTGATGAAATTACCCCAAATACTTTAGAAGTATGGAAAAGTTTCTTTCAGGATCGTGAAATGATTTGAGTTGCGTGATTTTTATATTATTAGTTTACAAAAATTAAATTACATATAGGAGACTAGGACCATACAATATAACAACAGAAACCAAAAGTCTCAGTATCCAGAACTACTGCTCTAAATACAGGATACAGTTGCTGTACAGAAAGAATGACTTAAATGAAAAAATTAATGGATGGAATTCGTATCTGCTCCAATTCCAGAATCTAGTGTAGGATGATGCTAATATCATCTAATAATATCAGGATCAAAGATGAGTGGAATAAAACTTCCAATTTTAGATGCTCTTTATCTGCAGGTGTGAATGTATAATGCATTCTCGCCACTGGCTCCCTATTATAAATCCAATGATTTTGTACTCTATGACAGCAGTTTCTACAATTCTCTTTTGGCACAACCAGCTTGGAATATATGACAAAACAGCAGGGTGCCAAAGCGTTTTTCTAAATGATCTACTTTGCAAGACAGCTTCCAAGTGTGACCCTGATGAATCTTATCATTACTCTTGGAATAGAATAAACATGAAAGAAAGAACCCACATATCATTTACTTCAGCAGGCGTTTCTTTGTTTCTTTTACATACTACTTCACATCCACGCCAAAGTATTCATTCCAACGTACAAAGCATTTTAAACCCAGGTTAAATAAAAAAACATTATTGGGTAGGATAGAATTGCACTATGCCTATTTTTTAATCCTGCTGTCTCAGACAAGTGTAATGAATCATTTGATGTCATCTCAAATACCATGTTAGCTCTAATCAACTGAATTGCTCTTCCTATCCATTCCTTGTATGGAACACTCCAAAGCAGATGGCTTTTTTTTCCAGTGGACAAACCCATCCTCTGGCAGACTACAAGGGTCAGGACTTGACAAGATTCAAGCTACAGAATAAGGCTGGATGACTCTGTACTTTAATTGAATATCAGATCATTTTAATGGTACAGAGAGGCATTTCATTGCAATTTATAGTGATGGTTCAGTGTTCACTTTAATTGGGAAGAAGCGTTTATGGGCAAAAGCTACATCCAAAATGGGGAGGGGAATCATTATTTGTCTTCAAAAACATAGCTCTGGATGAAGGTAGATTCCAGTTGCAACACAAATTTCCAAAGGCTTCTAATTTTTTCATCTTAGCATGACATGTCTTGCTGCAAAAACCAAGAAACAGACAATGAGGATTAGTAGAATGTGGCAAGAAAGGTTGCTGGGCTATACATATACAAGGAAAAGAGAGCATAAAGAGAGTTAACTGTGGTTTGTTCCCTCCTCCTTTCTCAGTCTAGGAACCCTTCCATATGCTGTGTTCTATTTATTATTTCTGCATTGCATCAGGAGGGAAATATTCACACTGAGCCACAGGGATTAAAGACTGAAGCTCTAGAGAAGTCAGATCACATCCGTCATATCCAGCTGTTTTCAATTCCAACACCTCACACCTGCTTTTATTTATTATTCCTGGGCTAGACAAGACAGGGCTCATTTTTCCAATCTTTCTTAAGGCAGACACAAATCAATCTATTCCTTTCCCTTTTGCCTCTGCAATAGCCCACGAAGACAACATTAAAACAAACTACTCACATGGTGAGGATCTGACATGACATAACAGGAAACCACTCAAATACTGAGGCTGGACAGCTCCCTCTTATCTCCCAGCATGGTGACAACACAGCAAAATGGAGCAGAAACACCAACTACAAAAATTTGCTGTTAGCATAGACTCTTAACCCCATTTACTCCCACGGATTTCAATTGCCTTGTTTTTAATTTACATTGGAAATGGACTCAAGAGGTTTGGGTGGCAGTGAATTAATAAACTAATTCATGTACTACTTTCTGCAGCGGGATCTCCACTTATACTTATTTCAAGCTACCATTCCACAGAGCCTGTTTGTTGGCAGTCCAGGTGAATTGCTTTCCTATTCTCTATTAGGGCAACACAGTGCCTCAGCATTTGATTGTCCTTTTTTATCAAGTAATTTTTCCAGACAGGGACTCATAAGTCATTCTTTTTGCAATCTTCTCATGTCATGGGCTAGCCTTATATTAGGATCTTTCTAATTAACTGCTCAACAGTAATTATTCAGACACATTTAAAACGCAAACCAAATGTACCAGACCTCCTTGTACTTACTGCACAAACACTTTCCCATTTGCAGTTGTTCGTCTCATATAACTAGCATACCAGGTTATTATTTGATGGAGCAAACTTCTATCTTGTTTGCAATTCATTCAGTTGTTATGCGGGAGACATTCTGCTTCTTCCCTTCTTTGCAACCTGATGATCAGGAAGGATATCCACAGTAGCTAGACTATCTGGCTCACCAAACACTATGCTTTAAATAAGCATGAGCCAAGGAGTGGGAGCCAATGAGAAAACAGCTAGTTGCTTTTCAAAATTTTACCCTTGAATACATCTTGCTTTCTCGGTAAGTGAAAATATGGATGAAACATGATGGAGTTGGCAGATGGAGTTGTAATACTGCTTAAACATAAGCACAGAATACAGACATTTCTGTTCTACGCTCCTGAATATAAACAAAACCTACTAAAATGATTTTCTGTGTGTTTCCTGCACTACCGAAGATTTTCACTGCTCCCACCCTACCTTCCATAGGTCTGCCAAGGTTATACAAAACAGTATTATTCTCAGGATCTAAGCTACTTTGCCTGTCTTTACAGCATGCCATCCCCAAAAATCTCACTTTAAAAATAACGACTTCCAAGCAGATTTTCTTACCACTTTGGAGGCTGCCTCAACACTTTGCATGACTCCACAGTGTTTGTCTGCATGAAACTATAATGGTCAGTGAGCATGAATTCTGCAAAGGAACACTATGAAGAATCAACTAAAAGGAGGAACAAAGCAATTTCTTGTTGAGGACAAGAGCAGATCTATGAAATATACACTGCAGATGTTAATTCTTATCTTCCTCTGACTAGTATTCCCAGATATGCAAACGTGTTCAATACAAAGCACGATACACTTCAGTCCTTTTCAATACACCAAATCCTTCTTTCTAGCGAAAAGTAGCACTGTAAACAGTATAAATAATTACTTAAAGATTAGAGAATACAGTACTGCTGTTTTCAAACCCATCATAAATTTACGATTCCACAATTCCATAACAGTGACACTTTGCTTTAGAAACTTAAAATTACAATTCTTGCTCCTTTTTCACGCATATCTGCAGATGGGAACAATTTATGTCCCATTCTACCAGTAAGTGCTTTCTTTTGTCCTCCCAGATTTAGTTCATTGCTGAACTTAGTTTGGCAGGAGTGGCAAGAGTGTGGATTCAAGACAATGCTTCTTTTAATCGTTTATATCATATTTTATTTTTGGTTTTATCCACAATGTATCCTCAAGAAGAAAATCTGGAGCTCTTGTGGTTTTTTTTAAATAGGGCAATAAGATCTCAACAAATGCACACCACTAGAAACAATCAATGCTGCTTTATGAGCCAACATACAGCAGACAATAAAAACATGATGGAAGTTTCATCAGTTTATTAATTTTCTCTGTATTTAATTGCTCGTAGAATAGAAGTAACAGTTGCTTCGTCTTTTTTAAACAAGCTTTGATATTGTTTTGGAGTGCTATCTTTTAAAGAGAAGATATATCAGCCAACCACAATAGGTGAAGACCTATTCCAAAATAGTTCTCAAAGTCTAAAAAACAACTTCTGTTCTCTTCTTGTCCTTTAAATGACCAATGACTTTAATCTACAGCCAATGAGTCATGTCAAATATTGTTGATCTAACACGGATGGTGATCACAGCTCCTCTTATGATTTTTAGCAAGTAATTTCATAGCTATATACACCTCATTTTTTGAATCTGCCAAGTAGGTAGTCTTCCCACACCAAATGAAACAGGCCCTTAAATTCATAAAACATTTGAAATTCTTGCATGAAATTTAGCACTGAAACACAAAGTATTATCATTTGTAATAACAATACATTAGGAGATGTTGAATACGTTTGCTTCAAAAAGGCAACTCTGCCCCACTACTCTTTAAAAAATAAAGGATACTCCACAACAAGAACAACCATCAGTCTGAATTCAAAACCTGAACCGATTCATTAAAATTCAGGTAGCATGTAATAAAACATACCTATAGTTGCCATAATACCGATGTGCTATAAATGCTATCCAGTTTTTGGAAGAGTGATGTACACTTACTAGACAGACATCAAGGCAATTGCCCATGATACCACATTAAAAAAAAAAAAGTAGATTGTACAGTTTGCAGTAGCATCAAGTCTCTATTCAAGTGTAAAAAAATTAATTGACTCCATCTGTATTGGCCTAATGACTGATTAAATGACTAATCACGGAAGTCTTAATTAAAATCATTTTTCTGTACAGAAGAGGATGGAGGGAGGAAGGCAATCATTAATGTGTTCTAATGTATGTCAGATTCCATTTGTGCCATTTACTAACAGCCATCAAATGAGTAATTATGCACAAGGTCATTCTGTAAACTTTCCGCATACATCAGACTGATTGGATTAGGGCTTGGTGCTTGGCTACGTTCTGCATGTGGCTGCTTTTTTCCAACCACAAAACAGGTAATTAATATCACTCAGAATAAATAATAAAGGAAGTTGACATTTCCTCTTCCATCTTCGCACCAGCCAACCCAGTCAAAGATTCATATACAACTTTCATACGTTGTTGGGTAAAGTCCCATACGTCATACATTAAATCAAGCCCGTCCTCGTCAGCTATTCAATATTCTTCATGAATTGACAGGGACCTGTCACACAGTGTAATTCTGTAATATGCAAGGAATTTTCCTGCATAAATAAAATGATCAGGCAATTAAAAGAATCCTTTTCAAGTAAAGCAAGATGGCCATATAAAACTTATTTTAAGTTTTATTTGCCAGCCACCTGACTACCCTGATGCATAGTGACCTTTGCTATGGAAAAATAACAAGCTGCTTCTACCTCAACAGCTGAGACTAATCTATTTAAAACAATGTATTAAAATGAGTAATGGAATAAAAAAGTATGTCTTGAGATTAGACAAACCGACTTTCCACTTGCATGCAACTCATACATAGGACCTACACTTTTTGATGCAACGTTGCATATAAAACGTTCAGGTCCAAAGTATAAATTATAACACAGAATATTTTGTTTGCCGACTGCTGTCATGAGATTTCTAGAAAATATTATTTGCAGCCACAGAAAGTCTGCTGTATCACTAGCTGCAACAATTTTGCATATCCCAGATGACAACACACTATCTTGTGTATAAAACAATGTTTTTGTTCTAAAACTAAAACTAAATATGTCTTAACAGGGGGAAAAAAGAAGTTGGTATAGCCCTGCCACTTTTATCAACAAATGTCTTAATTTTGTAAACATTACTTTCCTTCGAAATCCTGAATTCAAATGTGCAGCACTGATCTGAGTTACAGTTGCAGAATAAGGTGCCAAGTAAGTTCCAGTTCTTCCAAAACAATGGAATCAACTTTTAGTACCGAGTAAGCTTCTTCAATTACTGTTGCCTCTTTTTCCTACACAGAAGTATTCTGATCAACTATCCTGATAAAAGATCTCTGCAGTGACACTGAAAATGGACATCCTCCCGTGAACATACAATGCGCTGCTTTAAGGCGTACCCAATTGATTAAAAATAGTGTTCAGAATATGGATGGACACGCTAAAGGGACAAAAAAACCCAGTGAAAACAATCTTAAGCCATGAGTATGTAATGTCCAATTACACTTTTGGCATGATTAAGTACTATTCTGTCTAAACCATTCAAAGTCATGCAAGTCACAGGAAAATATATGTAAAGCTACATCAGCCAGCTTCATCCAGATTTCAAGTAAACACAAATTTCAATTAGTTTGAATTAATTATAACACAAACTTGACCCTACTTACTACATAACTGAAGAAAACAAAAACATGTGACAACAAATCTTTGCTTGCAATAACTGTCAGTGTCACATATGAAAGAAGTTCATTTTACTAATAAAGGAAATGGAACTGACAGATTTAAATTCAGCTATTCTATGAATGTAATTCAGAGTTTTAAGGTAGCTCTCAAGGCTTAAAACCAGCACTGAGACTCAAATGTGCCACTCTCTAGGCTTCTAGAGAATTAATGAATCTTAGTTTCATCTTCATTTAGAGGACACATTTAAAACAACCACAAAATCCATCACCACCAAACCAGAACACTCCAAAATAAACAACATACATATGGCACAGTAAATCTTTCAAAACCTGAAGATATTTTTATGGAATAATTCAAGACAATCTGCACTATTCTGCTAATGCAAATGAAAACTTGCACAACTACCTAAATTACAGGGTGGCGTGCCATTCTTAATCTTCATCGAAATGTAGGAGTTCCTGTTTCAATCATTTCTATTGTTTGAAATACACCAGATGTTAATGGAGTGGCTGCTGCTGTAGGCAGAGACTGACTTCTAGGTGAAGCTAATTAATGACTCAGTGTATGGCTTACTGTAGGTTTGAAGGAATCACTAGACAGTGGTGAAGATCGATGTGCGAGACAGCTGCAAGTACATTAAGTGACCTGTCTGAAAACTCAGCATTGTCTTTTTTCCTACAGACATTGATTATATAGGTTATTCCTGATCTTTGATTGTATAAAATATTTAAGACAAAGTCAAGTATTTCAGGTACCTCTCACGTACCTGAAAAGAGAGATCCCCTTCTCAGCACACAAGTACAGACCCTTCACATCATAGTATAAAAGTCCAACTAATCTTGCCTGAAAGACAGCCTTCTCTTTTTTTATTTTTTCAAGTATTTAGAAAAAAAAAAAAAAAAAAAAAAGGTATCTTATGCCCAAAGACAAATCACTGAAGAGAGATGGCATCCTACGCGAAGGCACCTCCAGCTATTCCAGATCCAGAAATCAGGGAATTTGCAACTCTCTAGGCCACTTAATAGGATAAAGCAAAATAGGTTCAGACTAAGGGGTTGGAATGCAGCCAAGTGAAGCCATTTAAGGAAAAACACAATAAAACAAAAAATCCAGTCTACACTAAATTCCCTGGTCACACTGCAAAAATGAGAGAGACAGGTGCTGCATGCACTAAACGAAGCACTTCTGAAAGTGCTTTAAATAGTTAGGTACCTCTGATTTCTATTATTACCCAATGCACATTGTCCTATCTATTTTGTTATAAACATGACTTCTCATACTGGTTAAAGATGAAAAAATACCTTGTCTGCTACAGAGAAGCTATTGCAAATCAGTGGGAACAACCTGATTAGACCCTGGAATCGCTATGCCTGCTCATGTCAGCAAGTTCCATTATAATTATTTTATGCTTTGCTATTAGCTGAACTAGTGAAAAAGGTGGAGAATTAGTCATCATGGCAGATTTGCTCAAGTCAGTATTTTAAAAAGCCTGTAATGTATTGTACAGTAAATAAAGCAAACACTGGAAAAGTTACCAATAAGCAGGCTATAGTAAAAGTCACTTTCATCAAAACCCAAATAATGGGAAAGTTAAACAATACCTTTCTCTTAACTGTTGCAACTGTCATCCATCTCAGAGGATATCTCCATACTCATTTTGTCAGTTAAGAAATGCAAATTAGATATCCCCTATTCTTCTATTTGTTTTGTACAGTGAGCACAATTTCTGCATGAACGTCCAACTGTATTTCCATCCTCTTTGTGTCACAGAAACCTCATTTACCAGTCATTCTTCTCCATATGAAAAGATCTATAATGAGGAGTCTTTCTGTCATTGCCCTGCTCCTCTGAGTCAGGAATTTTCATTTCCCCCTAATACTTGCTGCTGTAGCTGCAATTTCATTTACTACCATCTCATACCACAGCCTTAATGCAAGCACATCTGTGGCTGGATCATGGAAGATTCAGTATTGCTTTCAGAGTTGCATATCGATTAAATGGTTATGACAAACCAGAGTTTTTACTTACTGTGTTCTCATATGGTACTTATAAAAAGGAAGGTTTATTCACTGTACTTGAAATGACAGTTTGTTCTTCCAGCTAGTCACCTAGCAAAAATATCTGTATGAGAATACTGAACATAAAAAGTAGGACTAAGAGGTCTACCTGCATATGCATTCTCTCAGAAAACGACTGAGAAGCCATAAAGTTATCCAAAAGCTAAAAACCGTATTTTTAATTCACGTCTAAGCAGTATCATGAAAGAAACAGATTACTTCTTGTTCTGAGGAAATAATGCTGTTCAAAAAAACATTTCTACTATTCTTTTTAACACACATACAAAGCAATTTACACATGCTGAGCCAAATTTAGCTTTGGTGCAACTCCAGAAATCAGTTGTATCAGAATAGATCACCTCAATCTAAGAAAGCAGTAGATGTCACGTCCTCTTTGTTGAAAGCTAGAGTTTCTCTAAAGCAGTATCCTGACACTTACAAGTTCTCTTACTCTTCCAGTCTATTCAAAGCTACCTTGACTTTTTAAAAAGCCTCCTATTACTTTAGTTGCCTGCCATACCTTTGCATTAGCAAAATGAGCATCTTCTTTTTTTTCCAGTTGGAATTACAAGGAATAGGATTTGAAAGTTTGTGACTAATATCTAAAGCAGATAACAGCTAAATGAACCATCAGCCCGAGACAGAATTCTACATTTTAAGTGTTCCAGTATGATAAAGGACACCTAACACTTTTCCCAAGTTGAGCTGCTGCAGATGCCTTATTCTTCCCTACAACAGGGTAAGAATATTTAAAAGTTCACCTAGACCTTGACACTGGGCAAGGAAAGCTTACTCCAGGTAAGACTTTACAGACTGCACTTAAGTTTCTGAGTTGCAGAGTTGGAAATGGATTTGTGGCTTCTATTTGCAGCATTAAAAATCATTAGTTTACGCAGACTGTTCTCATTAAAAAAACCCAACCAACCAAACTTCCCTATAGTCAGTGTACGAAGTCAGTACTGTTGGGGGGTTGAAATAGGAAGCTACCTGCAATATGTCACAAAAGTTCTTATGAAACAAATCACAAACTTCTCAACAGCTGATTTGAATTCTGATAGGTAGAAGTAGAACAATATCTAGACAATCAGCAATTTGTATGTAATTGCACCGATGGAAGTTAGAAATAACTTTTCTCTTTTTAACCCATAAGGATGCAACTTTAGGTGCATTTTTGGATTACATCCCAGTTCCTTTTTATGATAATGATAATTCTACCTCATTCCTGCATGAAGGAATTTGCCATTTGTCCATCCACAATTGAAGGTACATGTTCAAAGAGAATTTTGATACTTCCATTTTAATTAAATATTGTCCATGAATCTCAACATGGAACATAATATGAAACTATAGAGTACATGCAAAATAAAATATCTATACCTTCCTAAGCCTGTAATTATGAAACAGTGCAAGATAATTCTTTCCTGTAAGCAGAAAAATGCAATGCCAATGGTGGTGTTTTGTTTTCAAACAGTAAAAGCACAGAAAATATGCCCAACACGCACTGAAAATCTACAGCTGGAGTTTACTTCTAATACATTAACACCACAAAGGGTCATAATACACTACTTTCTTCACCTAATTCCATTCCAGATTTTCAGTAAACTCAAACTAGTGGGTTTTGGGTTTGGTTTTTTTTTTTTTTCCCCAGACAGCAGGGATTTTCTGTGCTTAAATAAACTTTAACTTTTATGTTGTCACAGTTGCTCCAATCACCCGTGCAAACTTTGACTAATTTAGTAAGCAGAGGAGTTTTTCTTCTCTACCTAGTTCTTTTCAACTGTCTACATCGTATGTAATGCAATTATGGAGTTTCATTTAAACACACCAGTTTTAAACTAGCAAGGTTAGATGCAATTACTCAGTGTAATCACAGCAACACAGAAGTCAGAGCAGACTGCAAAACTTAGCTGAAAAACCAGGTAGTAGATCTGATGGCAATTTTAAAGGTGTAGTGAAACCTCCCTCACTGACTTCATTTGAAAGAGGGGGGGGGGGAAAGCTCTAATAAAACAAGAAAAGCAGTTAAGAAAAACCCCAAATACCAAAAACCCCCAACACCAAACACTCTCCAAATTGAAGGACTGAGAAATATTGTTCTTGCAAGCACAAGCCCAGGTTATAAGGAAGTAAAGATGTATTGGCATAAAATGTGGCAGGTAGTAATTATGTTACAGTGGTCACCTAAGAAAAAGACAGGGCCATTTGTCCAAGAGAATAACACCAATCAAAAATGGTGTATTGCAAAGAAATAAAACTGCTTTCAGCAGACAGCATTCTCCAGCTGAGCAGTAGGAATACTGATTCACACATACCTGCTGTCTTCCATTTTCTCCTGTGAGACTGTCATCTTCTCAGCTTTCTCAGCAGATATCCTGCCACTTGGCTTTTTGCCTCCTTTCTACAGGGGAAAAAAAAAAAAGAAAGAAAGAAGAAAAAAAGTAGTATTTCTGTAGTGCCTAAGGAAAGTGCCAAAAATGGTGTAATTTATGATGTGCTAGTGTTTTCCTTTGCATTCATAAGTTAAGAACAAATGCAAAATCATCAGCACTTGAATATGGTGGATTTTGATTTACATATATTAAGATTCTCTCACAATTTCCTATTATTTATTTCTGTAAACAAAATTGGATCCTGGTCACTAAGCTATTAGCATCCCCTACAGTAATTCGAGCCAAATCATAAAACCAGAAAAAAGCCAGTACAACTCAACAGTCAAAAGAATTTGCAACCAGAAGTTTCATCAAACTGTCTCACATCTGAAACTCTTATCTGCTCTTCCTTTTTAGAACTAAAATCTTACTGGGAGTGAAGTAAATAGTTATCTCTACCTGAACTTTCAGAATGGGCACATCTCACCTTCTCAGTTCAAACAATAGTATCTAGACTTTTCCCTAGAATTTTCCCAGTACAATTCCAAGCCTTCAGTTAGTACACCAAGTTATTTTCTGGACTATTTCCTAAAATTTTTAAATGCCTACACCATTGTTTTCTTCATTTTAGTGTATCGTATCTATGCAAATACAGCATTTTACATTCAGGTTGCCATAGATGTAAGTTTAATGGCTTTTACTTTTCTTCCTTTTCTGACATGTTCTTCAGGATCCCACTGTAAGAAGTACTGCAAAGCCTGAAAAATTATGTTGACAGCATTACACAAAACAGGGGGGCCTTTTCCTCTTTTCATTCAGGTGTAACAGAACCAGTGCCATCTTGCGTGGTTTTTGTCACAACCGACACAGCAAACAATACCTAATACTACAATTACTCATGATCATTTTATACCAACCCATCCTGCAGGAACTCAAATTTCACAATTAAATAACTTCTGTTCCCTGCAAAACCTGCAAGAAGGCTGTTTTGGTCATGTTCTTAATGAGAGAAAATTTGAAGAAGCATTTTATAATACAAACCAGAAGACAGGAGAATGCTTTGGTAGGTAACTTCCCATCATGGCAGGAATATTTTGTGTTAGAAAGCTGTTGCTGAATAATTCAGGACAAAACCAAGAAACAGTAGTTTGTCTCAAATTCTGCAGGGTGAAGTGTGAAAGAAAGATAATATTCTAACTGTAATACTTTATCCTAGCCAGAATACCTTAAAGTAAGAAATTTCCAGCTGTGAAAGCCACAGTTATCTCCACAGTGCCATAACTTTATCATTATATGGCAAGATAAAAGTTAAGTCTTTGCCTCTGCAAGGACATTAAATAACATCTTTCTCTCCATTAGCTTTTGCTGTAGTAGCAGTATTTAGTCTCTGGGCAATGAACGAGAACCACACTGCTTACAGAATAACTCCGGGTTCTTAATGCACTATCAGTTTTGGAAAAGTTCCTCTGTTCAACCTTTTTTAAACTTATTATTCTTAATTGATAGCTCTTGTGCCACACAATTACAAAGGAAATGTTTAACACTGAGAAGATACTTTTAGCAGTGCACTATAGTCACAAGGCTAGTATAACCATCATTAGGGATGGAAAATCAAGTTAAAAAAGAAAGGGGGGGGACGGACCCCATTCAACTTTTCTTCTTTAACATTGCAGAGAATGAACATCAGTGACCCTTTAGGGAAGAAAGAAGAGATAAACATTTCTAGTGCAAACATTTTCCTGTTTGACACAAGCCTTCAGGAGGTTTGCCCATAACGTATTTATTCACACAGTGAGCGTCAAGATACTTACAGTAACAAGTAAAGACTACAGTTGCTACAGTCGCTACAGTCATGATCTGAGAAAGCACTAGAAAAAAAGAACTCTTGAATTGAGACCCTGATTGATTGTATGACCTTGAGCAAGTCACCTTACACTGATGCACAGGGAAGTAACAGTACATACCTGGCTTACTAGGAACAGCAGAATTATTTAATTGTCATCAAGTCTACAGTTGTGAATAGTCTTTAAAAAGAGTAAGTGCCATAGCTGTTAGGCCTACAGAAGGCTTACTGCATCACCTAATCCTTCTCTAAAACAGTTTTAAGTACACATAGTAAATAATTAAATACACCTTTCACAGGAGACAGTGAACCCAACTCCCAGACTTCATTTATAAAGTCTTCCCACCTTTTCCAAGGGAGTCACTTGTAGAATTTTGCTCTCTTATTTAAGGGCCTCTTAAACATTAGTGGAAGTCCTATATACAGATAATCCATTTATTAAAAAATTCTTCATGCCAATCTTTAGCTAAAATAATCTCAAAACAAGCAGCTGTTCAAAGAAAGGTGTTTAAGATCAATGGTTTCAAGGTGCCTGACAGGATTTCACATTAGTCATCTCAGAAACTTTACACATCTATAGTCATATTTGTCATCCCACGCTACTGGTAATATGGCACAAAGAAGGTTTAGACAGCAAATGAGATAGTATTGTGCCAGGCATTAAAGAAATACTACCCAGACAACTACCTAATATGGTTTATAAATTCCAGTTTCAAATGCTTTCAAAGTGAAGCTAAGGCATCCAAATCAGAGAATCACTCCTTAAATACCCCCTTCATGTTAATTTTAATTACAACAACTATTACTATCAGCAAGACAAAGATCGTGTGCCACCTTCCAGGGATAAGCACCAGCAGGATGACTACTTTCATAACAACCATTCAAGATAGGGCAGCTTGACCTCTCTGGGAGTGAAATATCAATTAATTATCTTTTTACAGCCAATTCAATTACAGCACACTAATCACTTGTGTAGGACATCAAGCCAGAAGTTGAGGGCGGGGGGTGGTTGGGGAAAGGAAGGAAAAAATATTGGCACTGAACAACCCTCAGTAAGGAAGATAACAAGGCAGTAACCCTACAGGTGCAGATGTAACATTTGTTACCACCATGCAAATAGTTATCTGTTTGTAGCAGACTAAATGCTGTAATATCATCCTCATTTAACTGAACTTTTTTTTTAAAAAAAGAGTTATTGGTCCTAGGGGTAATAGACATTTCATTTAAAGGTGACCAGACACACTGCATTAGTCTTTAATGTTAGAGTCAATTCACCAAAGAGCTTTGTTCATTAAGGAAAAAAAAAAAAAAAAAAAAAAAAAGAGAGAAAGGATGATCTACTCAGCAGAAAGCAAAATATATTTAACTTTTGTTAAATAAACTAATATTAACTCAAGTTACTGAGGTCTATTTCACTACTATACTGATCCCAAAGAAAATTATCAAGTGCGATATATCAACAATAATGCACTCAGCAGAATATTAGTATATAAGCAAATATGTATTAACTTATGTTCACATTAGTATTGCTAGAGGCCAAACCTCAAAAAAGTATAAATGCATGTATAAACACATTAGTATATGCAAAACATGTATGCAAACAAAACCAAAATTTGAATCTATTTAATTTATAGCATTCATGAATTAAAATGGCAGAAAGGAGTACATTAAAGGATCTCTTCTCACATGAACTGCTGTTAAATGAGTCTTGCACCGTTTAGTTCAGCATAGCTAACAGAACCTGAAAGAAAAAGTTATCTAGTCCGTATCTGAAACAGCAAGGCAAGACTGCTCTGTTCAGCAGTCTTGATGGACAGAATTTAAAGTATAAAAAAATATTTTGACAACACAGCTGCAGAAGTTAAGCATTTAACAGTAGCTGTGATGCTAAAACTCTCACAGTATGGCCATAGTATAATTGACAATCTCTTTGTAGCAAAAAATTGTGGTCTCCCTTGTCAGTATGGTAACTATAGCAGTGAAAGACTTGTGTGTAAATTGAAAGAATTTACAAGGAACACTGCCAGTTTATTAGCCTACTCCGATTCATATTCATTACTATAATTTTTAATACAGCCTGATTAAGGCTAGAACACATACCTATGCTACAGTGACACCTTCAATTTCTTTGTAGATAGCATACTGAAAGTCATTAGCACTTACATTCCTAAAAAAGAAAGCTCTGAAAATTCCATTACGGACTGCAGATTTAACTGCTGTAACCGAAAAATACGATATACCATGCATCCACGGAACAGAACACAGAGTCTAATCTTTAGGGGGTTAGGATCTCTTAGGATTTTAGGGTGTTCATAGTCAGGGTGTTCCATACCACTCAAGAGTGCAAAGAAAGTTTCAAAGAGGCTAGGTATGTAACTCTTCTGAATCTTCCCAAGTACTTTGCAAAGAGGAAGCTCATACAAAATAGATGTTAACTCTGCAAATTCAAATAAAAAAATTATACTGCAGCAAAAGAGAGGAGCCAAGGGGGATTTTTTTTCCCCCCTCCCTATTCTGTAACACTAACAGTGCGCTGTTTCTAAAGGGCAGGTTTGTCTTTGCTCAGTGCTCTTTAAAAAGTGTTCTGAAGGAAAAGCACTGTTTGTTCCACCTGCAGACTCATGAAAAAGAGACAGCATGAAAGAAGATCCTACTGGAAAGTGTCTTCTAGTTTTGCCTATTCTATGTACGTTCTTACACCACAATCACTGCTGCAGTACCTAAAAATTCTTCCCTAGTATTCTAAGCAATGTAAAAAAAAATTGGTCAGGCGTCTGTTCTGTGAGTGTCCCTTTTAAAAGGCATTCTCCTATTTAAGACTTGTTTTGAGACAGCTTTGTACATTATGTACTGCACCTCAGCCAGTTACCAGTACTTTCTATTCCAAAAGACTATTCTACACTTAATATTTTTTTCCGCTGCCTTAACAGACTACTGATGTTTGTGTCCATTTCCCATAGAGAGTTCTGGTATCAACTGAATTTCCTTGAGAAAGGGGTTTTGCTGGCAAACCTCTTTAAACTGGTACACAGTAGGAATCAACATAAGAATAATACAAGTAGTATTATTTTTGGAATGTAGTCAAACGGAATGTCTCCATGAACAAATATTGGTGTCTTTAGCCACCCAACATTACAAATCCAGGGTGAATTTTATGAAGCTTTAGTACTCTAAGTACTATGATTTCAAATGGAACCAACAGTTGCTATGGAACTGTTGCTATAAAATAAATCGTTGCTATAAAATAAAAAGGTTTAAAACCAAGAAAGATTATCAAGTTTCATTATAGGATTAAACACCTAAGGAGAACAATCGATTAACACAGTCTTCTCCATGTGATATGACAGGAAAAGTTGACAGCCACCCTCACTTTCTATTACAGCTAAGGACAACTTAGTTCTCAGCACCTCATATGACCTACTTTGGATCTTTCAAGGTGAGGCAGGGTACAATACAGAAACTTCAGTTTAGATTGTCATACACCATATGAGCATTACACAAAAGCATGTATAGTCACATCTCTTTCACATGTATACTTTTCCCTATGATATGCCCTTTTTGGTCATTGGGAATACACGTATTGCCAGATATTTTCAAAGAGGTAATTTAGTTCTTCTGCCAAATTCCATTTATCACTGCTCAGCAAATGGGTAAAACACAGTAAAACCGAGAAACTATAAAACTGTATTTCCATAGTGAACATCATGACTGTTAGTATTAAGCAAATAATTTTTTTCTCCTTCCAGCAGAAGTAAGCATCAACTTGTGATAAAATTGGCTTTAGGTCTTCTAATTCAGTTCCAAAACTTCTCTTTCCTTAGGACTACATTTCAATAGGTCTTATGCTAAAAGCTATATTACAACATATGCAGTAATATAATTATGTCATTACTGTTAATTACCTAAATATATGTTCATATTTGTATTTTATATAAATATTCCTTCTTAAACTAATGTTAAACAATATCTGTGGCTACACCTGGCTGCTAACACACCAGAGGCTGTTGTCAGTTGGGTTCAAGTTTTTTTTAAAAGAACACTACATTTTGCAAATATTTTGAAATGACAAAATCCCAGTCACAGTTCAGCTGTAGATTACCTTTGGGACTGGTAACTGATACTTGGTGACCAAGTTAGTTAACATAACCTTTCAGAATGACAAGCCTAGTTCTAGACAGCACTTTATACCAATTTAATATGATGCCACCAGAATAAAATTTACACCCGGCACACTTAGTGGATAAATCAGTGTCCTTTTCTGTTATTTGAAAGGGCTCCATCAGGTGTAAATTACACGGGTAGTATTATAACACAGTATAGTTAGTGGGAATCTGTGCCTTGCCTGTTGATACTGCTTAGTTTTGATCTTTTTCACCATAAATCCTGTCTGGGAAGCTACTAACATTCCAAAACAGGTATTCTACTATATCAAACCCCCATTTTTTTTAAACACACACACACAGAGTAAAACAATTACTAGGTGAATTTATCTCTCAGTGCTGCTTTAAAATACAGCCAGTGTTACAAAATGGTGTTCAAATTACCTATAATAAAAATAAACCACACACAGCTAGACTGCCAGTTTCCATAAGGAAAACACATTGCACGTTTCCAATAGCAAAATCCAAGCTTCCCTAATGTAAAACACAGGCAACATATTTAACAAATAGTTTGCTTTCACTGCTGGTTGAAAAACATGCAACCATGAAGGCACAGAGACTGAAACTGTTAACGGAGAAAATTCTGTTCCATTAGTATCTTGCAAAGCTAACTTCAGTTAACAAAAAACCCCAATAGTTTGTCAGAGCAAGGGTTTAGGTTAATTTGACAAAAGCCAAAGCATTTAAGAGCTAAGGGTTCTATATTATCCTTAGTTTATGCTTTGAGCCCGAGTTGTCTCGCCACAGGGTAAAGACCTTATTCAGCATCCTCATGCACTGTAACACTTCGAGAAGTAAGAATAAAGAACTGTTACTAGCACCAGTATAACTGTAGTACAGGTAAACAGAATCCCCAAAATCCTGAACCAGGGAGGCTGAGTCAGCAAGAATTCCAAGTAGGTAGCTCCAGTCAGGGTTTACTCCCTAAAATTATCATTTTAATGGCTGCATTTAGGTTTTCATATACAGACAACATGTATTAGAAGGAATTTAAAGCACCATACCAGTTAGAATGTACATCTTTGAATAAAAGCTGCACCCATTTATCTCGACAGGCTCAGAGTATCTTAGTTACATAAGATAGTAAAAATAATACACCTATTCACCAGAAAAAAAAAAAAAAAAAAAAAAAGACCCTCGGACAAGTGTAGTTTAATCATTTAAGAACAGCTTTATTATATAAATGTTCAACAGGACCTGAAAAGAATTAAATGGACAGTCTTCCAGTAGGAACAGTAACTCCTAGGCAGAGCAGGAGCTCTACTCCAATCAGCTATTCACCACTGAAGTTTTTAGCCAATTAAATCTGAATATTCATTAAGAGATGTGAAATACTACTCTTTAGGTAATTTAACTGCCACAGAATTGTTTTCTTGTATTAGCAACATTAATTCATTTGGCTTCAAAATAAGCCAGATAAACTATTTCAGGGTGAAGCTAAAAGAAAAAAGTGTCCAGATCCCTAGAACTTCAGTAACTAGGTCCAGACAAACAGTTATAAAGGGGCATGAGGAAACAGCAGTGAATCTTGCATTCTGTAACTTAATGCAAACCCACTGGAGTTAATCACTATTACCACAACTAGATACTGCAACAGTTACATAACTACATCTCCACAACAGAACTTCTACAGTAAGCGACAACAGAGCCAAAACCAGCCAGCCCATCCTGAATTCTAAAACCTGTTCTGCTGAGAAAGCCATGCTCCCAGTCAGGAACCTGGAACTCCAGCTTCCAGCAATGATTTTTCCCTACTATTGGTCACTGCCTTTAAACTGTTAGAACACCTTTTTAATTCCATCTTTGGAAATTAATATTGAATTCAAATGTTTTTAGTTGAAAAAAACCAAAACCAAAAACAGAAAAAACCCCAACATTTTACAGTGAAGACTACAAAAAGCTTCTATTTCTGACCCTAAATTTACCTTCTTTCTCTGCATAGTAACTTCAGTTAACCAAAGATTTTTCTCGTGAGAATGACTCTCATCCATATTAAAGCATTCTGTGGAAACAAAGACTTCACTCAGAGGGAGGGTTCATCAAAGCCACTAAAATTATAATCATTTAATAAAAGTAATGACTACTCTGTATTTAAAATATTTTCCCAGGCAGCACTTTAGCATATTGTGTATTCCAAACAAAGTACTATTGCATAATCATTAACTCTGCATTACGTAGATCTTATAAAGGACATACTGAAGACCCTAGTAAAATAAAGAATACTAAGTTTTCTTATGGAGAGAAAACACATACACATATGCCCATGAAGATTATGGGACAGATTTTTGTTGGCTATAACATAGTTCAGATTAGACGCAATGTTTTGAGATGTTTAAAGGAAAAGCAATGTCATTATTCTATACTGAGAAAAGCAAGCCTAGAAGTAATCTGTCCAATATCACTCAGATGATCTGGGCTCAGAACACAAACCCTCTTTTTTCCTCTCACTCCCATGTCATATTCACTGGATTATGATGTCACATCAAACAACTATATTTTCAGAAACTACTAGACAAGAATTCCTACAAACATCCAAAACCAAAGAGACTAACAGACTTTTTAAAAACTACACAATAGCTGTTGAACCTTAGAATCTGCCACGGTGAAGACGGTTTGAAAACTGCAAGTATGTAAAACTGTCTAGAAATGAGAGGAAAAATTCTTCCAAATTTTTCTTTGTTGTAAATATGATGCAAGGTTATCTTCAAATATGGGATGGTTTTTTAAAGTGTTCTCAAATCCAGTTTGAAAAGAATTGTTTGAGACATATATGCTGCAGCCAGTCAGACAATAACAGTTCTGCAATTATCGGCACCTGCATTACAATTCAATGGATTTAAATTACCAAGGGGCCATGGCAGATACCCTACTGACAACAATTAGCATAAAAATGTTCTACAGTTTAAAGCTGTGGGTGGGAATTACAAAAGGTTAACAGACTAAATATAAAAATCTTTTTGAATATAAAATCAATGCGCTTTGTTACCGAAATCTGGGTACTGTAATTTAACCAAAATAGGGTTTAGAGTATCTGGCAATCTTCCATATGTGTGAGCTTGGCTTCTCTTTTAAGCAAAATGCCGAGCAGTCAATCTGAAAGTTTAAAACAAAACAAACCAAAAATCCAAAGGAAAGCGTTTTATATTAATTGTTCTTTTATTTTAGTTTCTTAAGCTTCGCACCAAAATGACCACCACCCTTATTCAGGGCTCAGAATGATCCTTTTATATGGTCAGATTAAAAATCTCTAATTATTTTATTGCATGATTTAGAGAAGGAAGTATTTTAGTGGTCAAAATAAAGTATGCTAGAAGTTTCTGGACTAGACTGAACTCTAGTAACAAGCAGTTTTCTCAAAAGGTCATCACTACATCACAGCATCTATATTTTCAGAGCAGCTTCTACTTCTGTGTAGCTACCAGGGGAAATAAAAAAAAAAAAATACACCACTCCCCCCCATTTTTCACAATGCTTGGGGACCACAGCTTTGTTTAATTTAGATTGAAGATACAAGCAGAACAGACGAAAACAAATAAATTCTGCTCATTAAAAGTACTAAATCAGAACGCTGAATTTGATGAGAACACAGAAGTATAACAGACATCAGCAAGAAGCATCTTCAGTAAAAATATAAACTTGATAAGGCTAAAATTTTATCTAGGTTGTCCTTTGTGTTTTTTGTTGACAAGATGAATGGTCATACAGGAACTTTGACTCTAGATAAATTCAAAGTAAGAACTTTGACATGAAAGCTTAATTCCTTTTACCACCCAATAATTTATCTTTTTAAAAAAATAATTAACAAGTCTCAGAATAACATAATTACCTGGGAGACATATCATAGGCTACAGAAGTTGCAATAAGGCAAAGCAGATGAGAGTACAGTTAGATTCTAACTCCAGACTGATGCCTCATTAAATTGAGTTAACGCGGATGTGCTTGACACATGCTGGGACCCCTTTTATCACAATTAGTGCAACATCTCCAGCACTCCTTGCAAGTCTAATAGAATCAGCATGTTTAGGACTAGCCCAAGGTTTCTAATTGCAAAATCAGCAAACATGTTAATCATCACTTTGTTGCCCTGTTGTTGTGAAATGAGATTAGGGATGTGTATTGGAGATTATAGAGAGGAATCTAACAAATCGATTTAGCTACTATTTCAACACAATACTCTAAGATCCTTTTCATAATTACTTCTTTTTAGATATATTTCTGTAAGGCTACCAGCGTACTAATATTTGTCTAAAAGGTGAGCCATTTTACCAACTTCTATACACATTCTAGTACAAACCTGTACAAAAAGGACTTCTCCTCCTTTTTTTTTTTTCCCCACAAAGATTTCCTAATATTATAGCATACTTATTTTAATGAATATTTTAATGAATATTAAGATTGCAAAATCCCGTAAGTAAAAAAGGGGGCTGTGGGGGAGAAGGTATGAGGGTAGGGGTGAACGCTGCAATGGAAAGTAGTGCTAAATCTGTCAGTTCCAGAGTTGTCATTATCCAGACATTACCACCAATGGAAAAATGGGTACAGATAAAAAGTAAGAACTACTCCATCGTGATCGCCGAGTAGTTTCAGGGGTTACAGAGAAGGTTAACATACACTGAACCTTGAGCTTCCTTGTGTTCATGCAGAACACCTCCATTCAACTACTGCATGCACTCTTCTTCAGTGCTGAAAAGCAAAAGGCTATTAAGCAGGTATGTTTTACATGAAAGAAATTTAAGTCCTGCTTTCCTGCACAAGAGAAGGGGGATTCCTCTTGAATTAGGATCAATTGCATTTCTGGTTCTTTTTCAATTTATAAACTGTAATTCTGCACAATGCAAGATGTTAGTCTTGCATTTTTCTTCAGTCAGCACTAACTGTAAAATCCCATCTGAAGTAACTCTGATGGTTTAGAAGAAACAAAACAAGCACTGCATATATATACACATATGTATGTATATATATGTTCATACATATGTACAGTGCATTGATTGGTAAATTACCGTAGTAGACAGAAGGCAGACTCTGGGTACGGATGCACATATCTAGCTAGTCTCATTTGCCAAAAAAAAAAAAAAAAAAAGGGGGGGGGGGAAGTGGGGGATGGAGAAGAGAGATCATAATTGTTAATTATTTCAGAAGTTCAAATAAAAGAAAAGAATAAATCTGCACAGACTAATGTTTACCAAACATGTTATTCACTCCACATACAAGCTTAAGTACTACATTGCAAAGTCTCAAAATATTTGGAATGAAGTAAAGGAAGATGCAAGATGGGAGCAATTGGAACGAACGCATTTAATCCAATCAGTTAAAAAACAATAATGGTTGCTGTTTTGTTTTAGATTCTCTGTATATGAAAGGCCTGAAACAATTCACAATGATTTCCACCAATAAAATATGAAGAAATATGCCAGTCCTACCCAAAGTCTGCATCACTTTTAGAGGAAGAAGAAACTAAAAACCTCAATACAAAAACCCTCAAAGGTATAATCTGCAAAATAACCATTTAACAACAGTATTCCTTACTATTTTATGTCCAGCTAGGCTGCACCCTCCTCTATAAATGCCTTATACTCTTCTTCAACATTATCCCTATAGCAATACAAGAAAGTATACTCCAGCTTAGCATTTTTTTTTTTTCAAAAACATTCATTGCAATATAAACCTTGAGTAAAATATGGACTTGAGACTATTCGTCCACACAAGCTACCACATGCAGAATGTGTGAAAAAATATACTTAAAATTGCATTGTCTTTAAAACATCTTAGATCGTTTATGGAAGACTTTGCTGAACTGAGATCAAGGAGTCAATACATCTAGGTTTGACTGCAATGTAACTCATTCCTCAAAAAGTAAAATCCTTGCATAGAGAATTCTGTTTAATACCAGGAAACGCTGCAGGACACAGTCTAGCAAAAAAAAAAAAAAAAAAAAAGGTCCAGCAAGAAGAAATGAAAATCTACAACATAAACTTATCTTATTATACGATTTTGTGACTATTGTATCTAACTTTCAGTGAAAAAGCTCACCCTGTTGCACTGAAATAGCAACAGAAATGTACCTATCTGCCAGAGGACAATCCTTGAGATTAGATTTTATAAACCCACAATCACGTGAATTATTGAAATCTTGAAATTATTGAACTCTGACAAAATTATTATTCTAAAGTTTCACATGGGTTTAAAAAATGAGAGTGTAGATGACCATGGCTTTGCTTTTTCGAACTGAATTTTTTCCCCAAGGTATCCATCAACTGAAGTTCCCACCTTTGGTATTCTTTTTCCCCTGTCATCATCTGTTAGGTTGTTTGTCAACAAAGCAGGTTCGCTCATTGGTCTTTTTCCACTGCCAAGCCAAAAAATAATTATGGATGGTGATAGTAGTTTTTATTTTATATCTATTCCTACTTTTAGGGACATACATGATAATTGTTTTACCATCTGGAAATGACACGTTCTTCCAGCAGAGGGAGAGGTACATGAGAAGAGAGAGCAAATAAAAGCTAAAAAACATTCTCAATACATAAAAGGATGATATCAGAGAGACCTGTATGGGGCTCAGAAAACTTGATTCTAGTCTCTGACTATGTACAGTTGTGCACAGCAAAGTCAGCGTACCCCTATACCTGTTCTTGTCAAACACGCAGGGTACTGCTCTAACTTTTCCCTTCTATTTTTTTTTTTAATTATGCACAGTTTTATGTAAAATATCCCTTGAATTTGTAAAGATTACTGTGCACATACAGCAAATAGACTCAAAATAATCACAGTAATTTCTGTAGGTACCTATAACAGTGCTTCTGATGCCAATTTTTTAAAAAAATGTTCACATAAAACCATGGCAATACAACAAAGATCTGGAATCAGCATTAGTAATATTTTATTCCAGCTGCTACAGAGGCAGCTGAAGAAACATTCAACATCTTTCTTTTAGGTCCATTAAAATAACCTTTTCATTATTATTTGAGTAGATTTAAAAAGCATGTAGATATCTGGAATGCAGACTTCCCCTATTACTTTTAAAATAATAAGATGGGTCAATCTGTGGATTTATAAACCTAAACAGTGTCATTTTAAGCAATATTAAAAGAAACTGCGGTGGAAAAGGCAGATGCTGCAATTCTGTTACTAGCATTACTTCAAAATCTCATGAGACGAACAGAGAAATACTATATAACCACACTTTGTTCCAGTGAGTACAACAGAGATCTCTTGACATACTACAGACAACCGTGAGATAGTGCACTCTGGCCATGTAATTATATTATGTCTCTTGTCCTGATGCTTGTCTCAAGGGAGTTAAATGTGTACATTTAAATTCACAGAACTTATGTACACTAAGACTAATTCATTCTTTCAAGCAACCACCTTGTGGCACTGAGAAATCAATGGGAAGCAGTGATTCTCAGGAGGGGCTGCATGCACATCAACGAAACGCCTAACTGTGGACTCTAACAGGTTCTCGTTACCATACCCAAATAAGTGTCTTTTCAGACCTTTAAGAGAACTAAGAGAGAAACTGTTAAGAAAATACAGTTATTGTAAATTTAGTATCTAAACTGTCTACATATTGTTGCTAATGAAAAATTATTTCTCCTTAGATGACTAACCTACATGAGCCCGAAACACAGCATTTCTTTCTTCATGTCATATGTGGAGAAGTCAGGCTTCTTTGCTTTTGAAATACAGTAATTACTACAGCGACGGATTCACATAAAATTCCAGATAAAATGATCAAAATTACAATACATATCTATAGGCTAAAAGAAGCAGAAACTGCTAGCTGAAATGCAGGCCAGATAAGAACAAAACTAAATAATAGAATAGAGGAGAAACCTAATTATAGCTGCAATTTCCCTTTGCCCCCACCCAGGAGAACACATGAAATGCCAGATTTAAAATAATCTGATTTGCAGAAATTCTTTATTTATCACTGCCTGCAGGAAAGAGGGGGTAGAGTCAAAACCTTTTTTTCAGCAGAATATTTGTCTGTAGTGGAAATTACTAACAAGTCTTCAAAGAATTCTTTGATGATCCTCAGGCTACCTCTACTGATGATGTCAAGAGTTTTAGCACTAAGGGCTTCAATGGAGAAGTAGGAAACATGGATTGGAAGTAGGCTTTGAAGTTAGCTCAGAGAAGCTGACACAAAATAGAAAATAAATCATGTTAAGGCTTGAACATGCAAACACAGATGTCAAAGGTAAAACTCCTATTGACTTCAAACATGAGCAGAATCAGGTCCTTATCAATGAATCAAAAAATATAAATAGATTGTTCTGAGTCTTCAAGATTTAAAAAAAAAAAAAAAAAAAAAGCACCTGATAGTGCATTGTTTAATACAGATTCTCTCTGGTCAGCTGTCCAGAGTATTCCCTAATATGATTAGAAAGCAAGTATTCAGGATTGGGGGTTTTTGTTTTGTTTTTAAACATACTTACTTGCTGTTGCTTCCAGAAATGGACACAATCATCTAAGAAGCATAATCTTAGTTCCGATATCAAAACTTTACTTGAGTAAGGAGAAAAAAGAAAAAAAAAAAATCATTCTTGCCCCCCATGAAAAAATGTTTTGCGCTTTTTCACTGAAAACACTACTAACATGCATGTGACTGACCTATTACATTTTCTTTTAAGATACTCTCTGTCTTGGAAATACAAGTGACAAGTCAGTTGTTATGGTAACTATTTTTCTTTTTTTCTTTTTTTTTTTTTTTAAACTAACATATGACAGCCTGCGTGTCACCTGATGCTGTTCCTGAATTAAGTTACACATTCATTTTTGTCGAATAGTCTAAAAAGGGGCACCCTGCTTTAGCAACTATAAAATTGCTCCAAATCCTTACATTGTCACATGTCCAACTACATATGAAAAAACGCAGGTTTGGCTTGGCCTTCCTGCAGGCTCCAAAGCTAAATCATCATCATATTTATCCTCCCCCCTTTTTGGTAAGTTTCGATGTACGAATTCCTGTAAAAGATAATCTCTCATTACATAAACTTTCTCACTATTGATGAATCTAAAACTTCAATTAATCAAATTGAGTACTGCCAATTAAAGGACAATTTCAAAACATTTATGCTCAAGTTATTTCTGTTACAGATTAACATGTATTCTCCTGAATTATCAAGGCCATAAAGAAAACTTTAACATTATTAAAACCAAAACATTTTAAACATGGAATGGCACAAAATAAGTTTTTCCCCCTCAGACTATTTAGTTACATGCACCATTTTAATCCATTGAAACATTTATTATGTGATTAAATTTATGCATACAGCCAATTTTTTGTTAGCTTGGAGCTATGACATTATGATGTGAAGAGTAGCTCTTTTTTGTTCCCTTTTTTGTTAAACAAACTGTCTACAATTCCATGAGCTCCAGTCTTGGAAACCCAGTCTTGTTTGTCTTCTATCCTGCTTACACAGTAATTTTAATGTAGGTCTACCTGAACTACAATCTTTCAGCTTAAATGACTGACTAAAATTATTGGTTACTACTTCACCTAGGTGTGTTTTGTTCCTCATTCAAATCCAATGTTATGAGTTGAACACGCACAATGGTAAAATAAGAAGGGAATCCATTCATCCATAATGAACATTCAAAAAAGTATCTCAATTAGATATACTTTTACTGGAACTCAGTGGAGTTAGTGGGTGAAGGAAGAAAAAGTATCAAATAGTGATAAGCTTGAATTAGATGGCAGAATACTTAAGGCTAAGCACTTGCGACCTAAAAACAGTAGGAGCCAAAACTTGAGCTTTTTACAGCTCCAATCTTCTAAACAATGAACCAGCGATATGTTTGAGTTGGCTTAATACAAAAGCTCCGTACATTCCTAGCCCTGGTTTCAATTGAAAGCTTGTTACTCAGTCTTGTAAATTCCCCTAAATTTAAGACATGTAGCACAATAACATTCTTCAATGCAAAAATATGAAAAATATTTTAGCTGATGCAGCAGAAACGTGATGATATGAAGCAAATGTAAAACAGAGGGATTACAACAATCTGGACAACTAGCAGCATTATGTCATTGATATCAGTGCCTAGAAATTTCTTTCTTTATTACACTGTGTTGTCTTGTAATAACATGAAGAATATGGAGGAGAAAATTCTCAACACGCACGCATTGCTTCCATTAGTGTAGCAAACTGAAATAACCGAGATAACATTGCTACTCAAAGCCTATTTAGTAATGTATCTAATCCTACTTTAAGCAGTCATTATTGCATTTTCTAAAAAGAGTCTTGGAAAATATTTAATACTGAAACAAAAAAATGTTGTAAAAATACATCACTAGTCGCAAAAAAAAAACCCCAACCAACAAACCCCAAAGAGCTGCACTGATACCAAGCTTACTTGCTTGGCCAACACCATGAAACTACTAGAAATTAATTTGTAAGCATTAAAATATATGTTACTAAACAGTGACTAAAGAGGCTTTCCAGTCAAATTACATCTAATACATCTTTCATGGGCATGGATCTCATTACCTAATTGAAATATAGAAAAACATACATATTTAAACAATACCTACATATATGTTACTACTAAACAACAAAACATCCTGGAACTCTTTCACTGACAGTTCATCAATACTGGATAAAAACTGGATGATTCTCCATCATTGCATGATTATATCCATACTCTAGGCAGTGATGCATAAAAGCCTCAAGGATCTCATCATTTACCCATCGGCAGAAGTTACTCCAAAGGTATTTTGAGTGTTAGCCAACATTTCTCTCCAAAAGCAGAGATGAGAAGAATCAGAAGAGAAATCAGTAGAGCAATGGCTAGAGAAAAGAATCTTTCAATAGCTGTTCAAGTGTTGTCATTCTTTTTTCCTTTTCTTTCTTCCCTCCTTCCTTTCTTCTAGTCCCCTAGGCATCTTTCCCCACTCTTTCTACCCTCTCTGCCTCACTTCACCTAACTTGCCTTCCCGTACCAATTATTCTAACGTCCCTGACAAAACACACAATTCGTTCACTGAAATCAATGATGATTAGTTAACTCTGAAAAGTCCCACTCTTTGTCTGCCATGAACACTCAGAAAGATAACGTTATCTTTTGAAGAAATCACTCTACATGTGACCTCAACAGAACACTTAAAAACTCAATTTAAAGATTCAAAAATAAAAGCCTAATTCTTCAAAATCCCAGCACTGTAAAAACACTGCACTCTTAAATACAATTCAGACAACCGAGTAGCGGGGTCCTCACACTTTGCTGCAGCTGGCATTTTCTAATCACTGAACCCCAAGGAAGAAAACATTTGTGGTTGAGCGATATTTAAGAATAGACTAGAATTCTGTGGTCCAAGAAGTCCTGCTGAAGGAATGATCACATTAAGGGACAATCACAGACATGTTGCTTTGGGCAAACTTGACCTGTGAATAAGTCTAAAAATGAAAAATACCATGCCCCAAAGGTCCACATTTGCTTCCTCTGACCTCACATGTGATCAATAGCACCTGAGCTTATAATGCTTCTCCCTTTCATAGAAGGCTGATTACTTACATACATAATTATACGAAAGAGTTCAAGTTTAAAAAACACATGGAAATTAATCTGCATTGTCTTAGTAGAGAATACAGAGTAATACTACTACTACTACTACTATTCTCACTTATAAAGTGCAACTGGAATGAAGCATCTACCTGATCTGGATAAGGATTTTTGCCAAAGGATGACATCTGGAAATACTGTGCCGAACTCTACCTCCGCTCTTTCCGTTTTAGTGTCCCACAAAAGCAAGAACATTATTTTTATGTGTTACCCCAAGATCTGGTAATGAAATGCCCTTGGAATAAGCCAACCAAAAGGACGATGTATTTATTTAATTGTGGTAATTTTGGGATATCTTTAACACTTCAGGTGTTAAGTAAGCATTTTCCGTTTATTTTGGTGAGTTAAAAAACAACTGAAAATGGACAAAACAGAACTGCATGAACTAGTAATTTTTTGCAAGTTACGCATGCCAGTGTGAATGAAGATAAGGGTGGGACAGCAGGAGACAGAGATGGCTAGGATGAATGTGTGTGTGGCTGTTGCACAGTCACTTTGTTGTTCCATCTCTTCACAGGACAAAAGAATGTCTCAAAATTATGGAAAACAAAGCAATCATTTGTACATGTATTATTTCATCCTCCTAAAGGGCACAGCAAAATGCATCAATTAGCACATGTACATGTGCACATGCACACAAACTTGCATACCCAAGTAGTGACACTGTGAGGCTAGAAAACTATGGTTGACTGCCTGTAATAACAGGATGCCTTGAATCCCCCAAAATATCTTTAGCTCAGTGAACTATGTAAAAGAATTACAGGTTTTTGTTTTGAAGTCCTAATATTTAAAGCAAAACACATTTTCTACGTTTTCTCTGCAATGTCATCTTTCCAAAAACACCGAAAGGCCTCCTCTAAAAGTGCTCTTTTTCTGTTGCAACATATGGTACCCCATCCAGAGAGTCACAAGATATTTTGTTTCTAATTGATTAAATTGCATGAGTCACAGACAGGATTTGCACATGGATTGCAAAAACAACTGCTTGTTTTTAATTAATTTTGTGAAGTAACACATAGCTAGGACAGTTAACTTTGCAGTCCCAGCTACCAAGACCTCAGCAACAAAAAGCCTCCTCCGAAGCATCAAATTTGAAACCTCAAATCAAAGTGACTGACTCTTGCGATTTTATTACATGGCCTGGAGTATTTTGTGTTTTTTTTCTTAAACCTCTTTGTTGCAATCAGGGGGTCAAGGGAAGGTGTTATGTCTTGTAGTATTATGGATACAGAGTAAGACTTTGTCAATTCTGATGTTTCAAATCTCACAATATTAATAAACAGAACCCAAATTCACCACCCTTAGAATCTTAACAAGCCAAATCAGGTCATGGGTGTTTCTGAAGGAAAAGTGGTTTTTTGACTCTCAACTTCTCACTGCTTGGACTAGCAGTACTTGTTACTCCAGCACCAAAGTAATTCACAAGTTAAAGCTTGCTGGCTGTTCATTCACCAAGAATTATAAATCAGACATGACAGGAAACAGAAGAATATTAAGTCAGGAAAAAATTAAAAATTTCTGCCTGCACCATCTGCTTGAATATTTTATACCAATGTAAAATGGCTTTTGCATGGACGTAAAAGCCTATATGGCTGAATATTTCTGATTTTTTCCTGAAACTAGCACTCCCACTGCTGCATTTATGGGACCAGTTCCACATGCCAGTCAAAGTTGTTACTACGAGTATGTGAAGCACCAGCAGTATTTCTGAACGTTAGGGAAGGGTATAAAATCTGGACTCCAGATTCAAATTTTAGGCCCTATTTCATTCTTGGTAAATGAATTAAGACTGCAGAAATTATTACTTGAACTCTTTTGATCTTACTGCACACCAGTATGCTTGGCCTGACTGAAGTAACTGAAGGGAAAACCTAGGAGGGATAGATTTCTCTTATAAAATGGAATCAATGTCATAAAATTGTTTTGGTTTTATTTATTATGAGAAATTAAACACTCTGTGCTAAAAAGAAAATCACTTAAGAACTACCTGTTTATACTACAAAGGCGGTTTCTTACGCTCTCAAGTTATTTTACTGCTATGCAAAGATACTTTTTCATTTTCCAGTTAACTAAAAAGCTGAGCAGTCAACTAATCCATTATCTTTACTTACCATGCTGGCTGCTCGAAGCATCTCCTGCTCCACATAGGGTGTCAGATCCAGATTCTGGCTCTATCTCCCTTAAGGACTGGTAAATCATCCAGTGCAAATCCAGAATTGCTAATGACAGAAACAGTAGACTTCAGTTCCCAGTTTCCAGATGCAACATATGTCAAAAGATAGCTTACACACTCAAATCCAGTGAAAGAAAATAGTTTTGACATTTTTGTTTGTGCTGCTAGGTTTTTAAATCTTAATTAAGACCAAATACAAGAATAAATTCACCATGACAGCCATTAGGTACTCAGTATATTAAATTTACAGTGGGTATACAGCAGAAAACATACAGTAAACATACTATTGAGAACTACCTCTCCAACAGCTTAAGTCTATTAGATTTTGCCAAACTGGAGATTAAGCTGACAAATGGGATATACAATTCATTTAGTTTACTCCTTGTGTTTTCCATGTTCGGTTGAAATGCTGCACAAACTTAAAGCAGTGACTTCCCTAATAAACAAAGAATCAAGTTTCACAGCTTCAAAGAAATATTTCACTGTAGATTCTATTTCATCTGGTACTGTACTTCAAATAATTACTGTTGAGTATTTACAATTCTGACATCAGCTATTATCCTTGACAGGGAAAAGAAGAAAATTGTTTCTATAAAAATATACAGAGAAACCAAATGCTGGGTGAGATTTTTGAAACAAATTTCAGTGAGATTTAAAGGTTCTTGGCTTCTTAGACATACTAACACATTCAGCAGTTTCCAGGGACTTTAGGGGATTTATCAATACTTCAGAAATCAATTATTAACTTATGATCGCAAACCAGTATTTAGAAGGATGATTTTTATGGTCCTATATTATTTTAAGGCAGAGCTTGCTGTATTTCCTTGATCACAAAATCCTTCCTTGAATAGTCAGAAGCCACCAGTTGGGGGCAGGGGAGGGCAGGAAACAACTTCCACTCTTTAAAGGCTGAATATTACATTATAAAAGTATATTTGACAATCACAAAAACACCTCAGCATCTAACAAAGGTATTTGCTACTATTTTTAGGGTGTAACACTTGGACATTTGCTGTAATTTATCAAGTTGTCAAACTAACTACCTGGTTTTAGATTACTGCATA
Organism: Haliaeetus leucocephalus; assembly: GCF_000737465.1. NCBI lineage: Eukaryota > Metazoa > Chordata > Aves > Accipitriformes > Accipitridae > Haliaeetus > Haliaeetus leucocephalus. Next base: position 7,688,087 of record NW_010972992.1, read on the forward strand.
CACATATTAATCAAGGGAAATATATAATGAAATTGGCTCTTCCCCACACTACATACACAGGAGTTAACTGTTTTCCTCTCAGTTTCTTAATTAACTCAAATGAGTTGGCAGCAGACCTTGATGGGATTTGGTGGTTTCTGATGCCAGCCCAGATCTCCAGACCACGACTAATTACAGCTGATCATCAAAAGAACAACAAATCAATAATTAGTATGTCACATTCATATAGTAACTATCTTACTGTTACTGTGTCACTATGTTACAAGTTCAGGTAAAGATTTTAAGTCAGAGTATAAAACACTCTTACTGTACTTCTTACTCAAAAAAGCAATAGAACTCTGTTTTGGCCAGCAGCATTAAATACAGGAAAGTAAATGCCTGATGACAACAAGTAAGGGTAAAATTAAGAAGGAAGTTAAAAATTATGACTCAAGTGAAAGAAAATCTCAACCAAATCAGAATCAATTAGATGGGATGATCCATTGTAACTTTATTTGTTATATCTTCTATAACATCTGTGATGGGTTGACCTTGGCTGGGTACCAGATGCCCACCCAACTGTGCTTTCACTTCCTCTCCTCAACAGGACAGTGGGAAGAAAATGAGATGAAAAGTCTCATGGGTCAAGATAAAGACAGGGAGATCATTTACCGATTACCAGCATGCACAAAACGGGCTCAGGGAAAATTATTTATTGCAAATTAAGATAGGCTTGGACAGCAAGAAACAAAGATAAATTAAAACAGTACCTTCTCCCTCAACTCATGTCCTTTTTCACCCAGCCTCAACCTCAGTCCTTCATTCCCAACTCCTCTACCTCCCTGAGTGGTGCAGGGGGATGAGGAATAGAGGATTATCGTCAGTCTGTAACAGTCCCTCTCTGCTGCTCCTTCCTCATGTTTTTCCCCTGCTCCCACACAGGTCCTCCACAAGCCACAGTTCCTGTCAGGAGAACCTGCACCTGCATGGGCTTTCCATAGGCTGCAGTTCCTTCAGGAAACATCCACATGCTGTAACGTGGGGTCCTCCATGGGCTGCAGCGTGATCATCTCTTCCGCCGTAGTCCTCTTCACGGACTGCGCACCTGCTCCACCATGGTTTCTTGCAAACTTTCTACAGGCTGCAGGAGAAGTATCTGCTTTGACACCTGGTGAACCTCCTCCTTCTCTCGCCTTGGTCTCCACAGGATTGCTTCTCACACTTTTCTTCCCCTCACTCCTCACTGTTGTGCGTGTTTTACCTTTTCTTAAATAAGTTTTCACAGAGGTGCCACAGCTTTGCTGACGGGGACAGCTTTGGCCAGCAGCAGGTCCGTTGCAGAGCCAGCTGGAACCAGCAGTGTCCAGCACAGGGCAGCCCCTGGCCTCTTCTGACAGAGGCCACCCATGCAGCCTCCCCATTATTTTTTTTGCCCATAATTTTATGTTGTTTATTTAAGAATGGATTCAGAACAGCAGGCTCTTGCATTAAGCAGCTGTAAAATTTCTTCTCTCTTTGTTGTTTCAGGGAACAGGAGAAAGTGAAAGAAATAATTATGACCTTGACTCTCTCCTGGTGTAACTACTGTAAAATTTAAAGCAATCATATGTTCCAGGTAAAGTAACACAAACGCAGCTCAACAACTAAATAGTTCACTTAAGTAAAAATCACTGGAAGCTTTGGTAGATAAACTTCTTGCAAAGTTCCAACAGAAAGCTAGCAAAAACGTACAGCTAAAATGCTGCCCAAGACATCCAGAGTCTCCAGTCCTTGTGAAGGTGAATGCCTCGCGAAGACAGAGCAAACAATATCAACTATACCTGGCTTGGACAATCATGACATTAAAGCGAACCTGTCTTCCCAGAAGGATGGAAAGAAGGTATCATTCCTTTTAATGAAGGCAGTTTCTTCACGAAAGCCAAGCTATCGTTCTGCCTGGAATACTTATCTAGACATTTACTTTAAATTGAAGTCCTGTGAATAACCTTGACTGCCACAAAAATGCAGTTTAAAAAGATTTAAAAAACAATTAAGTTTTAGCGATAAACAGGAATATCATGCTTTCTTAACACAGAATGTAAATGATTGCACTGCTGAGAAAAGGGAAAATTAAGTCTTCTAAGTATCCAATGAACAGGAGCGGCACAAATTTTCTCTCTTCAAATATATCCTTATAGTAATCTGAAGAGAATACTTCCATGATTGTGTAACGATTTCTTCAAGACCTATTCAATTCCTTATTGTTCAGCTTACAGTGCCAGAAGAAAGGGCCTGTTAAAGTTAACATCTGCTAACTAATCATGAAGCAGACCATCACAACATTTTATAGGGTTTGAACATAGCTATGAATTTTGATTACTATCAACTTTGACTGAATTAAAGAAGCACTTTACTGTGACACTTATGAAACCTACAAAAACTTACTCCTTTATAGGAAATGCTTCTAAAAATACATATTTTCATTCTGGGTTCAGAAAACATGACCTAGCATTACAAGTATGTCTAATATTAAAGACAGAAATCAATCAATCGGGGATTTCTATTATTCTGATTTTTTGATTTACGTATTTCATTTTTAGAGTGTCAACATCCTACAGTAGAGCTTCTGACATGCAAATATTCCTAAGATAGGCTGCTGCACAGATCTGTTCTTCTGAGTTCCATTCCGTACGTTTTGCTGCTTGACACCAAGAGTACATGCCTATATGCTGTATTTCAAGTTCTTTGGATCATTTCCTTTGAGATGACACATTCATATCTGAGTGAGGCAACACAAAAATTTACTTACAAGCATCTCTTGACCAGCTGCACTCAAGTTGGAACTACAATATTCTGTGTAAACAGTCCCCTCATGCAGAAGTCAATTGGATTAGAAAAGCTTTCTATTAAGCCATTGAGTCCATATCTTTGCACTACGATGGGATTCATTTCTGCTCTGTGCTTAAATTATAACCTGCTGAGCAATTCTTTACTATTTCTAATGACATAATTTAAACTAACTGGGATCACTCTCATACACATGCATACCGTGCATGAACACACAGAGTTTGTTTCTTTTGCTATCTTTCCAAATTTTTAATTCCAAAGTGCTTTCACTTTAAAATTAAAAATCCACATTATTAAACCTAAAAAACTCTCCCTCATCGCAAGAATGAAAATCCATTACAAGAACATTTGATACCTCAGTGTAGTTGTGAATTTAATTTGAACGAACAGCTCACTCCCTTCAGGAAAGGTCTCAGTCAAATAGCTATCCCCCTTGCTCCAGAGAACTACGCATTCTAGGAGAACCAAGTAGTTAGAGGATGCTAAACACTATAGTCAAATCATATTAATCAAAAGAGGGACAACCAAAGCATTATGTCAAAGACTTGTTAATAACTGGAGAGCATAATGAATGTACGTACCAGCAGGGTAGCCATTGATCCACAGTCCATCACAGATGTCACCAGAACAATTAACTATAGCACCCCGTTCATCGAATACGTCATTTCTCCACTGCCCCTTTAAACAGAAATACACATGGATTTTAAATTTCAACACCACCACAGCTAAATTATAAAGAAGGGATTATTTCAGCCAATTTTCAATAGCAAAGTGGGTGGTCCTCAAGGCTTTTTATAAATACCCTTCCAACATTTGTGTGAAAAGTTGAATAGGAGACCACACAGCCACCAAGGATTATGTGGCACTCCTCTAAAGGGGAAAGGGGGGAGAATCAAACATTTCTTGCCCAAGGTTTGTTACTGTGGGATACTATTATGTGAGGTCCTTCAGTTCATATATTACATCGCATTAAATTACATGGCAAGAATGAATAACTGCTTTGTCACATACAGAATCACACATTATTTTGCTTTTTAAAGATTGTGAAAAGTGAAATAGTGTACCAAACTCAATTCCAAAAAGCTTCAGTTATTTAAATTTGGACTGCATTTCACTCAAGATACACACTTTACATAAAAGTTTAAAGTTTCCTAAGGCTGCAAAGCTACATACCACAGAAGCTTAGGTATGAGCCAATTAAAGTTTCTAGCAACATTAAATGTGCATACGTAATCGTGCAATTTAGAATTACGTCATGATGTATACGTAGTTTTTCTAGCGTACTCTCTCCTCCTCAATATAGTATAACCTTGAGATTATTAGGTCACAGCCACTATTTTACTAGCATTAACTGATAGCAGAGTCAGACGATTCCTCTTTGTGGTCCTATACTAGGGGAGGATAGGAAAGTTTGTCAGACATTTCACAGGTATTTGCTGACAGGGAAGGTCACAATCAGGAATACTGGTTTCATTTTCAGATACGAGAAAAGTATAGTACTATATATTGTAGCATGCACTTTTATTCCAAGATAACGTGTAAAAACATCATAGAGCTGTCACTGAAAATTAGTCTGAATTGTTCCCAGATTATTGGAAGAGTATAGAGTTGAAACCGATATGGAAATCAGACAACAGTCAAAGTACAGCCAAAAGTCCGGGTATGGGAAGTAAAACAACTCAGTAGCAAATGTCACTGTTCTACACAGTACTAAATCATGTTTAGCTATCAGACAACATTCTTCCAATGTCAGAGTACATAAGGAACTAGAGAATAAGAATATCTAAAATCTGAAGTGATCATTCTTCTATTAAGTTGGGTATCTGGCTTTCTGCGTGATAACAGCAGAGGTACCAAATAAAGTGCTACTATAATTCTAAAATGTGTGTGAACCCAGTTGAAACTCCAGATGGATTTAGCGGCTAAAGTTCTAGCACTTTGTTCACATCGTTAGCAATTACAGATGTAAGCTAGAAGATAAAAGCAAAGACAAAGCAGTTCTTTGGAAATACGCTTCTTATACTACTTGCTTTGGTCTATTTCTTCCATGCTTTGGTCTCTTCCTTCCTTCACTTTAAAGCATATGATGCTATCTTCAGCCATTATCCCAATGATAGCAGTACTGTTGCTAACAAACGTACACAAGCTTCAAGGTCCACTGGCATTTTCACAATCTTCTCTCCTTAGTGGAAGAGACCTTTAAAACAGTAGTCAGCTAGTTATACTCCTGAATGTACATAACAACTGGAAGAAGGTCTAGAAAAAACTCACTATAACAGGAATTGTATCTAAATTATGTACTGAAATCATAGGGGCCTTCATCTTGCATCACTGTATGTAAACATGCAGTAGGATTCAGCCGTGTACTGCTCTAGGGAAGGAAAAATGACAGGGGAGTATAAAATATGCAACCTTTCTCAGTGGGTCCTTATTGCTACCTGTAAAGGCATTGTGCTTGCTTTCACTCTATTCTGATGACTGCCTACTATTAATGTCACTCATTCTCTTAAGTAATTAAGCCACCTCTTTCTTAGATGTGCCTTTGTCTCTCTCTGGCACATTTCCTTGTCTAATCCTCTTTTCCAGATGGCATAAGGACGAGAGATAAGTGTTGCTAAAAGTTGCTTAGCAATGCAACACATGCAAGGTTTGGAAATGCTGACGTCCACATAAGCACTATCTATACATCACACATTTATGCAGAGAAACAAAGGCGTGAACAACCAGAGTGACATAGGGGCCTCCAGAAAAAGAGCTACCAGTTAGTACACAAACAAAAGGGAGCAGGAAATGGAGAAAAATAAAAAGCTACAAGCTTCCAGCGATGGGCTGTATTATGCTGTGGGGTTTTTTTTGTTTGTGTTTGGTTTTGTTTTTAAACTAGAACAGGAAATTCTGCTTTAAGCAAAACAAAATCCTTGAGTTTTAGTAAGGTCCTGTATTTTCTGTGATTGAGACAATGCAGTAGACACAAAGACATTGCAATCTACTAATAGAGACCAAAACAGAAATAAAGAAGCTAATGAAGAACAGTAACTGATAAAGGCAAAGTTGTTTATCAGCTAGGTATCAACCACAGAAATCCTCCTATCCTGAGAATCAGTAATATAGAATTTATTCTGGTAACTGCACAATGTAATTGTTGATTGTTTCTGAAGTACAGGTGTTTATATGGAATTTATTTAAACACCAATTAAATGCTATGGGTAATAAATAAGAACATTTAGTACAGGAACAGTAATAATTTCACAAGGTCATATTATCATATTAATTCATTTCTGCAACAGCCTACTTAAAACAGGTTAGCATGACTCATTTTCTGTTTAAAAAAACTGAGACATTAGGAATTATTCATCATGGGTGAAAACTTTGAAACAACTAGTTCTAAGAAAACAACCAAACAGTAGTAAATTAACTACAGAAATTCACATGTTGCTTTACTCGGGGGAGTCTTAGTAAGCAAGATTTTCAAATACTAACTTTGATGGATATATATTTTGTCAGTTTTTCTTCAGGAATTAACAACATTTTTAATGTTAGTTACTCCCAACATTGTGTAGCAGGGCAGGGTGTTCAAAGACACCTGTTTATGAATCTAGATGTTGTAAATGGGTCAGACGCACTTACCACTTCTTTTTTATTTCAGGGAGCGATTTCCAGTTAATTGATGAGGCTTCCATTTTTTAGTTAGTGGCTATTACACTTATTATTGCAATTAATTGTGTTTATTTCAAATTCAAACTTGCCTGCCTCTACACTCAACTTGCCTGCCTCGAACAGTATATGATTTCCACATGCTCTGATTTGGGCTTTTATCAACTGTTTTCATTATTTGGCTTCCACCACTCAAACCTACTTGTATGGGCCTGATCTTAAATATCACGTTAAAATTACTTAACAGATTCGAGTAACGACTGAACCATGCTTTCCTTTATAAAAATGTTTGCCATTACAGCATACACCCTCAGCTGACATCAATTTAGACAAACACATCTGCATTTAAATACAGAGTTACTCCAGTATATCCTGACTACTTATCTGGCTGAATATGTTCAGATAGTTCATGCTATATAGCCCGTTTTCAGAACTTGGGAGAATCTGCATCTATTCCAAGAATTATAGTCTCAAATGTAAATCAGTTTATGTCAAAAGACATACAAGGTTTTATTTCCTCCTCAAACTTCAAAGAGTTTCTACACAACATTTCAGAAAGTTATTGATGCTCAAATAGTTTTAATAAAAGAAAATACACTGGCTTAATATACATAAAACCAACAACAACAACTTGTCAATGCTTTTGATCCTTGAACAGGGAAGTAAATATAAAGTATTAATATAGTTTTAAATCAAGACATATTAGAGAGCAATGTTTAGCTGGCATTTTTTTATATAGGAATGTGTGTGATCTGACAGACTACCTTATTCTCAAATCAGCATGCACTTCAGAATAAGACCAAAACCTCAAACTCTGCAGGCAGTTTAGCACCCATTTTAAATACAAGCTTCCTCCCTGATTAGTTTTTTCATGGGTTTATTTCTGGTCTGATAATTTTTACCAAAACCTTACTTTATCCTTCTCTGAAGGCCTTTCATTACCTGTCTTTTAAAGTGAAGGTAACAAGCGAAATCCTGATGATTTCTCTGTTAGGCTGAGTCAGGAAAGTATTCAACAATGTTTCTCTTTAGCAAGACAGACTACTATAATAAAAGATTTTCGACAAATCCCCAGTGTAAGATATGTATATTATAGCAAAATCTAGATAAACTACAGAAATAGTAGTTTGGTGGGGGTTTGGTTTTGTTTTGCTCCCCCCCATTACTGGTCTTTATTCTTACATGAAGACTGCTAATTACATCTTCCCACTCTCTTCTTGTCACACCTTATTATCAAGCATCAGAACTACGTATCAGCTAAAGATCACTAAAAAAAACTGAAAAAGGCAATTAAATATACAGATTATGCATTCAGAAACATGTTCAGCCCACTTCCAGGCCACTACAGGGACATAGTAACTTCTAAATGTTACTAGAGCTATGAGTGATGCAGTAGTCTGTGGTCCTATCCACAAGCAATTAAAATAGAGCTTAACATTTACTAACAGGGAGACTCATTCATGGTCTTTATATCAGCAATAGCTTTATATTTTTACATTGTATATCATTATATTGTAATTATAATCCTAATAAAGATTTGGGAAGATTTAGTGTATCTTCAAATTTTGTATTATCCACTAGTACGCAGTATAATTCTGAGCAATTGAAATTCCAGTAATTTAAATAATTTGCATCAGAACTGAAACTACGACTCTTCCAAACAGGTAGCTCAAATGGATTCGGGGGGGGGGACGGGGACGGACACGGGACGACAAAAGCCTGCAGGTGAAAAAGCCCATAAGGCTTGCCACCTGTTTAGTGTGGTTAACAGGTGTATCAAACAGCAGGCCTTCCTCTGGGAAAGAAGACAAACTGAACACAGCCAAAACACACAAAGAAGTAGCAACAGGGACAGAATGGAACACAGCATCTGCTTACTGGGACTTAAGCAGCAGCCAGAAATGAGAAATCACAGAAAGGAAATACTTTCATGAAGAAAATGAGTGTTTTGCTTCATTAACCTCTGCAAACTTCATTTACACGTCATTGTTTTCTTTCATTCTCAAATGTGTGCACATACAAATGCACAAAAACCAGACAGGCCACCATAGCTCACTGGTGTGGTTTGGTTGTTTTGTTGTTGTGGGGTTTTTTGCTGGTTTGGTTTTTTGGTTTTTTTTTTTGTTGTTTTAAATCAGCAGCTGTCAGGGGCTTTGTTTTGTTACCTGTTTCCTAGTGTTCAGTTATAGTTTCTATCTTGCATCTCTCGACAACATTTTTACTCAACATGAAATCCGTTTTATGGTTAAGCAGCAAATAAATCAGAGTTTGTTATTGTTGGACTCTTCTGTTGATATAATTATTGGTTGTTTACTGGACATTTAATTGACCTGAATCTCTGAAGGTTTGCAGACTACAATATGCTATTAACTGACAGCATCCACTTACTAAAAATTTATCACTTGCAAAAGATTGATCTAAACACCTAGCCCTGACATTATAACAGTTCAAACTGAAGAGTAAAAATAAACAAATTCAACTTTGATGCCATTATTCAATATATTCTATACCACACAGAAGTAATGCTAGAAGAATACCCTAGAGCCTGAAATATTTGCCCATGTTCTTTTTGTTCTAGCAGATTACTTCAGTATGTCCAAGATACTATTTCAGTAAAGGAAAAAAAAAATATTGTATTTTTTCAAAATCCCTACAGTTACACACAGTTTACAAGCATATAAGTATCTGCACAAAGTATGGGTACACTAACTGATTAGCCACAAACTTTGATATTCACTGAATCAAGATATCTGACCATACAAAAGAAACTTCAAAATCTCACGTGCAAAAGTTTATGTGGACAAAGCAGACAATTTACAGATCCTTAACTTGAGTTTCTTAGCAACTTGCCCTTTTTTGGGCACCAAACCAAGTCTTACCATTTGTGTTATGACTGGGTTTGCATCCCCTGCGCTGCCCATACATAACTCCACTAATTAGTTTTCACATATTTCCTGTTTACTTCCATATTACATAGACTCATGTTTTGCTGGAACTGTGCCTTGATTTTTGTTGGACTTCAGTGTATACTGATCTATTACCGTATCTGTCGGGAACGTACTGGTATAAACTTAATAAATACTGTGCACACAAACTCAGTGGTTAACCAATCACATAGTTTTTGCCAATTTTTCACTGACAACAACAGATCATTAAAGCAGGTAGTAGATTCTACCAGTTACTTGTACTGTGTCAAAACTGGCTGCTGAAAAAACAGGCAGTATTGAAAATTTTATATCCATTAAGTTCCTGATTATTATTCTCAAAGTATATTACTGTCAGCTTTATAATCTGAAATAAAAGAAGTGACCAGGCATACTATAGATTTTGTCGGAGAATGACAGAGCCATAGAAGACTTAAGATCTGAGACAGTGTTTGGGGCAGAAAAACAGAAAGGAGAATAATACTTATACTACCACTACTCAGGGGAATGGCTCTACAATCAGCATGCTGAAAGAGATTAAAATTGTAGAAACACATGGCTAAATCATTCACCTGTAAAGTGTAGGTCACAGCTGTGTCTTAGACCCTTTCCAGAAGGCTGGCTAGCTCTTTCATAATTCTACAGTAACTGGTTAAAAAAAAGAACTTCAACCTATTATTTTGCCTGAAAAAAAGTATTTATATGCTTTAATCTTTCTATGTTAAGTTATATAATTTGAAAGCAGTATATTCTGAGTGAACACTTGCATTAAGTGGTTGTCTTTTGTTTTCCGCATAATATAAATACTAAATCAATCAACCAGATACTGTTGTCAGTACTGTCAGGATTTTTATTTTTTTTTGGCCAAAGTATCTTGTCACTTTTGAGCACACACCCAGTGTAAACTTAAATACAGTAGTAAACACTTACAGAGACAGACCAATTACTGAACAAGTGTAAGCCTGAAGAATTTAATAATTTGGTCTCAAAACAGATGCTAGAGAGACACCCAGTGGTACAAAACTGTGCGTGCATACATGCACACACAAATATATATATACATAAAATACCCTGTCTTTAACGTCTCAAGAAGTGAGAAGCTACTGTAACAACATCATTTTTGTTTAACAGTGTTTAGGTTATAATGAAACAAGTGCACAACAGCACTTGTACATGTTTTCATGTCATCTGTTTCTTTATCTAAAAAGTATTTATTATCTTGTCCTACTGATTTTAATTCCCAACTTTCTTATGTTCCTGGAAAAATACATAAAGATTTTTAAACTGTATTAAAAAATTAAGTTTACATTAACAGATTTAATGTATATTTAAAAGAAATCTGGGGGTGTTGACAGGTACAAAAGAGAACCAAACCAAAAAACCAAACCCTCAACTGAAAAGCCAAGATACCTCCTTATGTATATACCAATAGCAGACGGAACTGCAAGATAGCTAAGTGCTTTATGCTCCATTTTAACTACATAAACAGTATTCAGTAGAGTTTTGGTTGTGATTTCATACCCATAGGGAAAAACTTCAGTTGGCTAATGACACATAGTAAAGTTATATTGAATAGCCTTCCCCTACCTTTTAGCTTCTCCGAACACGTACTTCTCCAAATTTCCACTAAACCTACGGAAACCCCCTCTTTTCAACAAAGAAAACTGAATGAGGATCAAAGTCAGAAAGAAAAAGAGACTTAAACGATGAAATCAGTACTGGGTTTCTGAACTTCATTTTAACTGGGTAACGAAATAGTTTATGAAGTGCCTGTTCCAAACCTTAATATGTAAGCAACAATTAAAAGTTACTGTTTTCAAGTTCTAAAGTTACTTCCAAAGTATAAAATGCTACTTCTTCAGAGAAACTCTCTCTCTCCAAACACTCACCAAAGAAATGATGTCAAATTAAATAATAATTTAAAAAAATCCCAAGACAAACACAGATTTGATGTCATTTCATTTCTCAAATTTTCAGTAATAAATTTCATATTTTTTTTTAACCCTCAGGCACTGTGATTGCAATGACAGAATCCTATTCTTGATTTGTCATACAGTAATTCATTTACCTACCACAACCACATTTGGTCCTTAAGTCCCAGACATCAAGGTCGTCTCACTGAATTGCTGGAAGATAATCCACACCATATCTTATCCTGTTGTTTAGTTCACACCGAAAATATATTTCCTTATCTTTCTACCATGCCGTAGGTGTCAGTGAGTATGAGTATTCGTATGTGTTTATGCATATATACACATACATTTCCTCCCACCCCCAAACCATTATGTTTACTCCTGTTATACAAATAAGGAATAATCCAAATAATAATCACAAGAAAACTCCTAAGTAGACTACATATCCAAGAAAAGTCAAACTGAAATTGAATCTGAAGTTCAACTACACAAAATACTATTAGGAGATGTTAAAAAAAAAAAATCAAATTTGAAATCTCTTTATGTGTTACTCAATTAAAAGTGGGGACTGAATTTGTTAAATGAACTAACAGTACTAGTTCTAAACATAGACCTTTTCTATTTATCTGCCTGAAGCATCCTCTACCATGATCCTTTCAGCTTTTCTGAACAAATCAGTACAGTTTCTCATAAGTCTTCTTTATATACCTCATATACAGCACAAGGCAATATTTCATGACCTTGACACTTGTCTAGAATCCAGGCTCCTTCATAATTATCCTTATTCCTAAAACAGAGAAAAACAAATAGGAAATTCTTAAAGGAAAACAGATTTGGTGACCTGATACACCAGACTATCAGAGAAAGTGAGCCAGGAACAATAAGCCATGGCAGTCAAATCTAGTCCACACTCTTACAGTCCTTTCCCTGAATTTCAAGTGACCAGTGAAATGGCACAGTTCAGTTCTTTAAACACAACATTCCAACCTTTCATCAGGGAGAAAGAGAATGATATGCCCCTCAACAAGTTGGAAATTAAAATCTTGTTTATTCATTCACTCATTTTGAGTCTGATCACTTCTGATAAGTACTCAGCAACTTTTCAGTCAGAGCCTTCTGATTTTTTTCCAAATTACAGTTGGCTTAAATTAGCAGAGAATTATCTACCCTCAATAAAATCACAGTGATTGGTACCATGCACAGTAAATTCCAAACGTGAGGAAGGAAACCCACACACATAGCTTTTATACAGGATGAATGTCTACAGTAAAATCAGAACAGGCAACTGACTGCATACACAATGAAATTGCTGCTCCAAAGATCTTACTGTTCAGTAGCACTGCAAGCACTAGCACCACTGAGTAACTTGACTTCAGTGTAAATACCCTAACATGGAGTTTGACAGGCATATTAAATTGGTTACATTTCAGTCAATTAAGAAATTATTTACAAGCCTGAGTAACTGTACGTAAACTCTGTCTTAAATACATGCAAGATCACAACTGTTTTAGTCCTGCTAGACTGAAACTGAATAAAAACTATAGAAGTATTTCTTCAACTTTCAGGAGCCCTCAAATTCATTCCAATTGTTTCAAATGCTGTAGCCAATCAATTAGCACATAGGCCATTAAAGTATCAAATTCTCCTATGATGTAAGTATTACAAATTCAGTCAACCAAACTGTCCCATCTCTGAATTTGGCCAAAGTACGGGAGTCCCAGAATTCACCTGTAACTTTTTTTCATTTAAGCATATTTTTAAATGTATTTAATTCCTAAATATGAAAAAGTGAGCAGAAGTAAGAGCTGGACATAAAGCTTCTCCTGATTAACAATTTGTTCTGTTTGAAAACTAAGCAATTGTATAGCAGCAATTCATTGAGGCAACGGTTCCATCTCCCATGCTATGTTACCAAACTGTAATTGTGACAGTGCCAGTTGTTTTCTGAATCTTAACATCTTATCAGTACGGACTTTTCCCTCGTAGATTATAGCCAGTAACAACTTTTTTTCCACCTCTAAATTTTACTAAGTATTACTATTTCTAAATACATATTCAAACATTACTCAGTATTTTATGCTCTTATTTTTGAAACAAAAACTAATTCTCACAGATTAAGTCAACATAAAGCAGGAACAAGAGTTTAGTTTCCTGGCTGTCAGTAGATCAAAGCTATCTTTGAAAAATGAAATCATTAAATAATCATATTTATGCAGCATAAACAGGTCTGTTCAGTCATGACAGAGTAAATTTTAAACAAAGCTTACTCAAAGGGTCTAACCTACCTTCTCTCATTCCATAAAAGAGCTCTCCTTCATATTTCCCACCATCTTTCTATTACAAGACTTTGTGTCCCTGGAGCTTTCCAAACACGAACTGAGCAGAGTAAGTGTTCCTTTGAACCAAATATATGAGAAAGTTAAATACAGAAAGATACAACAGATCTGTCAAACATGGTTTAATTTTTTTAGATATATTTAAGGTTCACCAATAAATGATATTTTATTTATAGAGCACAAATAGAAGACATTCTAAAAGCCTAGAAGTTTAAAATTAACAACTACCTCTTTTTATTATTAATGCTGTCTAATGAAGACTATAAACATGCTCATTCAGTCTTTATTTTAAAACTAATGAATCATAATCCTTCTGGTCTTTAAAACTGACAGTGATGTGTTAAAAAGAAAAGATTCATAGCATGTTCTTTTATGGTTAAAGAATGTGTAAAAAAAGTACTTGTATTTCATAGCCACCTTAACAGCTTCTTGATGGCATGTACTCATTCAAATCTTTGTGTCAAAGCCTGACAAAACAGCTGCTTAGCACTAGAAGTACTGTACTGAGAATCTCCTGATGTATGTGTGATCTTAGAATGACAGATGACTATTTTTCTGTCAAGTATTTACCCAATTTATTACCCACATTGTATTCCATGTGGTCACCCCTTTATTTTCTGTCAGGGGTTAGGCAGGTAGAGAAGTCACTGACTTACCTGTACAGGAATAACTGGAAACAAGAGAAATTCTTTTCTGGAGCAACTTACTAGGACAGATCTTTAATCAAAGAACTTCATTCTGCTCAGGATGCTAGGACAGAGCGAGCTCACTGAAACTTTCCCTTGGTAAATCATGCACACGATATCCCTTCCTAATGGATAGTTTATTCAAATTCTTTAAATCCTTTAACATATTTGGCCTGATCTTGTGGAGCACTTCACATGAGCACAAGTCTGCATACGTGTGCTTCTTTGAAGGACTGAGACTATTATCAAAAATTGATGATACATGTTTCTGATTTCCACTATTGACACATTCGATTAACTTTCTGAGGTGACAGAAAGTTAACCCAGCCTAAACTGAGAGGCCAACAAGAAAACACAAAACCCACAACTCTTCAATAAACATCGTGGAAGTCTGACAACGTGGACTAAATCAGACTGGCTGCTCATGATATGTATTTATATATCAGAATTTAATCAGAGGGATTATTTTTTTTAAACATATGTAAATTACAGGCTCACCCGTTGATGCCCAGTATTGAAATCCATTCCCCATAATTTCTCCACTAACAAGCTCGCCCTCATAGTAACTTCCATCTTTAAAGAACAGCTTGTCCTGACCTAGAAAACAAAACAATACTTCCAACCCCTTTTAACAGGCAAACATCCACCTCTGTTTTCAACTCACATCAAAAGTTGAAACTTTTTGTTATTATTCCCCTTTATATGATTAAATTTATACCTACGTATTGTTAGCACCTCCACATACTTTAAAGACTTACTATCTTAGCATCTAAACATTGACCCCAACTGAAGGGATTTACAGAGTATATACGTGGCAGAAATCCTAAATCCATCAAGTCAAATTTTTCCCCGTCACCTCTAACAGAACAGAATGGCATCACAGTTATTAAAACTCTGGAAATCAAGGATCTGACTTTCACAGCAGTCTGTAAGCTCTAGAGCTATGCTAGTTTTGCAGGTAATGATCCTCTACTGTGTTGTGTAAAAAGGGGGGATCTGTTTGCCTTCTTGGTCTGTCTTATAGCATGGAAAGGGTTTAAAGACTACAAATTACCCGATTTAAAAAAAAAAAAAAGCTAAAAGGATTGTTGCAAGCCTAGCCTAATCATTTCTGTTCCTCAGGTCACAGCCCTGAGTAAACCCAAAAGGCTCCAGTTCTTCATACAAGACCCACCTGAGGCCTCTACACACCCCACTGCCCATCGTGTTAAGAGAACACAACCGAAATTATTTAAATACTACAGAAAGACTAGATTGAAAATTGAATAAAAAATTGAATAACTAGTGATACAAAAATAAAAGCACTAATTTTACTCAGGGACACCCATTTTAAAACTTCAGTATAAGCAACATTTATGTGAAAACATATATTACGTTGGTTACTATTTATACTCACTTTACATTGTAACAGGAACCCATGCTCTTAAATATCTCAAGGCCATTATAAGCGCTACAGACAGACTACAGAGGAACAGCCGGAAACTAAAGCGTTAGCAACTACGCTACCTTGGCTTAAAACAAGAACGCCAGCATTGAAAAAAAAAAGCAAACCCATAAGAGGAAAAGCGTTTGTATTTACGTTAGCCTAAACACAGGAGCACGGGCTTAGCGTCTCTTCGTCTTAACGAGAGACGGGACATGGCGGTCGTAGGAGACTCGTCCTCGCCCCTCCAGACGATGGGGCCAGGCTGAGGCGGCACCGCGCAGGAGACCGACACGGCGAGCTCTGCCCTGGTACAAATTCGCTACCTCCCACACACACACCCTCAGGCGGGCTGAGGTGAGAAAATGGCGGGGGGGAACCCCAACCTCACCCCCCGCCCCCCCCCAAAAACTCCTGGCGCTCATTGGCTGCGCGGCAGCGAGGGGCGGGGCCCCGGGGCACCACACGAAGGGGGACAGGCAGAGCGGGCGGGCAACGCGCAGGGCCGCCCCGTGCTCGGTCCCCGCTGGCCGGGGGCCACGCTTCTCCTGCCGGTAGCGCAGCGGCTGCCTGCAGCCGGGGCCATAACGGCACCCACCCGCCCGCTCTGCCTCCCCCACCCCGTCCTCACTCACCCGCGCCGCCACCCACCTCCCTCCTCACAGCTCGGCGCCGCGGCAACGCCCCCTTCCCCCTCCCACACGGGTGGCCCAATGGCGGGGCAGAACCCGGCCTTTATCCCGCCCCTTTTACCCTGGAAGTGGAAGTGAATGTTTCCCCCCCCCCCCCCCCGCCAGCGACGCCATATTGGGTTTTGTGGATAGTAAGGGGGGGGGAGGGGGAACGGAAGGAAGAACCCGGCTTGGGCGTCCGTGAGTAACTGGTGCCC
>NW_010972992.1:7705095-7740489 GCF_000737465.1 Haliaeetus leucocephalus
ACAACCCATGGGTTATTTTCCTATGGTTGTCCGCTCGCCCTATTAGTAATAAGCGGCTGTAGCGTGTTGCTCTTCAAAGACGTTTCCTCTGTGGGATGAGGAAACTTGTATGAGCAGTAATGTGTTTTTGCTAGTTATGTGGTTCATTTGTATTTTAAATTTAAGAAGAATCTCCACCGTGATCAGGGAGTTGTCTGAAAATTCTGTACCTCCCTGTATGTGGTGATGCGAGGCATGAGTTAAATGCCTGCACTGCCCCAGGTCCTGTCATTTTGAAGAACTCAGCGATGCAGTGGTATATTTAATGATATTACCACAACAACTGTGGTAAAAAGCCTGACTGTTGAAGGTCACATATTTGCCTACTTGGTACTTTTCAGCAGAGAAAAAATACGGGGTTTTAATATGGTTAAGTTTTAGTAGCAGTCTGTATTCTGCTAGTAGGAAACTATTCAACTATTTGTTAAATAATCTTTATATATCTTTCTGATTATTGGTTTTACTGAAATGGCTGAAGGTTATCATAACTTATTATGCTGAACAGCAAAGTCTTATGTTGCCCTATGAAAGGGACTGCTACTGTCTAGATTTAATTATTCCCCTTAAACTAATGAGATCTGACGTGTGTTCTTAACTGTAAACTACTTTCAAAGCAATGCCAAATACTGCTTTTCTTGATAACCGTCTAATTACAGATGTTCTTTCAGTAAAGTTTTGATGTGATAGGAAATATTAACTTAAATTCTAAACCATGTCATGTGATATACTTCAGTCTGTGCTACTTAAACTGAGCCAGTGGGCGGTTTATTTTCAGTAAAACAGATAGTGTTAGCTGGTTTAATTTCTTGGTCTGCTGTGGAAGAATTGCATGTATGATAAACAATCATACATAATCACATATAATGTAGTTTGTTACACCAAGCAAAATGCCTATTCCATCATAAAGCTATCAGTTGCCCTACATATGTGATTCTTCACTTGAACTGCATAAGTTAATGTTGACAAGATTGTAATGTTAGGTCTACTTATAGCCCATATTTGCTGTGGATGTATCTGTAAAATTAGTTTTGAGAATATGAGAGTTTTTCTGTTCATGATCTTTAGAGAATTGCTATCTGATCGATAGATTCGGTATCTTTTTGTTAACGGCTTTATACTTCAGGGCATTTCAAAAAACCCCCAAATAAAGCACAAAATTATGCTCAGCTAATAATGCTGAGTAACTTCTTTCTTCTGCAGTGCAGTGAATGGGGAGAATAACAATTACTTCCTTTTGCCTGTAATGAAAAAGTCTGTATCTATATTGTATAAGTTTCTATTTGATTTTTTTTCTTTCTGTTTAGCTATAGCTTGAATTAAAGTGGACTGCAGCTCCTGAAGCCTCGTAATGAATCCCCTTATCTTTTGAAGTGTAACAGGACTCCTTTTTTCTGCTTATTAATTAATCCATAGGATGTAGTTTTCAGATGTTTACAGAAAAAATAGACAACTTTAAGGTTCTGTGCCTCCCCAGATTGTCCTTGGTCTCAAATTATTTTTTGCAGCAGTCACTGTATTGCAGCATCTAAGTTAATTTGCATTTTTCTGATTTAGTAATGTTTCATATATCTTTATTATCACCTGAGGCTCTTGAGATATTAATGTAGGGCTGAAAGTACTCCCACTATCCCAGAATTATGTAGTCCCACCCACAGATGAGGACTCCAGGAAGTAATGTCAGGGATTGCTTGTGGTGATGTGGCAAAAATGTTTCTGTTTAGAATCCATTTTATTTTGTTTGTTTTATATCTTGAAGTGAACTATAAAACTTAGTTGAGCTTAACTGAAAAGGAGAATAAAGATCTTAAATTGGTAGCAGAAGCATGTACTAAAAAATAATTCCCTTCGTTCTTTTTTTTTTTATCTGAGTTCAGAATCCTGGCCCTTTCACTACACAGTTTTGCTCATGCATAAAACTTTCCTGTGACTGCTAAGCTCTTCATGTTCAAGAGAGAGATAAACTCATTGACTAATTCTAGCAGTGGGCAGTGTTCTGGTTTAGGTTCTTACGGTAGAGGTTTTTGGTCTGTAACCACTGGTGTACAGAGTCCTGAATTTAAACTTCTTTGCTATCTAGTTACTCAGTATTTAAAAATCCTAAGCAGCTTTAAAAAAAATATATATTTATTTTGGTTTTGTTCTTTGCCTTTAGAAACTGAGGTGACAGGAGGGTGGTGCTGCAGTTCATATCTCAATGCTTAGATGTTATAACTCAGCTCCTGCCTTATCAAGGTGAAGATGTCTAACAAGGCTCATTCCTGCATTTCTGTATGGACTTTTTTTTTTCCCCTCCCTAAAATGGATTGGATCCTGTCTTGCCTTTGTAAAATATCCTGTTCTTTGCTTTCTTGACAATTTCTTTTGGAAATTAATTTCTTTGGAATAAATGTCTTCTCTTTAAGAATACTTCATTTAAAATAATTTGTTTCAAACAGGGCAATCCAAAAAAGTATCATATGTAAATGCTGGTTCAGATAATGTACTGTAAAGCCTCACTGAGCTTAGCTTTTTGTTTTAAATGTTACCTATGTCATGTTTTGTTTCCACAGCAACCATGTCAGAAGGGGACAGTATTGGTGAGTCTGTGCATGGAAAGCCTTCTGTGGTCTATAGATTTTTCTCAAGACTTGGACAGGTTGGTTTTTTGTAGGGTTTTTCTGACTCCATTAGAGGCAGGTCTCAATGCAGCTTCTTGAACTCGTTACTTTTCAGATGAGTTGTTGAAATACTAAAATCTGTACAAAAGATTTCTTTTGAAACCTTTTAAAAATAGGTAAAAAATATTATAATACGTAGCTTAATGGAATATTTAATGTGCGTATATGTAACGTTGCACAGTGAAAATATAAGCTGTTATTGTCAAAATTGAGGATTGACTTCAGATTTCATGTCAGATTCATCTTAAGGAAAGTAAACTTGCATAAAATATTGAAAATTTAAATTGCTTTACAATGCCCCAAGCATTAGGATTTTTTTTCTTTTTTGGCCTTTGTAAAAATATAGAACTTTTCAAATGCTTGTAAGTATGTTTAATTCAGTTTATTTCTAATAAAGAATACAAATGTTTCATGTTACTCTCATTCTCAAAATACTCTTCACAGATGCTTACTATTTTTAATGCTACCCTGTAATAAACTTTCTTCATTATGCATCATGTGTTTTACAGATGTACACTTTATATTTCTTCCTAGATCTACCAATCCTGGTTAGACAAATCTACTCCATATACTGCAGTGCGATGGATTGTAACTTTGGGTCTGAGTTTTATCTACATGATTAGAGTTTATTTACTGCAGGTAAGAAAACTTATTTGTCAAGACAGAAATAAAAGAAATAGATTCACAGAGGTGATTTCATCTTTTCATAGAGTTGGAATGCTTACTTTATACAGTGAGAATTTTTAATATTTTTTTAACAAGTCCAGGAAACTTTTTGTGTTAATGTGAGGATGTAAAAGAGCACTTCTCAAGGAAGCAAAAAAACCAGACTGTTAATCTTGTTGAAAAATCAGTGTCTGAAAACAGTTTTCGGGAAGACTTTAATCTTAGCTTTTTTTTCCTCCCTGCTTCAGGGTTGGTACATTGTGACATATGCCTTGGGAATCTACCATCTAAATCTCTTCATAGCTTTCTTGTCGCCAAAGGTAGACCCCTCTTTAATGGAAGATTCAGGTATGATGAATAGTTCATTTTGCGATAATTTTGAACTTAGTCAAACTTCCAGCTCTTTTTGTCTGATACAGTAGCGTAAAGATGTGCAATTTTAGCATGACACTGTATTTTTAGACTTGCAAAAAATCTATAAAACATGACATCAGGAGTTACTATAAAACTTGTCAGGGTTTTTTTTTTTGGTGGGTGGTTTTTTTTTTTTTTCAGGACTTGAACATATGGAATATTGTATTAGTTTTCTGTGTTTTGAAAGAAGGTTTATGTGACTTAAGTTCTCCCCATAGTAATTCAAGTGACCTGGCACTAATTTGTTATCTATTTTCTTTTTGGAAATCAGTGTTAAGTTACATTAAAACAGCCACTGTAACTGGAATCTATGTGTAACAGTGAAAGTTTTTCTTTCTTGTTTTTTTAAAGATAACAAGTAAAAATAATCTGGAGTCCAAATATGTGGAAAATTAGTGTGAGGGGGTTTGTGGTTTGTTGTTTTTTTTTCTTTTTCTGTTTTTTTCAGATGATGGTCCTTCCTTACCCACAAGGCAAAATGAAGAATTTCGGCCTTTCATTAGAAGGCTCCCAGAGTTTAAATTCTGGTGAGTGGATCCATCTGCCCATGCTCTGTTTTTGAAAAATATAAATATCTGCATCAAATTAGTGGTAGCTGCCATTAAAGGATTAATTTTAATATTATTTTTAAGGCACTCTGCCACTAAAGGAATCCTGGTTGCTATGGCATGTACATTCTTCGAGGCTTTCAACGTTCCTGTTTTTTGGCCAATCCTTGTGATGTACTTCATTATGCTATTTTGTATCACTATGAAGAGGCAAATCAAGGTAACTTGCCAATAATAGATAGTACCATTTGTGATGTCAGAATTCACAGTATTGTTCTAAACTGTCCATCCAGTTGAGCACTTCAGAGGTTTTAAATGTATTGCACACACTTCTTTTGCTAGAGGAACTTGAACAACTAACACTTGAACAGTGCAAGTGTTGCATATTTGCAACTTTGACAAATATTGTTGATGGAAAATACAAATAGCTCGTAAAAGAAGTCTTCATACACCACATGACAAAGTCTTATGCTTGCTTTCAAAAGGTTTTGATCTTAGAATTTAATATCTGTTTTTTATGCAGGATGAGTCTTAATAATTTCTCATCCACTTCCTTTCTTCAGTTAACCATGGCTATTTTTAATGAAGAGGTCTTGTAGGATCTCTGATGGGTGAAAAAGGAAGTTCTGACAAGTTGGTGCGAGAAGGTAGATGGGGAGAAGGGGAAGAAGAACATAGGCAAGTTATTCAGACCAATTTTAACAAACTACTGATGGTTTGTTGGCATTTTAAAAAGAGAACCAGTTTTTTTCCCAGACATTCAGAATTTTGGATAGGTACTGTTATTCAAAGTTGTAAATTAAAGATTAAAGGGTAGTAAAGAATTAATACCTCTGTGCTCTCTTCAGTTTCCTGTGATTCCCCAGTCAGTAATCCTCACTGTACAGTATAAATTGTCGGGTGTACCCAAATTTGAGATTTATAAGATTGGGCTCATACCCCTATTTAGATGTAAACTGGTGTATGATTAGCTATTTCATTACCCTTACAATACTGAAGAACTGTCTTTCTAGAGGACTTTGTAATTTTCAATGCGTATTATAATACATTTTTGTAAATACTATGTAAGTTTCTTGCCTCAAAAATGGATCTTTTCTCTTTACAGCACATGATAAAGTACAGATATATACCCTTCACACATGGCAAGAGGAAATACAAAGGGAAAGAAGATGTGGGAAAGACCTTTGCTAGCTAGAAGGTGCAATCAACCTGTTGACCAATTCTACTTCTAACTAAAGGAACGATTTTGAGCCATTGTAACAATGCCTTTTTTTCTTCATAAAAAATGATTAACAGAGTGGTGACAAAGCAGTTGAATTTTCATTTTAAGAGGATCTTGCTATTTTTATCTAAAATATCAGTTTCTTGAGGAAACTGGCATTCTAACCAAATTGCATTGAGTTTATTATCTTTTGTAAGAAGTTGGAGAAACTTTGGATAATCCCATGGATTTGGGATAACGTATTTCTTTCAAGATCCATTGCACTGGAGAGGTTAATGGCTTAGAGTTGGGTATTTTTACATAGTTCTCCTGCTCTACGTCACCCGGAAGTGCTGTGCACATTTGTGAAGGAAAAATGTAAGATGGCACACGTGATGCTGTTTTCTGCTTCATGGCCATGTGCTATTTTCATAGAAAAATTCAGTAGACCTAAACAGATGCAGAACTTAAGCCAGTTTCCTAAATGCATGGTATTACTGAGTTATAGCCAAACAGATATAGATAGGAATAAGAAATCTACTAAATTATGGGTTTTGCAGTAGGGAAAAAATACTCATATAGCTTCTAAAGTAACTCGTTTGTGTTGGGTTTTAATGCCAGTTTCACCATTACATCTCCTAGCAGACGGTAAAATTGGGCTCTATCATGACAACTCAAAACTTCGTTCAAACTCTATCACAATCTTTGAG
This sequence comes from Haliaeetus leucocephalus, assembly GCF_000737465.1. NCBI lineage: Eukaryota > Metazoa > Chordata > Aves > Accipitriformes > Accipitridae > Haliaeetus > Haliaeetus leucocephalus. Next base: position 7,711,331 of record NW_010972992.1, read on the forward strand.
GACCTGGAATTATAAAAATATATATTTTAATTGTTATTAGTTGGAGTTTCTTTCATACTTAAGGGTTTCTTGATTAATTTAAGATGACTTCATGCAGCCCCTTCAGAATATGTCCAAACTGGCCATAGCAGACAAATGGTGTGGGTTTTAACACAACTTTTCATTTTCTATGGGGGAAAAAAAAAAAAAATCGGAGGTAAATGACCTGCATGTAAACTTTTTCATGTGATACAACTGCAGTTTTATTAAGTGACTTTTTAATTCCAAAATTTATTAAAAGACAGTGTCCCCCTTTACTTGTTCTCTATCTTTATATACATATATTGATCTAACAGCATTTATGGCTCCTTTTCAGTAATGGTTACCCTCAACTTATCTTCATGCAATGCCTTTTTCAACTCTTCAGGGAGCATTCACTTGCAGAAAATAGGAAAAGATTAGCTCTTTGAAGATTCTGAATGGAGAATAGTGGCAACTTCAACAGAAACCTAATTGAAAAAAAATTATGTAGGAACCCTTTAATCTGATTTTGTCAAATGAAGTCATTATGGAGCTCTGGAATTCAGCCTTCAGTAATCCTGGGAAAATGACAGGTAGTTTTAGTTCACATTGACCTGTTTTTTGTTTGTTTGTGTGTGTTTGTTTTATTAGCAGTGTGGAAACTAGTAATGCCAAAATTTAAAATTATGGAAATAGAGTAACCAAAAAGGGCCTTATAAAAACACCAGTCATGGATACTTGCAGTTCGTTGCTTAAAAATCTGAAAGCCCTGACTTGGAGAAGCTGTCTTCAGGTTTGCTGGAGCTTCTAAATAATATGGGCAAATCAGGGAGAAAAAGATGATATTTACTAATATTAAAATTAGCAACTGGGATGACTCCTACTAAACAACAGAGTGTTAATGATATCCATTGCAAGTTAGACATTTTTACCTCCACTTAATTTTGAGCTTCAGTGGCAGCTTGAGATAAATGCCTTCTCATTCTTAGTAGATGATGTTTGGACAATGGTATAGTTCTCTAGCTGACTCTCAGCATGCAACAGCCAGACAAGTTTGACGGCATTTTGTTAAACTTTGCTCTATTTTTATCACATAAGTGCTAAAAAGAAATTACCCTTAGAGAAAGCATGAAAAACTTGGCTTGACAGCTTCACAGACACTTTTCAGTCATTGATTGCGTCCTATTTGTTTTTATGTGCAACTAAATGTTTTTCCTTACTGTTTTCTTAGGAAGATCAGGCAGTGATTTCCTTAGGTAGTCATGTTTTGCTTCGTGATACGGACCACTTTTCTTCTACTGTTGCCTTGACAGTTTTAAATAGGTGAGGGATGCCTGAAATTTTTCTGGGGTAAGAAAGGGATGATTATTGCAGCTCTGAAAATCACTTTTGTACAGTAATGAAGAGGTGTTCGCATAGTTACCAGAACCTATTTTTTTTCGTTTATAGATATGACGAAAAGTTAAACTAATTCTATTGGGGTTTTTATGATAACACTGGAGATTTAATTGTTAACTAGCTAACCAGGATCTCTGCAGTACAAATAACCATCTTAAAAGAAGTGCTCTTACTGTAGCACACCTCCCCCTGCCATCCCAAGTCTGTTACTCAGTACCATTTGTGAAAGATTTATTGAAACTGTAACTCACGATCCACTGAGTGGATCATCTGGCTTTTTCTCCCCATCTGTATTTAAAGAATACAAATAAATTAATCTTGTACATTTTCTGTCATGCAAGAATGACAAGATATGTTAACAACTAACAATCTTCTTTTTCCCTGCTTCTCCGAATACTTGTATGATTGAACTTATAATAATTTACGGGAATAAATCTTGATGAGGTGATGGTGCAGAATCCCTCCTCCTTTAGCTGAAATAGCCCTTATTGCCATAAAGAGCGGAGGGGGTCTTGTGGCTGAAGTCAGCTTCTTCCCTATCTGTGTTAGACTGTAGAAAACACCACATAGACAAACTTAAGCTGTGTTGCAAAACTAATGTTTTATAGTTGACCTTAGTTTTATTAGTATACATACTAGGGCTTTTTTGAAACAACACTTGTTACATTGCTATAATCTCAATGTCTAGAATACTTGATGAAAAAGTCTTGATACTAATAGCAATAGAAGAGCTTTGAGTTTGGAAGCTGAATGTTAAATTGATCAATGCACAAAGTAGTCGGCATTACTATTGGGTTTGCATTTGTTGCTTCTGTTGATCTAAGGGAAATTCACCGTTTGTCAAATCAAGGAAACCTGCTATATTGTTAACCTTGTTATGAAAACAGAATGGTACATGACATACATTTATCATTGGAACTTCCACTGCAGTTAAAACTAAGGATTTGTGTACAGTTTTTGTCCTTTTCCCCTGAAGTCTACAGCGTGGATTCATTATTAAGTTACAGGAGAAATGGAGTCTTACAAATTGTAGAGTTTTACTAATACCTTAAGCATGCTATGAAAGGTTGGAAGACTCGTTATCTACACTTACATTTAGAAATTGAGAATCTGATTTAAATTTTTCATTGTCCACAGTGAAGAAAACTACTACATTTGTGTTAAGCACTTTTTAGAAAGACATATTTTTAATACGGCCGAGAACCATGTTAGAAGAAACAGAAGGGTAGAGGCAGAAGTAGATTTATTCTGTAAAAGAGGAATGAAATGCCACCTTGCACAGGCAGTTACCAGTTTTATAATAAAGTCTTCTTCTTGGACTAACTTAAGCTGTATGACAACTTTATAAAGGCCCTTGTCATGAAACGAAACAGAATAGGTTTTTCCTTTACAGTTGATAGTGACGTAGGTAGATCAGTTTCTGAGGATGAAACTTCTCTCTGCACAGTGGACATTCTGTCTACAAAAAAGAAAAGAAATTAGATAGATGTACTGAATTGCTGTATCTAAAAGTAAAAAAAAAAAATCCAAATATCACTGTTTAACTACTTCTAGAAAACAATCAGCATCCATAATCAAAACCCCATTTTTTTCAGTCCAGTTTGTGATGCAAGCTTAACCATGTAAAGCACTCTAAGCTCGCCCAATTTAAAGAGCAACTTGAGGTGATATGGGTGCTTAAAAACCGGATGGATTCTTAACAGTTCTTTTGGTGTGTTTTTGTTCTTTAATCGAGGTGGCAATACTACTTCAGTTAACTTTGCTAACAAATGGAATCAGAAAAAACTACAGTTAGAGGCAGTATGAGGAAACATTCACGTACACTAGAAGTAGTATTTAAAAGGTATTGACTGTGTATTAGAAGATACTCTTAGTTCTCTTAACTCAGAGCTGTGAAATTTTTGGATCTCTGCCTGGTGAATCCAGTGGGGGAGTCAAAAGGATTTATTAGGTCAGCACATTCCAAAAGACTAAAAGTTACTAAAATGGTAACAATTGTTGTCAGTGTTAAGAAAAAACAAGCTGAAGTCTCTGTATCTGAAACAAAAAATCCTTTACCATGGGTGTTGAACTGCTCTTTGAGTAGTAAATTAGCAGGCCTTTAGGGAAAAGAATAAGGTAAAGATACAATTATAGTGAATGGATGTTTTCAGATCTGAAATATCACTGTGTAATGCATTTTTAATACTGTCTACCTACAGATATGTGCATCTGGGACAGCTTTAGAGTTGACAAAAATGCAAAAAATGGTCTAAAATAAATGTCCTCTAACAGATACAGCTCTATTGTCAGCTAGTACTCGCACTGAAAACTAATAACTGAAATTGTCAGTAGCCTTCTAAGTGTACTTCTGTTACATTCAAATTTCTGTTGCCTCCACTTCATTTGAAGATACTTCAAGCAGGGAGTCAGCAGGGCAATTTCTAATGCTAACTCACTTGACGTTCTTTCTTAATTTTACAGTCAGAGGTGTGGTGGGAAGTGAGGACTAATCTTCACTCTAGATTACAAGAACAACTTTTTTTTAATTGATGCCCAACAACGTAAGGGACCAAAGAAGCTTGAGTAAGGCCACAGTGCAAAAGGATCATTTACCTAAATTATTCTAATCAAAACTTGAAAATGTGTGTGAAAACTTTAGCTTGTGATGCTTCAGCTTCCTACCGGAAACTAAAAAAGCCCAAACTAAAGTTTGGGGATATTAGATAAAAATCCATTTTGCATCTGCTTGCTAATTATCAGCTTTGAGTGATTTCATCCCTCCCCCCACTTGATTTTTAAAGTGGACTAAGTTTTTTTGCTTTTTAGTTTCAGATTCATAAGAAGGCAGTACTTGGGAGTTAATATTGTCGCATTAAGGATATTCAACAATCTTCCTTATGTTTTTCATCAAATATCATATTCTGAACACTGTTAAGTGATAGGAAATCTGTGTATGGGAGCTATTCCTCTAATAACTCATTTCTTCTGATAGCTATCTGGTCAAGAAAAGGGTCTGGAATACTTTGTACAGTCTAGCAAGATAAGTTTCAGTTTAAGGGGCCCTCTTTAGGTACCTGCTTCAGTTAACACTCAGTTTTATCACTGTGTAATGGACTTGCATATCCAGCTGAAACTTGGTAACATTTGCTGCCTCCACTGCATTTCTCTTTCAGAAACAAACAGCTGATAAGCTGAAAAATGCTAACTGGAGGGGTGGGTAGTATGGTTTGTGTTAGGCAAACTATGTTGTTTTGTTTTGTTATGTCTTTTAAAAGGATTAAATGAATCTGATTACCCAATAAGAAAAGCATCTATTTTCACAGCCTTAGAAAACACATCTGAGTAATTCAGTAGGTTACCACTCCTTCCCTGCAGCTAGATGAAAGTTTTTACCACAGCTTACGACAGCATTCAGGCAAGACTGATGAACATTGGCTCGGTCTTTACAAGCAAATCTGAAGTGACTTTTGACGTTTCCTGATTTGTGTCAGGGTGGTGTTAGGAAGGCAGTGGCTCATCGCAAGCTGCGTTCTAGTTTGTGGCTTCACGTGGTGTATCTGTCATAGAACTTGACAGCTTGCATAGGTATAACCTTGGTGCGTTTAAATACAGGCCTTTGGCTATACTAATTTTAGTGTCAAGATCAATTTTGGATCTTGGAGAAATTCTCTGAGAAGTTGTATTTGCTTGATTCTGCCGTGCCACAGCCAAATTAGTATATGTGTAGGAAAATTTAAGTAGATCACACCACTCATTTCTAAAACAACTGCAGTAATACATCTGAGTTATAGCACAGACGTAGCCTCTATGGCAAACATTTTATTTGTAAGTAACACTTGATGCCTTTTTTCTGGCAAGCAGTTTTCACTCTTTAGAGAAAATAAATGGACAACATCTTATTCCACAATGTTTATAAAATCCTTAATGGATGAAAATTCTGTTGTATTTCATTAATCCAGAGCAAAATCCAAGTTTAAAATACCATGCATAAGAGCTAGCTCAGTCTGGTTGTAACTTATTTATTCCTTTTTACTGGAAATCAGGTGAAGGCGGCTTCAGAACGTTATCATTTTGTTGTTTCTTTGCAGTCAGAATTATAGCCTAGGTCTGTAGATAAAGGAATTATCTCCATGTCTGACTTCCACATTAGTTCAGTTGCATTTCAATGGTTGAGACAGAAAACTGCTCACCTTATTTACCTCATCTATGTAATGCATAGTCATTCTATTCTAATAAAATACATAGGTCCTGGTGAACTCTCGTGTGGGGATTTTGGGTGCCTTAGTGAGAGAAAGGGTATTATTTCAACACCCAGGCTGATAGATATTTTCAAGTAGAAATTTCATCATGTTTACCCCTTCCAGCCTCCATTTGTCCTTCTGTACTTACTCTGGTGTTACACCACTCCGTGATGCATTCCCAGCAGAAGAGGTGGCCACAAGGTGTGGCTGTTGTATGTCTCCGTTCTTCCAAGCACAAAGTGCAGCGGGAGTGGCGCCCAGTAGTTTTTTCCTTGGTCATATTTCTAATTAACATAGTTATATGTTACTTTACTTTATTTAGCCTGCTTGTAAGAAATATTTGATAACACAATGTTAAAGTAAACCCCACCTTCAAGTATTAACCCTTTTTGTGAAGATTTCAAAAACATGAAAGCAAAGCATGAAATCTAAGAGATGCTTTTTAAAGCAGTGAGGAATGCATCAAACTTTACATTACACTGGGTTCTAACTTAAGTCAAAGTGTCACTCCAGTGTTGTCCCTGTTCATGAAAGGTATTACATTTCCCACCATTGCTTCCATCTCTTTCCTAGTAAGTAAAAATCATCGTACTTCTGATGAGCTAGGTTGCGGTGTAGTTTCCATTCCTGCCTTGCTCTCTGCTTCTGTTTGAAGCTGTACATCTGAACACCAATTGTTAGAAGAAGATGGAAGAGTGAAATTATTCCAAGAAACTTGTAACTTGATCGAATACTCTGATCTTCTCTTTGCAGTCCTCCAAAATGCAGCTACATAAGTCACAGAAATGGAGATGTTTCGTTACTGTGGTTTTATGAAACTGTGCTTCTCCCCCCTCATATTCTGCCCCCCCCCCCCCCTTGATTTGGGATTCTCATTTCTGTCCAAAAAATTGATGTGTTTCTAGGACTCATCAACCTGCTGTCTCAGGATGTCTAATGTGTTCTGGATGTATCTCATTCAGTCAGGCTACACTTAACTGCCATTTGTGTAAGGATCAGTTGTCTCGAGTTGTCTGTCTGTCCATCAAAACTGTTGCTTTAATCAGTTCAGTTTTGTTATGTGGCTCTGAGCAAATAGTCAAATACTGATGTTCCAGATTGACATGGGGAATCGTTGAAGAATCTTGTGTCTATACACATTTCTGGGACAGTGGCTGATGTTTTTTGGAAAGATACTTCAAAAGACCATGTGAAATTAAGCTCTTCATATAGAAAAATGCTATCTGAACTTGTACTGATTTTTGTTCAAAACTATATTGAAGTATTTCCCATGGATTTATTAAGCCACTTCTCACTTTTTGTATATTTGTAGAAGGACAGTATTGTGATGTTATGTAGGGTATTAACTTCTGACAGTACCTTCACATTTATTAGCCATAACCTTTCAACTGCAGGGACTCATAACCCCTCTACATAGTATTAAAAATATCCCTCTCACCCAGTCAGCTCTGCCCATATTCTAATCAGCTATAGGCAAATTCTATGTCCCTTTTACACACATGGCACCCCAAAAGAGGCCAAAATACTGCAGTGGACAGCAGCTTCAAACAAGAAATACATCCACTTACATACGTGATTCCTGTGATTCTTTTAGACAGGTGATAAAAAGTGCCACTTATGTAGAATACTGCCAGATGTAGTCGATGGAGCAAAGGTATGCATTGTTTAAGAATGTACACAATTTGTAAGACTGTTTTCTTCTGCTGTTCTGTAAGCTCCCCAACTTGTTTCTGTATCCAGTTTCGTATTAAGGTCCTACTGGATAAGCCAAGTGCTGGGTTGCTCTGCAAGGTTCTGGACTCGTCAGCTGCTATCTGCAACTCGTGTTCCAGATGCAGTAATCCCTTTTCTAAGCAATAGGGTACTACAGTATGCAGAGAAACGAAGATGGCCCGTCGAAGAAAAGAAGGTACCCTTTTCTTGGTTGAGTCAACTTGAACAATGTTAACATATTCTTCACCCAGAGTCTGATAACCTAAATAATGTGTGCAACAGAAAACACACAGGGTAAGATGGCAATTGCAGTATCATTCTCTGTATGGTTGAGCAGTGGTGACAGGCTGCTCAGTTCAGAACACATCGGGTTTTGGAGTTTCAGAAATAGTTGCATTTTTTTGTGTTGAATGAGGTGACCATTACGTTTACATGAGCATCTGCAGCATCAGTACCTGCCATAGCTTTAGGCTTAAAGCAGGGATGCTTCTTCATAGTGTCATGCATCCCTTTTTTGAAAAAGAACTTTTGCTTTTAAAAGAACCTATATCTGGGTTGATAAACTGCTGCCTTTGAACTCAAGCTTCTGGCAATTTAGTGGTTAATAAAAGGCATTTATAGAAAAACAAACCAAAGACAAACCCCACAATGAAGAAAATCCCTGTCAAGCAGTCTCATTGCAGGCGGTGGTCACCACTAGCAGCCCCCCAGGACAGACGGCTCATTTTTCACGCCCTTAGGAGAAATACTAAATCGGAAGCTACTAGACGTGTTACCTGACAAGGTGGTAAGGACGAAGTAGGCGACATCAGAAAGCAGTTCAATCTCTTTCCTCCATTCCAGCCACTTCTTGGCACCTAAGGGAGGGGGGGAATCGTTGCAGTTACTTGACGTGAAATTCCTGCTGATCTAAACCCTTCGCCCGCCGTTTCTCCCGGGCACCCCAACACTGGATTAACGCCCCCGCGATGGATCGGCCCGCCTCCATCACCCCATCCGAGAGCTGTGAGGGGGGAGGCCGCTGCTGTCGGCGGATTTGGGAGCACCGACGATCCGCGGTCCGTCCCCTTTCCCCCCTCCAACGCCGAGCCGGGCGGCCCAGCCCCTCGGCAGAGCTCGTGGTCCGCTGAACGCCCCCCCCCAGGGCAGGCATTACCTGCGAGCCCGTGCAGCGCGGTGCCGGCCCCGCTCCGCAGCCCGCTCCGGTACAGCTCGTCCTTCTGCCCGCAGCGCACCAGCTGCGCCGGCCCCGCGGGCTCCAGCGCCATCCCGCGCGGAAGGAGACGTAACTCTGCGCGGAGGCGAAGCGGCTCTCCACAAGCGGCGGTGCACCCTCGGCGGGCGCAGGGATGTTGCGTCGTTACGGACCTCCCATAAGGAGGCGCCTATAGCAAGAGGGCGGGAGCCGCTTTCCTCCGTCTCCTCAGCGCTGCGGCTGCCGCTTCCCACCTGAGCGGCTTCTTCCCGCCGGTGGTCTGCGGTGCCGCTTCGCTCCGGGGAGCGGTAGCCTCCCGGCCGGGCTTCCCTCGAGTGCCGCAGGGTGGATGCCCAGCAGCCCAGCCAGCGCCCGGGCTCGGCACTGCCGCCGGCCAGTGGCGGTTCCGCAGCCCCGGTTGCCTTCCCTCAGCGCGCTTGGTAATGCGGCGGCAGAGCGGGCTAGCCCGGGCTCGTCGCCTCCTCCCTGAGGGGCGGCGGCCCAGAAGCCCCGGCCCCGTCTGGCTGAGGTAAACGGTATGGGCCAGGCGAAGGCGGGAGTCCGGGCTCCCCGAGAACCGCCCGAACCGCCGGGAAAGCTTGGGAGCGTTGGCGTGCGGGTATGTCAGCCTTCCCCAGCGCCCCGGCTGGAAGGCGCGTCTCTGTGTAGGCTGAAGGGATCCAGCCTTCTGGAGCACGGCGCTGCTTGGTCCCGAACGCCCATCTGCCACAGCGTGTCAGCTGGATGGTTGGCTTTTGTGGTTGATTCACTGGCAAAAGGTGGGATTTGGAGAGACAACGATGAGTGAACATAAGCGTTAAGGCCGTGGTCAGCAGCGTTTCTGATAAATTGCTCAATGTTGTGTCTAGTTGCTAGTTTATTTAGGGAATAGAGCATGCGCTCTCCTCATAAGGCTTATTGGGCTCTTGATGGAGGCAGCCAGAATCCCATTATCTACTATGAGGCTGTTGCAGGTGTGCCTAGTGTTTCATAAAAAAAAAAATAATTTTTTTTGTATGTTCCCTACAAACAATGGCCTTTTTAACAAAGGTAGCAGCATTCTGAAAGTGTTTACTACCTATATGCATCTTGAAGTCTGATACGTTCATTCTTGTCAAAATGCGTTTTGGGTTTTTTTAGCAGATTTTAATGTCATGTAACTATAAATTCAGTTTTGCAACATGCTTCAGTGAAGGGGAAGTTAAACAGTTCTGCAATGTAACTGATTTATATGACAAACTGCTTTCAGTTGGATTAAAATAGATGTTTTCCAGAAAAGTTTACATGCTAATATTGCAGTAACTCACTTGAAAGAGCTGGAGCTTGTACTTGTTTTTTTCTTTTTAGTGCCGAGAAGCAGAAAGAAAGGCTACCCACTGACAAACATAAACACAAGTAAACTGGATATCTGTGCTCCTTTAGTTTTCAGTAGTCTGTTATTAGCAACACAGCTTGTGACATCAAAGATCTAATTCACCTGTACCAAAAGTGGTGAATTATAAGTAAAGCTGTGATGAATCTTACGGTTAAGTAATACATTCCTATTCCCTCCAGCCTTGCTCCAGGTGCAACTCAAATTTTTATTTGCTACTATATGGAAGGGTGTATGATGTAAATAAAATTGCAGATTGTTCAATCTGTAGCTATAAAGTCAGTGCAATTAAGGAAAAACATTACAACATTTTATTTAGTAAAACAGTAGGGGGAGCACCTGCATAAGAAAATATCCCATGAGAAATGGGATATGGAATGTGAAATTTTCACATCTAGTGTGTGCTTCTCATTTAAATCTTGACATATCGTGGTGATCTGATATGTCCCAAGTTAAGAAACTTGAAGCTGCTACCCTAAATCATAGCATTTTTTTAAATGCGAAACTAAAACCAATTGACCAATCTTCAGATCATTTTGTTCAGCTTTCCAATTCACCTCGTACTCCCATATGTTTTGATTTTTGTTTAAAGTAAGAGCTATGATTTCCATGCTATCTCATGTGTCCAACAGCTCAATTGTTAAGGAAAATACCGAACATGGGAAGACTGTGGTTAAAATTAAAGAACTTGGAAACTTTCTCACTACAAAAATACTGGTTGCTATTTCAACATTGCACAGGCAGTGCAACAAGTGCATCCTAACCATAGTTTAATCTTTCTACTGACTGTGATAGGTGGTATTTCCTTTGTCTTGTGTCCTGTGGTTTCCCTCAGCAATCAAGAGGTTAAGATCTCTTAAATCATTGCACCTGAAAAAATTGGAGCATAAGAAATCTAGGGGGAGTTAGGAGCAAATGGTGATATTTTGTTAGAGCTACTAATTTAGCTTAGGGTGATATCTGCTTGGTTGTGAACAACTGTTGGAGAAGTTGATTAGGGTGCTAGGTATAATTTCTCAATTGTGCTCTGTATGAGATATATGTTTTACTAAGTGTGCAGGGTAGATATTTGTTGCTATTTTATTGAAGTGGGTAAATACAGATTTCTTGTTTTATAGGTCAAGAAACCAAAGAAGAGCTCAAAAGACTTTTTTTGCAAAGCTGAAATGCTGGCTGATGAGCACTTAATTATTAGATTGGAAACCATTTATAAAGCTGAAGATAAGTTTAGGCTTCTGAAGGTCAGATTTTCATTCCTTAAAAATTTGTTATTTGGGGGGGATTGTGTGGTAAATAATACTTTTTCTTTTTAGTGGAGTTAGTTATTTTTAACAGCACAGTCAAAGTGTATCTGAAAGCTGTGAGAAGAACGAGGTAATAAACTCTTATGGTCCATTAGAAGTTTGCATAACTGATTATGGGGTCTCTTCCTACTTTTTGTGGTAGAAGACCCAAACTGACCTTAATAACAGCTGAAAATCCAAACTGTAAGCAGTTTTCAGTGCTGTATTGTAACTGCTTCAGTTTTCTGTGCATTGTCTGTTCTTTGCATCAATGTTTTATGGGGTCAACTCATTAATTATTTACTGATGTTTTTGAATTCACACATTAACTGATCCTTATCACCTAGGGTTCCAGGCTGCCAAGACTCTGTTCCCACAGACATTAAAACATGTGTTTAACTTCTCTGTATGTGACCATTCTTGACAAATTAAATGGATTTTGTTATATTCGAAAAGTTAAGTTGGTTTGCGATATTTTGAAGGGTGGGGGTTTTGTCGAGTATGGCAATAAATATATGTTCTCCTCTCAAAAGGAGGAGAGTGGTCCAAATCTAGAAAATAATTCAAGATATCTTTTTTCTTTTGAATGGAGGAGATGACATCATGCCACCTAATCTCTCCATTTTGTGTAGACAACTTTCATGTATATACCATTGAGGAGAATTGACCTCTGTTTTAGTTAGCTGCTTGCTTGCACTGAAAGTTGCAAGTAAGAGAGGGGTAGAACTCTCTTTCCACCTCTCGTGTTGTAATTGATTATTGTGGTAATGACACACATTCTTAATTTTTTGATTATTATTAAGGCAATGTTTTGTAGACTATGATTTTGTTCCTCATAAACAAGTAACAGTTAAGAAGTGTGAATATTCAGGGAAAAATACAAACCAGGCAAATGAAAACAACAAAAAAATTAAAAGCATTAGGTAGGACTGTTTGTTGAGAAGTAACAAAGTGAAATAATTTAATATTAAACCTTCAATTCTACAAACTCTTGGGGAATTTTAGGATGCCTGGCTAGTGAGAAAGACATCTTCTTTTGGTCTGCCTTCCACTTTTGCCTTATTTATTCTTTCTCTCACTTTTTTTCTCTTTGCTATTCCTGTTAGTTACTGCCTTAGTAGTTGTGCTGCCATATGTGAAGGAAGTACTTCTGAAACTAGAGTTTGCAAGGGAATAAAAAACACTGCCTGTTGAGGGCCAGTGTTGTGCTGCAGGTGTCAGTCTAAACTTATACTTGTTTTCATTCTGCATATTTCAGGTAATTTCTCTTTCTCTAAGGAGGTTGCAGAAAACCAGTTGTCTTAGTTTTTATTTTGTGGAGCTCTACTTATTAACCAAAAGGACTATAAAGTGGTACTTCGCACAACGACTTCTGACTGCTGATTAGAAGTGAGGCTGAAACTTGTTGGTAGTGAATTGAAGTTCTGTATATATACATGCTAAAGATGATAGTGTTCAGTGGTCATGTGGAAGTGAGGAGCACTAGCCAATTCTTTAAAGTCTGAGGGAGGACACATGAATTGGCAAATGTTTTGTGATGTGTGGAGTACCCAATTAATTATGCCTTACTTCTCCTTCCTTCCATTTTATCACTTCATATGATTCTGCATACTTCCTTTTTGGAGAATAATGATTTTGAAAGAGCAGAATTTGTCTATGAAAATGGATTTGTAAGTAATCCTTTCTTGATAGTCATACGAATGTGACATGAGATGACTCCTGTTGCAGTGCTGTGCAGTATTTCTATGTGTTAGTGTAGCTGGGGCTCACCTCTCACTTGAAGGAAGTTTTATCAATCTGTATTTACAAATTTATTTCCTTTTGTTTTGTCTTTTCTTTTTTTATATTTCTACTGTGTAGAAAGTTTAGACCTCCCGAATGTAGCCCTCTGTGTTGTTTCACACTGAGATTTTTCTCTGTTTGCTTCACATCATTTGCTATGCATAGAATTTGGGCTAATGAGTACTGCAACGTTTATAGGCAATACTACTTTGTACAATGGGGAATGCAATCCACCAAATAGGAATATGTATTCATTCCTGTGTGGGGACACACAACCAACCCCCTTACGAAACCTCCCAACAAAATTACTCCTTGGACTGGGGAGCAGTAGAGGGTAATTCTACAATTAGAATTATTCACCCCTGCTCCCAGACCCGCAGCTGTTCCCTGCCTCCCCCCCCCCCCCCAAAAAAAAGAGAAAAGTATTTCATATGATCTGGGATTATTTTTTGTAGATCTGGGCCAAACCTGCTTCTCCCATAGATTCCACCCTCTGGCAAAATCGTAAGTTTAAAGATTTAGAATGAGAGAAGTGGCTGATCTGAATGCAGACTGTACAAGTCGCTGTGTTTTTGTAAGGAGAAGAAATATGCAATGTATTCACCAAAATAATAAACGAACACTTTTTCCTAACCTAATACTAAGTAGTTAAGTGTATTAAGCTGAAAAAACACAGTAGACATACCTGAAGGACCTGAGGCTCTAGTACCTTTCAAACGCTGCCTAGTAACCTGATGAAAGTCTCTTGAATGCACTGTATCATGGAATTATTATACAGATTATTGGCCCACTTCGATCCTTTACCAATGTGATGGTTCAGCTGATACTGGAATTGACCCTGGGATTAACATGGCTAATTGTTCCCTTCATCACATACAGCAAGACCAGACTAATGTTAGTTGTTACACAGTGATCAGCAAGAAAAATCTGTTTTTTCTACTTCGTATTCTGATTGATATTGGCAACTGCATAAAACTGCCGTATCTCTTAAAATTTAGCTGCTGTGTTTTACTTAAGCTTTTGCAAGACAAATTTCTGTGCAGACTTTATTTCCATTGCATGCTTCTCTACTTTTCCTTATAACAGACCTGATAAGGGAGTGAGTTGCTTCACTGACGTTAACATAAGGAAGTCCAAAATGTAAAACAAACTCGGTGCACAGTAATGATTAACTTTTCCTCCCACATGTTGCTTGTCTGTGCATTATTAAATATGGTTTTACCTCTGCAGACCTGTTAGTATAGAAGAGGTTTGGAGTGCAGCTTTCAAACAGGGCAATAGGCAGATGTTTCAGTTTCCAACCTGAAGAACAGGTTCTGCAGATGTAAAAGGAACGAAACGTCTGTTCAGGATTGTTACCACCCTCTGATTCCCTTTGCCTCCTCCCACTTTGAACTTGTTACCCTGGAGCTGAACTGTTTGAATAAGGACTGTAAGAGCTGCTTTGTGATCAGTGAGCTGAGAGCACTTAACATGTAAAATGCAGGGGAGGAGCCTTTATTTCAGACTTTGCAGTTCCCTCCCCTCCTTTTTTTTTTTTTTTTTGTCATGCTTATGAAGGTTCCGATGCACCGCGCAAAGAAGCTAGGACAGCTTGTCTGCACTGTCCAGAGAGGAGAGACAAAGGTATGTGGGTTTTCTTGGGTTTCTTTGTTTTATTTTAATTTGCTACTTTCTCTTTCAGGAATCATTTTGGTGTACTTTTAACACTTTTGCTCACCCTTAGAAGTTAGCAACAAATTTTATAATATGCTACCGCAGGAATATATCTAGCTTTATGATTGCAACAGAATTTGCTACTGTTTTTGCTTTTGTCTTCTTTAAGGAAGAGAGAGAATGGAAAGAGCACAATGTCTGATGCTTGTTTTATTTTGGTCATGCTTTCTCTTGTTCATGAAAATGTTCAGGAACCTTGGAATTCTGTTAGTCCTAAGTTTTTAGATTCTGTGATCTTGTAGGGATGAAGCAGACTGCATTTGTGATTTAAGTTTAGACTTTTCTAACTGGACAACTACTTTCTTCAACACGAGAGACCAGCGCATTCATTCTGAAAGGATAACCTGAGCCTTGAGCTTTCACAGGTATACTAAGCCAAAACTAAAACTGACTTGGATAAGAGAAGTTGAATGTAAAATAAACTTTAGATATTTAAATAAAATACCAGTTAGGTAATATAACCTGGCTGATTCTGTGACTGAACAGTTGGTAAGTCTTAACTTGGAAGGAAAGACACACATGACCCTTTGACAGGGTATGTGTTGTTTGGCTTTTTTTTTTTTGGTTGTTGTTTTGGGCTGTGGAGAAGGAATTTTCAGTTCTTTCCTGGCATTCAAATGTGCGTTACAATTGCAGAGATATGGCCAAATTGCTAGTGCTGTGTATGCTTCAAACGCTTTGGGCTCCAGAGCTTAGATGTAGATCTTAAGCATACCCCAAATCCTAAGGGTGATAACTTCTGGGATCATGTTTTGTTTCATGGTAGAGGTAGGTTCAACTGTTAAAAAATAAAATAGGAGTAAGATTCACTGCTGACTGTGGTAAGTTTGAGATGGGAAGTTGATGCCGTCTTGAGAATCTAGCTCAAAGTTAAGTTTTTTCTTTATTGTTCAAAAGAAAGTGGTCTAAGTTTTGTCTATTAAGAGAGATTTTTCTGTTCTTACTGAGGGGAAAAAAAACTTTAGCTGGGCAGAATTCTTTTTTGCCTAGTAAGATTAGGTATGAAGGAACTGTTTAGTCCAAATGAAGGACAGAGGTTGTGAGGGAAGGTCAGTGACTACTGATGAAATGTACTAGTTTTCTAAATGCGGGCAAGATTGCATGGTGTCATAGTTATTGCATTCTAATGACCTCAGTACCAGCGTGTGAAGAACAGATGAATAAATGCTAACTTGTCTCTGAGCTCTTCTGTAGGTGGACTGCTTGTTTTAGATTGTCTGCTTCTGGGCACTAAAGGTTGATGATATATAGACTAGAGACCACAACCAGATATAGGTACATTTGACCTGTTAACAGTGGGCTTTTTTATTTTGTAAGAAAAATATTTTACCAGATCTACTTCTGTCATACATGCTTGTATAATATAAGCCTGTATAACTGAATCTTGAAACACTAAGGGGTTGCTGATTCTTATATTTAGTGACTGTTAGGAAGATCAGCTCCTATAATGCATCATATTTTGATACTTCTCAGCCTAGAGAATCTATCATTCTGATGACCTGCCTAAGGTATGGCTTCCTGGCTAAAGGCAGGAGAACTTTAATCTGAGTATTTTTTGTTAGTTTGTCTAATCCTTGTGGTAGTCTTGGGAAGTTAATTTTTCCTCTGATTGTCCCTGCAACTCATGGAGAGCCTCATCTTATAGAACCAAAAGTCTTCTAGGGCCACAGATACATGGATTATTTGTTAACTCATGCCTTGTCATTGGCAAGTAAATGAGACTTTTCAATGGAATATCTTGCCTGTAAATTTGTGTGAAACCTATTTAATTCATGCCCTGTAAACCACTGCAAAATTTTCAGTCATTCCTTCCTTTTGGTTGGTTTTTGTTCTGGCTTTGCAAAAATGATAACTTTCTAGTTTATGGCGAAGTATCTTTTACATTATCTGAAAAGGCTTTTGTTTTCTTCTTATGTGGCATTCATAATTTCTGTAATTTATGTTGAATTAAAAGCTACTCCATACTTACCTTAAATTGTCTGAGAGCATCTAAGTGAATGTTGCTGCAGCAAGTCCTTCCACTGTGAAAGCTTGTTGATAACATTCACACATTGTAAAAAGCTGTAGAGGTGAAAGATTGAAATTCTTTTTGTAAAAAAATCTTTAACGATACAAAGTGTATGGTTCTTCTAAAGTTCTGTGTTCACAGTTTTAGAACACCACAACCTTACTTTGATTTTAAAGTAAAATATACAGAGCACTCAGTTCCTAAATGTAATTCAAAGGGGCCAACATATTTGTGAATATCACTGGAATTTGGTCTTGTTAGTCCTGTTAATTTGTCCAGAGCTGAGAAAATGACTGTGTAGATAAATTTGACGGGGTAATAGGATGAGGCTGAAGAGATTTTTCGGTGAAGACAGTCTCTCAGTTACTAAGGATCATCTGAGTTTACTGCAATACATTTGTCATGCACCTAGATACTTCAGTTCTGCATTAGTTGTCTATAAAATGACCTGCTGCTTGCCATGATAGACTTAAATTATTCTGGTCTTACTACTGAAACACATACTTCAATGTCATGCCTGAATTTCCTTTCACTTCCACTGTCTTGGCCCTATTTGTGAGTTAACCTCTGCTCCCACTGATACCGCCAGCCTTGATAAATGATAGCAAACATTCTTGTATATCACTTACTGTGAATAATTCTTAACGGCATATGTGAAGTGAGTAGTAGGTACAGACCATGCATTCAGGATCAGATGATAGTGAAGAAAAGTCCTGTATAGCATGAGCCAAGTCCTGTTCCAAAGGGACAGCTGTTCTCCTTCCCTGGCCCATGAGCTAAGCATAAAGTACATGGCCACTTTGTAGAACATCTCAGCCCAGTATTTCCTGCAAGTTATTATGAAGTTCTGGACTTCCACATTACTGCTTAGAACACAGACTCTAAATCTGTAGGGAATTTCCAAACCTTTTATTCATTGTTTAATCTGCCTCCATTTTGTGGGGGTGGAGCACTTGCCTTCAGCACACGTAAGTACACAGTAAAGTCATCGGATAGGTACCTGTAAAACTACAGGCTGTGACAAATCTTTTCACATGCTTAGGCAAAGTTCTGGCTTTCCTTCCTGTGATTTTTCTGTACATTGCTGTCTGGCAGACTGCATGTGAGCCTGTGCATTATTGATAGAAATTTTGAGTGGAGACATCAAAACAAGCAGGTCTAATGTTTCAGCATTTTGAGAATCTTGGTTTCTGTTGTCCTGCAGGAAGCATAGTGGCTAATAAAGGAACAGTGGTAGCTGGAATCCACTCCTGAAAGATTCTTTGACTTTCAAATAGGAGTTGAACCAAAATCCTGAAGTGTTCACTTAAGAGATGAGAAAATGAAGAGGATAGGGTTCTGGATGGGGAGGTGATGTTTCAGGCTACATCATGAACAACTTCCTCAGGTGCAAAATGGCCACAATAAAATATACTTTGAGTCAAGTGCATCAGGCTCTGTTGAAGAGAAGAGCTATGTAAGAATTTTGTCGCTAAGCCTCTAGCTGCTTGAAGCTAGCCTGCAGGCCTTTGGATCTCATTTGTTAAAGAGCTCACTGTTTGATCCATCTGATGTTGGATTTCAAGCAAGCATGAGGTAAACATTAAAATAAACACTGAAATAATTTTAGAAGTGTGGTTTCCCCATATCCATGGAGCTGAAAGCATTAGCTGAGTGAGGTTTTCAGATCCATTTGAGTCAGAAATACAGCATGCAACTTGAGAGATTGATTTTCGTATACCTGGTTCTGATCTGGCCCTGCATTTTTTTATTGTTTATCAGAGCCTCACTTGTTTCCATTTAATTAAGGAATGGCTCCTGGAGAATCTTCTGACATCTTAATAGTTGTCAGGGAGCTCTGGATTGCCTCAGAAGTTAAGAGGGAAATCAGGTGGGAAGGTGAAGGAACTTTACATGTTAACATTCCTGGGAGAGATTGAAAGTGCTGCAAAAACTATGTAGTTCTCATCCCCTCCAGGTGTTGTTTGCCAAAGGCCGTTATGCAGAAACTTGCAATACTATTTTTTGTGTTGAATCTGATGTTAAGAGGATGTCTCTTCATAGCTCTCCTTGCAGGACCAGTTACTATAAAATGACTTAAAAGAAGCTCCTCCCTGCCTCTTCTCCCCTTCAACGTTCTGTTCCCCCCACAACTTGTTATGCCAGATTTCCTAGTGCTCTTAGATGCTGGAATGGATTTTCTGGAAGTTTTGTCTGCCTTTAACTGAAAACATGTAATTCGTGTTCTATTTATTTATTTTTAAAAAAAAAAAAAAAGAGCAAGGAATGGAGCCTGAGGAAACAACGGAAGCATGCAATTGAGGTGTCTAGAAGAAGCTATGTAGCCTGCAGAGGAGAAAGTGAAAACCAGAGAACTTTGGGATGCGTTATGTGCTGGTATTGTTTAGTGGGATTGCCGCAAGGCCTAAGTGAAATATATTCTACTTGATTTAGTGTGTCAAGGATGTGACCGCATTTGGATTGTACAGAGGTAGCTGGCTGTGAATGGAGCTGAAGACAGGTTGTCAGATGGCTGAAATTGCCAGAAAGACTTGCATAAACTCCATTGGCTTTGGGGTGAGTCTTTGGTAAAGAAGGGGTTTACCCATCGTTGTAATGCCCACATAGAGCTGGCCTCTGGTGTGTAGATTTGGTTTGTGTGTGTGTGTTTTGTTTACACTTAGAAACCACTCAGTGGATTTGGTGCTGTATGTGTTGGATAGTGCGATTGCAGTCGATGATTTTGGTTTTAGGTCATCCTTCGTTAAATAACTTAATAGGGTTTTTTTTGTCTCCTACAGTATAAAGTGACCTACCCCGCTTCTTTCTTCCCCTCCTGTGAGTTTAGACAGATTCTGAATGAGATGAGGTTATTGAAGTAATGTTATTTATTGACTAACAAAGTACTAAAGTCCACTGTAGAGGTGGTGAACAAAGCAGAGCTGTACTTTGACATTTATTGAATTAGGCCCTAAATACTTGCTACCTTGTAGCAAGTCCATTAGTGTTTGTCTGTGTCGCTGCCCTCCATTTGACAAAATGAGGATGGATTGAGTGGTTCCCAGACCCCTTCCTGCCAATGGGGAAGGAGATTCATTAATTTAAGAAATTAGTTTTCATTTGTGGCTCCCCCCAAAAATTAAAAACACAGCCTTCTCTTTAAGTTGCCAAGCGTAAGCATGTTTTTCTTGTTTGCAGTATACACGTGTAGCAGTCACTTTCACCAACTCGGTTTCTGTCTTATAGTAGGGTGGCATGAAGAAAGACCCTCTTGAAAACAGACCATGCTTTGGATTCTGTTCAGGTTCCTTACTGTGGTAAATTAATATGTTGCCAGCTGTGCAAATCCTGAGGAAAACCTTTGCCCAGCCTTAGGTCCAGGATGGTGACTTACTAAGCTTTCAAAAATGTCTGAAAGATGGTCTTTATAGCCAATGGCATTACGAGAGTGCACACAACATGTTTTTATCGTCAACACATTTCTAGGAGTATTTATTGGAAATTAAGTGTGAATTGCAAACCAGGAGAATTCAATGCTCCCAAACTCAACTGTTTGTCACAGAAGGCACTTAAATATAGATCAGTTATTAATCTTAACAAAAAGCAGCATGTGACCCTAAGGACAATGCAGAATACATTGGATTTGAGATGCTCGAAGGAGCACGTATGCTGCTTTAAATTGCAAAGTAAGTTGGGCATCTACACTTATTTAAATCCATGGTGCGAAATTTTTGAAGCAATCTAAGTTGTAAGAGATCCTTCCAAAGCCTGCGTTCTCTCTTTTCTGTTTGGAATTGGTATTCCATGCTCTCTGCTCATCACCTTTCTCCCTGTTACTGAAGGTCATTTCGCTATTTCTGTGTCCTTCTATTATCTCTAGTTTTGAAGTCTGTCATGACTGGCTTCTACTTTGTGTAAAGCTTTCAGCAAAGTCAAATGTTCAGAAGTAGTGTAGATTTGTGGAGTATTTGCACAATGTTGTAAAGAGGGAGCTATGGTGTAGTTGAAGATAATAGTCTTGACTTCAGTTTGCAGAAGTTAAATACTAGATTGTCCTATCTTTCCAGTTTTCATCGAATGGGCTTGTGTACTCTTCTCTCAAAGCCACATGTAATTAGCTCAGGTTTTTTAGTGCATGTGCATGTGCTTGATATTCTCCAGTGGTATGAAGGCTGCTTATTGGCTTTCAGCTGTGTTAAACACAGCCAAAGTTTTATCCCTTTCCAGTTACCTAGAGTAGATTAGAGAAGTGAAATTAGGATACAGATCAAAGATGCTGTAGTACGTACGTACCTTCCCTTGCTAGGAGTTTTGGCCATTTTGTATTGGAAAATGTAGTGGTCAGTGTTGTTAAACCTGTGCTCTGGATCTGTTCTGTGCACCTGAAAAGTTTTCATTTACCCTGATTGGCTTTTCACACTGTTCCAATTTGAGGTTATATATATAAATTTCTGCTATAGAACTTTTTGTCTTAGTAGTGATACAGGCGGTGGAAAACTGCAATAAACATGTGTTGAAAGATGGCTGGAATAAGGCTGGTGGAAAAAACTCTTTGCTTTTAATTAGGGTAATATCCTCATTTCACTAGCAATAGTTAAATTGTTAGCATTTTAGCTCACCATTTAGCTAACAAGATATATTAATTTTATTTCCTATTCTCTCTTACTGTCCTTCTTCCTCTGCTTTAGGCTTCTGTATCTCGTCCTATTAGGCATCCTCACGAGAAAGCTGATCACTTACCACTGACTTGCAAAAGGCGAACTTGTGTTGCCACCTCCTTTCTAACTTCCCCAGCATAAGTTATTCCTTAATATCTAAGAGATTGATCCGTAAAGCAATAAACTGGTGTACAGAACTAAAGCAGCTTGATTAAGTGTCATAGGCATTATTCTTACAAGAAATCCCTGACTCTTTAGATAAGGTTGAAAAAAAATTTTAAAAAATTTTGGGCTTCTGGAGAGTGACCAAGACTGCTAATGTAATTGAGAGTGTAAACATTATTAGTATCATAGATCTCTTGATTACAAATGGCATTGGAGCCCATAATCTGCGTCTCCTCTTTAATATGACTCACAAATTCCCATGTGCAGTAAAAGCTTAGTTTTTCAGCAGTAGTCACTTCCTGTCTGTCTCCCAATAAGATCTTCCTCTCCCTATTCCTTCTCTGAGGCTTTTTGGTTTTCATGGTCTATAGTATGAAACTTGTAGTTTCAAAGTACTTTTGAGCCAAATTATTGGATGAGATTTAGAGCCTTGCTTGGTTAGTTCCCTTTGGTCTTCTAAGAAAAATTTCCAGTTCTCCCTTGCTAATAAGAAATTCAAATTGCTTCTTAAGAAGCAAAAGGCTGCTGTGTGCTATGTTTCCATTGTCATTTCAGATAGGTCTGGGAACGGGCTAGCAATAAGCAATGATTATGAAACTGAGAGGGTTTGTGGTGACTTGGGATGAATAGGAAAGGGGTTACAAACAAGTCTGTCCCTTATACATAGAAATTGTTGCAAATTAAAAGTTTTGTTTTGTAAATGCTAAAGTCATATGACACAGTCAATATAAGCCTGAAATAAATTATTTGGATTTAATAATAAGTCTCCTTACTTGCATAAGGAATATTCAGTTACATCATTCAGCAAAAATGCAGGGCTTTCCTGCGTGTGCAGCTCTAGTTCAAGGTGTAAGTGGTGGGTAAAGAAAAGCTGACAAATGTTAAGTGTTCCTTTTAAGTGGGATGACTGTGTTCTGGGTGTAAGGTGAATGCATCAGGCTGCCAGACAGATATTCTGATGTCCTCTTTTCTTTACTGCCTTTTCTGTGCTCCTGCTTATATTTTCAACTGAATTATTTGCCAGAGAACTCTGTATCACACGCCAGTTTGTTCTGTGTGTGCTCTGTCCCTTGGGAAAAAAGAATGTTGTATCACACCCTAAGGTGTGGGCTTACCCCCTTGTTCCATAGTACTGAAACAGACTTCTTTTATTTTGCAGTTGCTTTGGATGTGAAGTAACATGCCTGGGCGTGCAAGTTATCTCAAATGGAATTGCCCAGTGAATGGAGTTGCATTCTTTAAAATGAGCAGCATGTCATAGTGAACCGCAGTAGAGTTTAAAAGCAAATCCCAAGTCTCAGATTCAAATACTTTAATGTATTTTTTTCTTCCATTTGATCTCTTATCCTATTGATCTGCTTCCTGATCAAACTATTCAAGTTTAAGTGATGATTTAGTTTTTTATGTTGCATCCACAGTATCAGTGTATCTGTTCTGGAAGGATATCAGAGCTTGTCTGAGTTCTGGTGGGTGACACACGATATCTCCCTGAACACAAAAGCAGGTGATATAAAAATGGCTACAGGATTGTTAATGGTGTACACAGCTTTTTTGTCTGTAAGTGATATCTATCCTGCCTCTAGGGTTTTAAGTCCTGTTTTCTAAGGGAATATGGAGCCTCACGCAGTAATATTTAGGTAGGGCTCTTAACCTGAGCAGTTGAAATACTGTTTATGTGGTCTGAACAGATACAGTTGCTCTCTTTTGGCTATTTTATGCTTTTGTCAACAAGCAGTGCTGTGCTCAGAAGCCAGAGTGTTTCCTAGTATAACAGAGGTGAAACATTTTCAGAGAATGTAACTGATAGTTTTCATCATACAATCTTCAGAAGAAATTTTCCAGGGAAGCCAGCTGAGCTCCTTTCATTTACTCTAATAGGAATCTTGAATCTTGTTCTGAGATACCAATTTGAATCCTGCTGTAGTTTTTAAGGATTAACTGTGTGCTTTTCTGTTGGCTGCCTAGGATTTATGGGGACATTCAGCTTGCTGTTTTGGGGAGAGGGGCTGGGCTTTTTTTTGTTTGGTTGATTTTGTTTTTTAACGATACAGGTATGCTGAAGGGAAGGGGGGTAGAGAGGGAAGTCTGAGGACCAGTACAGAAGCTCAGAGGGATGGGACAGAGTGAAGAAAGAACATCTCTTGCATGAAAACAGAAGAGATTTAGAGATAAACTTAGTCACAATAGCTTCACTTTCAGATCAGAAAAAAAGAATAAAGAATGTGAATTTGACATGACTCAAGACAATAAAATAATCAGTAAGCCACATCCTCATATAATGTGAAGTATTGCAGCTCATCTGTTTTCACTGAAATGATGCCAGTGTGTACCGGCATGAACATCTGTGCCCATTAAGTCTTCCTCGCTCTCATGGATATGTTTTTTGGTGTATAATGAGTCACAGTGATTGAACTTTCTACAAAGGAAATGACCTCTCAAAAAAACCCTAAAGCAAAGAGGTGAGAGAGTCTGGCAAAATAACTATCAATGAGTTCAACTTTCTGAAAAGGAAAAGGATAGCTTGTGTCTCAATGTTAAAACAGTTTCGTCTGTCCTGTGAGCTGTGGCTTCCTGGATTAATCTCAGCATTAAACACTTAATGCATGTGTACCGGAAATGGTGCTTTGTGGCTAGTGGCTATAAAATTGTGGTTAGGAGGAGAAGTTGCCCAGATGACCAGAGCAGACAGATAACTCACCTGCTGCAAGGCAGTGCCTGTCGAATGTAGAAGTACTTGCTGGGAGTATGCAGTGGAGTAGCTCCAGAAATGCTGTTGAGTGTGGGTTTGCTTTTTCAGTGGACATAGTTGATTTAACTCCTGAGATGCCTTCTGACGTCTAGTTTTGGCGCTTTCCTAAAGTTCTAAAAACCCCTTCCTGAGTCTTTTCTCATTCACTGTAAATTGGGGCAGGTGCAGTGAAAGCAAATATACTGAACAAATGTGCATTTATCTATCTAACTATAGCTACTTCACTTCTTACTTGTATTCAGTCTACCTTTCTTGACATTACTTATTTTGTCATGCTCAGGAAATTTTGAAGGTGCTTATTGAGTAGGATGGGAAAGTTACACAAGGAAGATCTGTCACCTTGCTTTGGTTTTGGGAAGGTATAGGGAGAGGCTACAGGGGAGAGTGATCAAGGAGGGATCATATCTAAATGCTTTTCCTCTGCTATGCTCTGTCTCAGCATATTTTCTCTCTTCAGCGAAAGTTTACATAACTGCGAAGTATAAACAATGTATGGGAATAGCAGCCACAACAAATCTAAAAGAAAGGTTTAGTCTTAAGCAAATGTTGCTCACTTCATCTAAGAACCACTTTACTGTTACAGCATATGAGTGCTTTAATGACATTGCTACTGAATAAGGTGATGCCATTAAAGGAGTCTGACAGCTCTTTGTTAACTTTGGGATCTTTGATAATTCTACAAAAGCCATTAACAAATATATTTCTTTTGTATTTTAATCCATGTAAGGACCTGGTAGGTTATAGGTTCATTAATTGTCCTGATGAGTATCATACAATTTCTACTTCAATGAATAAATTCATTTCAGTTTCTAGAATAATTCTGAGGCGACCTCAGAAGGTAGGTGGTTTGGTACAATCTTCTGCTCAAAGCAGGATCAACACTGAATGCAGACCAGACTTTCCTTTCAGGTGAGGAGTCTGATTCTTGCTAAATTGTTTGTACAGTTGAATACTGAGATTAAGTAGCTATGTTTGCAGAATATCTTCTACTCACTGACATATAGAAATGTTTGAGTAGTATGTGCAATGATTGTTTTCTGGCTGTGTAGGTTTTTTCTTTGGCTTAACCTTGCTACAATGCCGTTGCTCTGTGTGTAAAAACTAGGATAATTCCTTTGCTGAAGTACTATTTTTTTTTAACATATTACTATTGTTTCAGTTGCATGAACCCATTCAGGGACACCTGTAATAGGTGCTGTGTATAGAGATAACTAGACTATCTTATTCCTAAGAGACCTGTGTTTAAGCTGTAGGATTTTATAGGTAGTGAGTAGATACAATCAGAAAGGGAGAAACCTAATTCCTTTAAAAAAATAAAGGGAACGGGGTATGCATGGTCCATGCTTATTTGAAGAACATGTACTAACTAGAAACAAAAGTTGCTTAAGATTTTCTTCCATTTTTAAAGATATATATGTGTTCACTCAGAGTTGAAACAGGCATACTTAAATTTCAGAAGGCTTTCACACTGAAAGGCAAACAGCAAAACTCTTCAATATCTGCATTGGATTCTAGAGTCCTCCAAAAATTCTGTGTGTGAGAGTTGGGTGGGAGAAGAGAGGGCAGAGTACCATGACTAGATGGTGATATTTTCTGTCTGTGGTGTAGGATGTGTGTAGAAATTGCATACAGGTAAAAGGTTGCAGAGTTTCTTTTGTCCTTGATTTTTAAAACAGACAGTAAAACCACAGTAGTATCTAGAAAGTGTTATAGACTTGATAAACTCAGAATAGAGTTTTGGCACTGTTAACCTTCTGTTAGAGCAGCATTTAGCAGACAGCTTGTAAAACAGAAGTTGACCAGTAGCCGTCGGATGAGTTTCTCATATTGTCACCTTATATGGAATAGAGAAGTTAACCCAGGGTGTAGGGTTCAGTTTGCAAACTCCATAATGCTGATAAGACAGCAGCTATTGGTAACCAGGAAACCAGGTCTTGTCATGTAGACAGCTACATCTGAAAATACAAGTGAGATCAATAGATCTATCAACAAGCTTTTACAGGGTGGTCGTGAATTAGTATTCTGTTTTATTAGGTGCTTGTTACACATACAGTGAGCTGCAGCAAAAAGTTGGTATCTGCCCCCAGATTCTATTGGTAGATAACTCGGGCTTGCTGCTGAGTCCTGTATCTACTGTGTTTGACACCTACTTGCTTCAAGTACCTTGTTCCCACTCCTCCTTGACATGCATAGTATTAGTTCAGCAGGCTGCTATGCCATTTATTAAACTCATGGGAGAATATTGAAGATGTAGTAGGGGTAATAACTTCTTTTTACCACATCAACAAGAGCTGAAAGAAACACTTTTAGTTTCATCAGAACATGCCCAAATGAACGGCAGCGAGAGGTGCACCTCCAGTATTAAAATGGTACGTCTTGCCAAGAAAGAGTTATGAATGCTTACCTTTTTTCTGGTATCATAGAAGATGCAGCTTATGTGTAGGAGCAAGTATAAGCCAAAGAGTTGCGTCTGGACTTCAGTAAGTGTCAGAATCACAAATGTGCCTCTGTAAAGGGTCTAGTGAAAAGTATATATAGGATAGAAAAGCTTAGAATGACCCTTGGCGAGTCAGCTCTGTGAGTGTATTTAAATATGGTATTAATTCGAGGACTAACATAAATGAAAAAACATTTATTTTGGGATGCACAAAATGAATACATGGAAATATATTGTTTTTGTTCAGTCTAAAGCAGAATATTTGCTCTGTATTCTTTTAACTAATTATGTAAATGGTGGACAATGATGAAGGGATACAATTATGGAGCCAGCATGTACAAGGATGTATATTGGGGGCAATGTGGAGTATCTTTGATAACCTATTACCTCCTTCCCTTTCAATCCAGGCAGTTTGTGAAATCTGTCCTAAGTTTATAATTTTGGGTTTGGTCACTCTAGCTGTGGTTTGTAATAAACCTATTCTTCACCAAATGAATTTCACCCCCTGATATGCCCAAAATTATTTCAGAGCCACAGGATACCCTTTGAGATATTTCCCATCTAAATGCGGAAACAAGTGATTTTAATGATACTGAATTTCTGCAGGATTAGTATTGCTAAGCACTACTGTCCCATATATGGAGTTGCTATGCATTTGGCTCCATGTATGGGTATTACTTCATTGACTGACATGTTCCCTCTCAACAGTGGAGATTTTGACAAGATAGAGAATGGAGAAGGTGGGGCTTGGTGAAAAGATAGTCATAGAGAGGAAATGACTTCCCAAAGAAGCTGAATGAGGGACCAAAGACATGGAGAGGTACAATTTCAAACTGGCAGATGCTGCAACAGGGATATCTCTTAGTCATTTTTTGCTACAAATGTCTCAAATCCCCCCTCTATTTCTACTCACTGTAAATTAATAGTGATGCCTCCTTGCCCTCTCTCTTTTAAAACAATGTCAAACTGGATCTGTGCTTTCACAACAAAACATGTTAGGGCAATGTTTCAGAGCTCAACTTGTAATTACAAACTGAAGGAGACTCCCATAGATTCAAACAGTTAGCAGCACAAGGTAGGATCCCAGGTTTCTATCTTGTATGATTGCTGTTTTGGAGTGAGCCTTTGACCTTCTTTCTCTGAGGAAGGTATCTGTCTGAAAGTTTTGGAAAGGTGAGTCTTCTGTAGCCAGTGGGCAGGAGATAGGTAAGAAAAGGGAAGGAAAATGCCAGACAACAATGAAGAGATGGTGTGGAGATGGTTGACGGTGTGTAAGAGGAGAAAAGAGCTGTAAAAGGTAAGAAGCAGAACTGAATGAACAAGCCAACATCAGAGCAGATAGTTTTCAAAGGTGACCTTTGGGAATATAGCTGATACATTCACTTATTATGTAGAATGATTGAGTTAAGTGTATGTGTATCTGTTATATGTATGTGTATCTATGTGTGTGTGTATATATATATATTAAAAAAAATTAAACCCAGCATCAGTAGTTAGGCTTCTGGAGAAGTTGCTGCTGGCAAAAGCATAGTTTTCTATGATTATAGAAAATACTGGGGTGAGGGAAGGAAGAGTCAGTGCCTTCTGTTATGTGAGGAGCTATCTGGATATAAGCAACTGCTGAGGTCAGTCCATTGTATGTCATCTAGCTATGTTCCTGTAGTAAATATTGTATAATAAACAGTTAAAGCAACTTCCACTATATAAAAATATTGTCTTCTCCAGGTTTGCAACATGCAAGAGACCCTGGGATGATACACTGAATACTTGTAACTACTTCGTTCCTGGGAAGGGCCATCGCATCCATTCTATCAAGACTGAGCTCAGTGGTGGTTCTTTCTCCACACTGATGCTATAAATTCTATTCTTCAATGCATGGAACATGTGTCAGCAGGATTAAACCAGGACAGTCTCCTGAATGTGGAATTCCAGAGAAGGTACTCACTGTGACTTCTGAAGTAAGCCAGCAACATCCTGAAATTCTTGCTTTTTCACAGGTACTTTTATTACCTGACTGAATCTTTCTGCAGATATCTGTTCCGAAATACTTTGTTTGACCTGGAACAAGCACTGTTGCTAGGCTGCTCTGAAAGCTTGAGATGGCTCTGACTTCTCCAAAATCTGTAGTAGGGGATTTGACACAAAGAGAAGAACTCATGCTCCGTGATGCAAACTGTTTCAATTTCCTCTCTGCAAACATCATCGCAATAGGTAAGTGAAAGGTTACGGTCCTTTCATGTAATAGTTTGGTATTGAAAATACTTTCTTTTTCTCCCAATTTAGTTTTATTGTATAGATATTGCATATGGGACTTCTAGTTTTCCTTAAATTTGTTTGAGGGAATTGTGCTTGTATATTCCTCAGTCTCTTTTTTTTCTGTGTAGTTGGTATGATGACTGGAGTTTGGGTGAAGCATATTTGACAAAAAACACCCCCCCCCCCCCCCCCAAAAAAAACTCTACACCACACCCCCCCTGTGCC
>NW_010972992.1:7740499-7863834 GCF_000737465.1 Haliaeetus leucocephalus
ACAAACCAACACCCCCCCCCACCCCACCCCCCCAAAAACAAAACAAAACAAAACCCCAAACAACCAAAAACCAGCAAACAAAGTGTCACTGCTCTGGCCTGTGTTTGACTTGTTCCAGTAGTTGGTGGCAAGTATGAGACTGTAAACAGCAGATATAGGCCAGGAATTAAATGAGATGATATTAGAAGGCAAAAATTGTAGCAAGTTTAAATAAAATATGGAATATTGCCTAATACAATAATCTGAATCAGTCTTTCTTATGGCCTTGCTTGTACACAAAGTCTGTGATGTTTGAGTCATGGGAAGGGACCTTCATGTGTAGAATCGCTAAAATTTTCTCATCACATATTCTTAGACTGGAGGTTTTGCATGATGAACTTTACATTTGCAGTCTTAGGAAAGTTCAAACTGCTTTTATTTGTTTATCAGCACAGTGTTGTATTCACCTACTAGTAGCAAACCCTCTAACATGCAGGAAGATATGATTACAACTGAGCCTTTTTTTTGGCTGTTTTAAACTGACACCTGGGCTAGCCCCCTGGCCCCTAAACTCTTTTCTCCATTAAAAAGTTAGTTCCTTGGCCATTTTAATGGAGGGTGAAATTTAGCTGTGTATTATAACCTTTTTTGCACGAAGGAACTACTTGCTTTTTCAGTGTTAAGTACAGTATGAATTGTTATGAACACTTCAGCTGCATGATAACGTAAGATTATGACTCTAATGTTACCAGTGTTTCCCAAGACATGCTAGACAGCATAGTATCTTCATGTAACTGGTAGCATTTATACTTAGATAAATGATTGGAGTGTTTTTGAGATGCACTTAAATAGATGGGAAACTGACTTCTACTCCCATGTTAAGGAAAATACAAATAGTACCCTCACCTAATGTGCTGATTAGAATCTTGATATGTTGTCTTCTGTGGCTGTAAATAATAATGGTATAGCAAAAAAATGGGGACATGGCACAATTCACAGGTAGATTGGAAGGACAACAACATAAGAGTACTCATATTTACCAGACCTTCAAACAGTGCAAGTTTGTGTCAGTAACAAACTGGCTCTGAATCATTGTCTGACTTGCGGCTTAAGTAGGGTATGCACATTTCTGATAAAATGCCTGTGATCCCTTCTGATCTTTAACTGAATCTCTCGGGGCAAGGAATGTTTCAATTGTTGGTTTGCTAAATAGATGAAGTTTAAAATGGGAGGTACATGCCTATCTGCTTTTGAAACCACAGATGATATGCATATCATCCATGATTTGTTAATAAAGAATCATAACATTGGTGCCTTTACAGAAACCAACAGATGCATCCGTGTTCCTGGCTGTGTGCATTTCATTGTATCTGTAAGAATGTAAGGTCTATGTGTTCAAAAAGTAACATATTTCCAACATAAGCAGATTTTCAAGTATAAAACCAAGCAGCTGTACACAGAAACTGTGCTCCTGCTTTTAGATTTTCATGCCCAAATACAGTGGGAACCTAATACTAGACTGTTTGCTTATTCTCACCCCTTCTTGTCCCCAACAGATAACAGACATCTGGTTTAGTTTGAAAATGTAGCTAATAAAAGTTAACACTCTTCTGCAAGAATGCAAACCTGCCCATTTTAAATTTGACCATTGCATTTTTAGCTGCCTCCCAATGCTGGTTAGCAGAGATGTTTTTGAGACATGAATTAATTAGCTGGAATATCTTCAGTGGGTAGTAGTTTGGTGGCTTGTAGCTCCCTTTGGCAATTAATGTAGGTTGGAAACAATAGATGTAAAAATGAAGCTGTCAAGACGGGTAAACACAGATGAGAGAGAGAAAAGGAACAGAAGTCTCAAAGTCTTGGTAATGTAAGAGATAAGCACTGTAATTTAGAAGGAATGTGTTTCACTTCTCTTTGCAAGAAAGGTAGACAGAAGATGGCCAAGGAACTGGCTTTTGAATGCAGGTAGAAAGGAGGTCTGCCATTTATTAAAAGGTATCAGTCATATCTCAATTAAGCCTCATTTTTAGGGTTTAATTCAGGAACTAATAGAGATCGGGATTATACCTAGCAGGAGGAAAGATACATATCTTCGTGTCTAGCATTGCAAGTTTTATTTCCATAGATCTCTGAAGCATCTTGTGCTGGTCATTGATCTTAAAACAGCAAAGTCTTTAGACTGAAATCGTGTTCTAAAGAACAGAGGATTTGAGAAGGGAGGAGGATTATAGGAGAAAGGTCTGTAATTCTTATACATTGTCATTTGGTCTATGCAGCTTTGTTAGAGCAAATGCTTGTGTCTGCTGAATTCCTCTTCAGAAGGCAGTGAGGTATGCTGAATCTTTGTGAGTCAAAAAATTATTTTTCTTGTCAAAGCAATTCATAGTAATAAGAAAGAAACAGTGGTAGCCCTTTAACTTAGCATTATCCTTTTCGTGGGTCATTCTAGTGCAGTTGCCTATCAACTATTTTTTGGCTTTCAACCAGGCTTCATTATTCAGCAGCACCAAGTGCTCCTAAATATTTTATTCTTTAATTTTTACCAGATACATTCCAGAGGGAATGCTAAATGCTGGGAAAACCAGGAGGAAGCATTGCAGTAGAATGCAGCTATGAAGGCCATAAGAGTAGCAAGGAAAACCCAACCTCTTTCTCAAAGCAAAACGTTTTGGACCACATATTTTAAAAATATAAATTAATATCCTAGGATGAGACTGTCAAAACCGATTGCAACTTTTTTCCTTGATTCTTTCAAGTGCTTCTGGAAAACCTTTCTTGAAGTTGATGAGAGTGGGATTTATACTGCCTCAGGTTGTGGCTCTCTGCCATGAAGTTGTCTGAATTGAGCTGGGAGATACAGAGCTCAAAGAATAACTATTGTTACCTGTTGCTCTTTTGAGTGTTGACAGCTTGGGCAGAGGAAAATGAGCTCTTCTCTTAGGAAGCTCTGGAGATTACAGATACGATTTTGCACATCAGGTGTTGAATGGAGATTGGGTAGGAGGGAGGGAATTGTGTAACTGATGTCTGTGGCAGATGAATTTGTGCTACAGGAGAGATCTGAAGGAGGAGGAGCTGGTTTGTTGCATTTAAAATAAAAAAGTTGATTTAGCCCAAGATTTTAATCAGAACTTCATGTATTCAACACAGGACTCATTTGCCTGAAATACATACTCATTTACTGCCTATGGCCGTGAAGTAGACAACACTAAAAGTTTTGGTTGGGCTCTCACAGGAAGCAACTTCATCATTTAGGCCAAATTTCCAGCAATTGTGAGATCAGTTTAGCTTTCTGCTGGCTTACAATTTGGGCTGGTATGTAAACCTTTTACTAGCATTAATGGGCCTGAATATATTTGTATTGTAGTTGTATTAAAAACAGCTTGTCAGTGAAAATAAAATCCATAATTAACTGTCATTATACTAGTTCTTATCTTTATCTTACTGTATATTTAATGATACTAGTTTTTTTCCTAGTAGAGGTAGCCCTCATGTTTGATCATCATCTAAATGTGCTTCTTAGTTTCACTGTATGCAGTGAGTACTCAATTATTCTATATTTCTCCTTGAATTTATGCAGGTAAGTGGAGCATCTGTTCACAAATAAATTATTCCAGAGACTGCTTTTTTTTTTTTTTAAATAACAATAAAGCATATTCTTAATTGAAAGGTAATCTAAAGGAAATGGACACATTTTTAACTTCTTGCAAACCGTAACTAGAGTTTTGCTATTATGCACATGTTAAAAGTATACGTATTTTTTCAGCAGTGTTGTAGGATTTTTTTTGATTCTTTCAAAAGTCTGTTGAGCCTCTAGTAGTGTCCTGTTAGCGTTGTTGCAGCTTAGGCAAATGCCCAAGCAGTTGGCTAAATGAAGCTTGCATTGGGTGTTACGATCACTAGCAATGGAATGAAGCATGTGCTGAAGTATTTTGCTAAACTGGGACCTTTCCTAAGAGGTGGTATTCTTAGCTGATGAATCTCTTGAATACTGAAGGCCTGTAGTGGGATCTTTAGCATTCCACTGTCCTCTCTTGCCTTTGCACAACTCTTGAGCGTTTGATTCATATCTTGTGGTTCTTCAGCATGTGAAGATATGCTTGCTCATATGCTCTGGGGAAGGTTGCCCCAATACTACTATTACAGTCTGTCAATAGAAAAAGAGAAATAATTATAGAAATTGTTTCCTGCTTGTCACCTGTAGATCACACCAGCTATGATAATTTTTTTTCCTATCTCTTTCTCATAAATTGGTTTGCAAGGGGTTTGAAAAAGAAAAGTGCAGAAATTTAGAGGTGAAATAGGTGTATTACATCATTTGTGTGTTTTCTGGCACTACAAAAGTGAGATGGTATGTTCCAGTGACTGCTATATCATATAAACTGATTTTTAGGCAACTACTTTTTATTCATATGCTGAATTGTAATTTTTTGCCTCCTGAACAAGAATTGTCCATTATATATTTCAGTATATAAAGCTCTATCAGTGTGCAAACATAGGACAAAGTGCAAAGAAATGGCAGAAATAGCTGGAGGGAGAGAAAGTCTTCATTGTGCCTGTGCAGCACTTCCAGCATTCCAATGCTGGTGGGTCTGAACCTAAACAAAAGCTGGTCTGCAGCTCAGGAATCCTTTTGCAGACTTGTTCAGAACACCCACTTGAGTTTGTTCTTAACTCCCTAATTAACTCTTTATATGACTCAGTTTAAATACTGTGTAGTGCAGTGACAGCTCTTACCTTATTTTGCCTTTAGATTGCTTAGCATTTTTTACAATACACACAGAAGTGTTCACAATACTTTTGAGCTGCTGTCTTGAGTAGCTTATGCTTTCAGATACGGCATTTCAGCTTTATCAAGCCTATGCTGTCAAATGTAATACTCCAGCTTTCTCATTTGGGTGACTATATCTGCAAGAAAATTTAGGAAAGAATGGAGCTAGAGAGTTAAATCACTAGTTGGAATAAATCCATGCAGTTAAATAAATGCTCCTCAGTTGATCATTTGGCCCCATAGTATCGTAGCTACCTACAATCTACTTCTGTACCATACTTATTAATCTTAGCCAGCTTGAAACTCTTAGCGTTCTGCAGTTTTCTGATTTGTTTCATAAGTTGAGACAAACAGTTTTCAAAACTTGTTGCTTTCTTTGGAATAAAAACTGCTTTTCTGTGTAGGCTGTATGAGGATGAAGAATAAGATTGCTATGTTAAAAGGAAATCTGAGTGGAATGCAATTAACATCTACATAATTTTGCTGTATAATGTGATTCAACATTATTACAGCAACATTGGCAGAGTCCAAAATCAAGGAGATATATGGCAAATTCAGTAATCCTCTATTTTTCTAATATGTTCTGGCATGTCTAGACTTTCTTTTCCCTTGTAATCTGATGAAAGTGTGTTGTGCACAGACATGCTAAATCCTGTTTGCTTAGATATATAGTACATCAGATTAGCCTGCAGAAGTACTTAAGATGGCCTTCAGCATGTGGCTTTAACATGCTGCCTGTCTACATGAGCAGTGCTTCTGTGGTGGCAGGGGAGTGGACTAGATGACCTGTAAAAGTCCCTTCCAACCCAAAACATTTTATGATACAAATTTAGCTGAAGAGCAGACACACAAGTGATATATTATGTGAATTGGTATCAGATGTCAAAATAACTTGGATTAAAGCTAGATTTCTGTGAAACTGCCCATCAGTTAAAAATAAAATGTGAACTGATATTGTGTTTCTACTAGTTCTGCATGTATTAGTGAGTGGCTGAAGAATGGATACTGGTTTGGGTTTGTTTTTTGTTGATGCAGTTTGAAGCAAATCTGAAAAGATGCACTGGTTATCCCAAGTGTTTAAACTTAAACATGTCATTCTCCTTGATCTGGTACTACATAGACAGTGGATACTACAAAGTTCTGACACCAATCCTGAAGGTTTTGTGTAGTCTTAACTTAAAGAATTGTTTTCAACACCTTTTTTCCTTCCTGAATGGAGAGTAAGGCTATAGTGTAATGAACATTGCAAGCTGCTGTTTGTTCTCCTTTTTGCTGCAGAGGCAGAAATGAACAAATGAGGCTTGCAGAATGCACTACTGTTTCCTTTGTTGGCAAGGGCAGCTTATACTAATTTAAAGTATTCATGAGTCCATGGACTGTTGTAATAAAGACATGAATCTAAGCATTTAATAATGGACTGCTCAGCAGACCCAGATTCACTGGTTCTGATTCTGTTACTGACTTCTTGTTTGACTGTTTTTGTAACTTTGCTTTGTCCTTCTGTTGTCTCTGATTTTGAATATAAATGGAAACAGCTATTCCTGCACAACAGACACTTCCCACTTCAGTCTTTATTACCTGCGCTGAAATACAAATAATAATAATTCTCAAACTAAACAATTCAGAAAAGAAATAACTATGGTGAGACC
This sequence comes from Haliaeetus leucocephalus, assembly GCF_000737465.1. Taxonomy (NCBI): domain Eukaryota; kingdom Metazoa; phylum Chordata; class Aves; order Accipitriformes; family Accipitridae; genus Haliaeetus; species Haliaeetus leucocephalus. The sequence goes on from NW_010972992.1 coordinate 7,746,899, forward strand.
TTCTAGCCAGTGACACTTGTGGGTACTGATAACAGCTGTTTGGGAACTGTACTGCAAAATACAATCTGTAGACCTCAAAACAGTTAGAACCCTGGAAGTTTTGTGTAGCTGGAAATACTAAGTTAGATGAAATAAGTTTGGTATGTTATTTATTCTCTTTCCTGCCAAAAAAAAAAACAAACCAACAGCAACAACAAAACAAGGCCAAGCCACCTCATCTAAACATACAGATTTTTTTAAAAATAGATTTAGATGGGTTTGTATGGAAAAAAAAAAAGCCATGTCTTTGATGAAGGGCTGCTTAATAAGTGAAGCATCTGTTGTATAAGGCAAATGTTCTTTTAGCACTCTCATTATGTATTCTAGGTACCAGTTGGTTCTATTTAGGGATGCCTGATCTAAATCTACAAGGAACTGACATGCTAAGAATGGGAGGGAAAAGGTGCTATTACTTTTTGTCAGGTTAACATTTTAAAATATTGGAGAAAGACCTAGAGTGGGGCTATGACAAATGTTGATTGAGCTCTGTGTCTGTGAATTGTGGCGTGAACTGTACACAAGGATGACAGTCAGCAGTTTCCAAATTCTGCTGCTTGCTTTTTGCAGTTATCCTGGATGAGCTGAATCCTTGCTCTGTTCCTCACAGGATTAAAATGGAGGACAATAACACGTTATCTGTGTAGCAGTTGGCTATATATGCCTGGTCCAGTTGATAGACACTTCGTAGTCTGGGTAGAGAATTCCCCTGCAGTCCCTCTCAGACTAACATTTCGCCTATATCAGGATTTCTATAATGTAAATTCTGTGCCTTGGATGTAAGACGATGATTCCTTTGGAAGTAAACTTGTGTGTATCTGAGGGGCAGAATTTGTCCTAGAATACATAAATTTAAAAAAAAGGGTATAAATAGAGGGCCCAAAAGTGTTTCTGTGTACTGTACTTGATGAATTTCTGTTGAGGCTTCTGGGTGAGCAACAAATTTAACAGTATTAAGCTCATTTGCAGAAGAGGTGTGAACATTTAGACATTCATAAGTGTTAGAGACCTATGCTGCAACTGATATGCATATCTGCAATTCTGAGTTTTAGTGCTCTGTCTGAACCTAGGTACCTGGGATTTGGAACAGTAGAGCTACATAGATTGAGATGTATTTCTACATTATTGCTCGAGCACATTTCAGCCTAGAATTTCTCTGAGTTTAGCCATTTAATGCTTCCTAATGCAGATTCAGAATGTGAGTGGCAATCTCTAGCCAGACTTTCAGTTTTTTTAAAAAAAATTTGTTCTATTTGCAGGCCTATACATGCAAATAAGCAGCCAAACATTAGGTGGGTGTTTTGCCCGAGAGATCACAATCAGGTGGTGGTGGTCTGGGGCAGATCTAAGGACTGATGAAGCAGTGAAACTGAATCAATTTTCAGTTTGTGAAAAAAACCTGTTTTCTGTTATCCATGCTCATGTAGCATTCTTTAATATCGTTAAAGTCTTAGAAGAAAAATTGTTTGAAAGAATTCAGCCTTTGAGCTGTTTTATCTCCCATTAACAGATGATGAAATTGTAAGAAATTGTGCCATTTATGTAGTGTGTGTTGTAAAGGGGAAAGTGTCTGGAATTACTTGATGACAAGAGTAACTTCCACTCCGCAAGTTATTTTGCAATACAGAAGGTAATATCTAACTGTAACTTAACACTAGAGGGCAGCGGTGTTTTTCATTTTATCCATACTTTCGTTATACTATATACATGCATGTTCCATACATACATTACATACATCTGATGTAGGGCAGAGATTTGTGAATCATATATGACGGAAGGTACCAGGAAGACATTTGGCTCAGTATGCAGTCCCTGCTTCCCTGCCACCAGAAAAGGGCTGACTCCAGATTGAACCACTTGAGCCCAGGCTACAGGGCCTTGAAGTATTTATTTCCAGCTGCAAAAGGTAGCTTGACAGAAACTTGAACAATCATTTTTGTGATGGCTCATTAGAGTTTCTCCTGCAGATTATTTCAGCAATCTTCACTTTAAAAAACTGTAAGAAAAGTCACTAGAACTTAGTATTTGCTGAAGTGTACCTGCTGAAAATTAAGATTTATAAAATCATTTGAAGTTTGAGTAAGATACAGATGATGACATATAGAGACAATGCTTATTACACTTTCTCACTTGTTTGCAACGAGTGATTCCGTGTAAGCATCCCTGATATGGGTTGTATTTCCATGTAATCATTGGATTTAAAAAAAAAATTTACAGCAATGCACACAATTCTTATTTTGCAGCTGCTGAGGAGTGTTAGTCTGAGAATTTGCAACAAAAATTTTGAAAGTACTTGGCAAGGTTTGTACATAACAGTTACTGACATTTATACTCATTGTATTAACCGTTGTCCTTTATTAAAGGACCTGAATTGATGCTGAAGTGCACATGCGAAGGATAGCTTAAGATGCATGAACAAAACATAACTGAGCAATCAAATCAGTAGGAAACCAGCATAAGAAAATAGACTGAGGGGAGGTAATAGTTGAAATTAATGAAGGCATTAGGAAAATTTAAGTAAATGGAAAGTCTGGAATGATTGTAGTACACTTGGGTAATTTTTTTGTTTTGTTTTGAGTTAGTCAAAGGTATGTAAAGCGGCTAATTTATATTTCAGATAATTTGTGCAAAAATTAATCTTGCTGTATCTGCAACATTTAAAACGCAATAGGGTCCAATAGGGTTCAGAAGTACTCTGATGTACTACACTGAATGCAAATCTTTCTTGAGGCTGCTAACACTCATGATGAACCGGTTAAAACTCATCTGACTAAGCATTTCAAGATTGCATAGAATAAATCTGGAATATTTCAGTCCAATTTAATGATATTGATCTGTGCTCTCATGATACAAAAGCAACGTAAATCTCTAAACCTTCTAGCTTGTGTTTAGATGAATGCAAGCTCTCTGCAACCTGGATTCTTTCTCAGCTATTATATTCCTTTACCTATTTACAGAGTGACCTATGCTACTATTCTGGTTTATATCTATTTCTGAATCTTCTGTAGGATAAATGATGATACAAGGCATAGCTCAATAGTAAATCTGGACCAAGCAGTGTATGAGGATCTTGCATTTCATTCTGACTCCGGTGAACATTAGTATCTTGTCTTTCAGCTGATGTGATTGATATATTCCTTTTTCCTGTCTTTGAGGAGTGTATATTTGTTTTCTTAAGGATATTAGTTTGAATCAAATGAGCTTTTTAAGCCTTGCCATTTAGCCCAAATAGATTTGATGGGCAATGAAAAACTGTCAAGCTTTCTAGATTAATTTCTTTCTTGGTTTTGTTTGCTTGGGGGTTTTGTTTGTCTGTTTTTTCAGTAAAGTGTATTGTAATGTAGTTCTTGGAGGCTTTGTGCCAAGATGCCTAAAGGTGTTTAGTCTCCTAACTCCTATTTAGGCACAGCTGTTCCCACTGAAATGTGCTGGAAGTGAGGACCCTAAATACTATTGAATTTGGCACCTGCAGTGGAGCAGAGAGGTCTCCAGTTTGTTGTCTCCAATTCACACATGCTTTGACCTTGGATAGGGATTTGGTTTTAGAGTCATGAAATACTGGTAACGACCTGTCTTTGCCTTAGTGGAGTTTTGTTAGGTTAAACGCATGGAAGGTTGTGAAACTGTCAGAAATAGCAATGGGAACCATAAAGGTACTTAAGACAGAGGTCTGATTTGTTGGTTGCTCTCCATTGTCAATAGGAATATTGCAGTTTGGCCTCACCTTTCTTTGTTGTGTGCTATTGAAGTCATGTGACTATAATAAAAAGGGGAGAGTTACTTGGGCAGTCAACTTATATGCTAGGTCTGTCTCTTCTGTAGAAGTTAAGTAATGAAAACAGGGTGAAAGGTACTGACTGAACTATGTTGCAGAATCAGTGTTTTTTCTGTACAGGGGAGAAAAAGCAGTGTACTACACATGTAGATACAGCCATATGTTAGCTTTGTGGTAGAAATCTGCATCTCAGATTTTCATTTCTGTAACTTAAAATCACTAGGCCTTCAGTCTGAAGTTTGAAAAGGAAAGTAACAAATGGCAGGTTTGATGAGTTAAATCTTTCTAATGAGCAGAAATTCAACTCAGACTGCCCTTTTCGAGGTGGTAAAGACTGTTATATTACTCCAAGACAATTTAAAGCTCCCTAGAGAATCTGTGTGGAAGTTATATTGCCGTTACAGAAAGAACCATCTCTGAGAGGAGAATGACCAAGCCCCTCTTTCCTTTAGGCTTAGACCACAACAACTGAGTAATATGCTATCAATATAATAGTATTGTCTGATCCCAGCTACCACTGTGATGATAATGGATCTTTTTTTGTGTCACTTGCGGAAGAAGTGGAATTATTTTGTTGAGGTAAAGCCTGAGGTGTATTAAGTTTTTGGTATGCTGGTGTTAAGAGCTTTTATGGTCGAACGTGGATTAGAAACTAGCTCACCTGAATGTTACCTTCTGTTTCTTCTTCCACCTCCCCAAATCTCCCCCCTCAAGTTTTCTTGCTCTTTCTCTTGTATATCTGTTGCTGCCTGTAAAGATTTTAGACGCATGTAGTGGGAAATGGGACACTTCAAGAAGAATAAATAGTACTGTTCGCACACACATTCCAGCGTTTAGGATAAGAATATTGCTAATACAATTGTTTGTCTGTATCGCTATTGCCATCTACTGGATGAATGCACAAATGCTAAGCTGGCATCATGGGCACAAAACTAACTAAAAAGGAAAGAGAGGAGACTTTAGAAACAGTTGTATTTTATATATATATCTATATATCTTCTATGGTTATTAAACAGTTCTTGTGACCAGTACAGTGACAAAAACATGATGCTTAAATATGGCTCTTCTACCATATATGATGAATACTACGGAGGCTTCCTGTGAAAGAGAGAAATCAGAAGACCGCATTGCATACGTGCTCATATTTACCTAGCCTCAAAACATTCACTTCATGCTTCTAGAATGCGGGTTTGGAAAGTTTCATGCTGCCTCGGAACCAGTTCTGTCAGAGTACTGTTATTCCTAGAGCTTTTGTACCTGGCATCACTTGATGGTTATTACCTAGGGCAACTACTAATGTGTTCCCTCAAAACCGCTGCTAGTTGCAAGGCAGAATAAAAGTTCTTGATAGGTGTGTGTATCTGGTAGCAGGGAAGTTACATTTCTTTATAGTTTAATTCTTAGAAACTAGTGAAATAAGTAAAAATAATGCTCAGTCAGATGGTTAGAATAAGTGCAGTATGTTTAGAGGTAGTAAACTAAGTTCTGGACTGACTGAACCAGTGCTGGAACAATCAAAAATAAAGTCTTTAGAATGCTGCGAGGGGAAAAATGTGTTCCTTTCATGGATGGGCGCTTAGCCTATGTGGTTGTCCAAGATGCAGGGAGTGGGAAATCCAGTGTTCTTTAACGAAGTTCAACTGTATTGGCATTATCTGTGGGAAGTTCTTAAGATAACAGCCATTAGCTGTGAATAAGTCTGCCAATAAAATCAGCTCAGAAGGATGCTGTTCTTGTAAGCACAGTAAATGAAAGCTGAGTCTCTCACTCACACATTTTCTCACAAGTAAATTATTTGTATCTGCTGATAGTTCTGGTAAACTTAATCCTCCTGAAAGTCACTGGATGCAGATACAGCCAAGTGACTTTTAGCCATTATGTCTTACAGCATGGACTATTGTCTGGCTTTGATTTGCATTTGGAATTTGGCAAAATGGCTTTTTAAAATCCAAGCCATCCCTGACTGTGTGATACTGTGAAACCTGCCTCGCTTTAGATACTGCTTACCTCCCAAAACATTTAAATGCCCTTCATCTACAAGCACTTTTCTGTTACCTTTGTTCATGTCAGAATCTTATCTGTCAGTTTGATCAGAGGTTAAAAATAATTCATCAGAGAGAGGAATGCTTTGTTTCTTGAGAGAACAAATAACTTCAGTTGTCTTCTGAAGCAAATCATAGTGGTTTTCTACAGTTAATGAACTATGAGGAACTGCTTTATGCGTGGCTGCTGCTATCTTCTAGGCAAATCTGGGATTCTTCAGTTGCGTCACTGGCTATGTAGTAAAAAAATGAGAATACTTCTGAACTCATGATCTCAGAGATACAAACAATGAGTCAATCCTGTGTAGCCAATGTGAAACGAAGCTGTTCTGTTATGGACCTTTTATGCTGAAAATGCTCTGCACAAAATATAAGAGTTGTGAATGGTTTATAGAGAGAGTGAATGCGATTATTTTTTGGCAATATTTTAAGTTTTTGTTAATTTTTTTCTCAGTGTGAGACAGACTCCTTAGCTAGTGATCAGAATGAGTCTCAAGGATTATGCTTGCAATGATGGGGAACCTATTGCTTCTTTGAATGCTTGAGATTCATTAGTATGAAGCCAAAAATATCTTAAATGGTTAAAGACATCTTTCTGAGAAAGATATCCTTCTGAGTTGGTGTAGATGATGTTGCTGAGAGAAACTAATGTTTCTTCTAATTATGAGAGAAGTTCTATTAGCAAATGTGTGGGGGGTTTTTTGTTTTTTGTTTTTTTTTTTTTCCTTCCCTTTTTCCTCCTTTGCAATTCCTGGAAGAGTGCCTGAATAGTGTTCTCTTAGATGGGAAAGAACAGTGCCATGCAACTTTATGGTAAGAGCTTTTGCAGATAGTGGACCTAAGCAACTCTATAAAGGAACTTATATAATATGCATAGTTGGTAATTACAGAGCTGGAGTTTACCTCAACAAGTGCTCGGCTTTTCTAGTGATTTCTCAAATGTTTGTGGTGGGTTTTAGGGTGTGTGTTTTTGTTTTTACATGGCTGTTATCTCAAGTAACAAGGCTTCCTTTACCCTACTATGAGTGTTCCTTGGCATGTATTTTAAATACAGAAACCTTCAGTCCTTTATTTCATTTTACTATAAGAAGTCCCTCTCTTCCTTTGATACTGGTGGAGTTTGGGAGATGCTTCTCTGGGAGGAAATAAAGAGCCAAGGTTCAGGCAATAAGCTCACCAAGGATCTGAATATATTAGAACATGTTTTGGCATTTTACTGATTTTTATATGATGTCATCATGTCGATCTGCCTGTGTACGTTTTCCTTGTATTTAAAACTTTTTTCGTTTTATGCTTTTAAATATTTGAGTGTTGTTGATTAAGTACTGTATTGCACTGCACTATATAATTGTGAAACAATAGGATAAATATAAATCAGGTTTTTAATATTTCATTTTGGCCATTTTCATAATGATTTGATTAGAACAGTTCTCTGAATAATACTCATTTAACCGTCTCTAGGGCTAATATTCCAAAACTTAATGGAGAATTGAGACCAACTGTTTAAACCACTTAGAAGGCACAGTTTGTTTGGGTTTTTTTAATAGTCACAGGACATGGAACTATAGTCAGTAGATGAAATAATTTAATCCAATACTCCACCGCTTGCCAGAACAACTGATATTTCCCTGAAGTCATAATCTTTTTCCTTCCCTGAAATGCTGAAGTTCTAGACAATTGGCTTAGTAAAGATGATGACAAAGATTTTGCACCTGTTTAGAGACCATCCTAATCCCCTTAACCCTCGTGTATCTTTTACTGAACCGGAAGGGCGTGTGTAGGTTCCTTGTAGGCTAGCAGGATTTGTGATTGGATCTAAGGAAGAAAAAAACTTCAGGTTTGTGTCACAGTAAATGGACTTTGAGCTTACATGTGCAGATACTTAGAGTGTGCAAGACCATTAGTGAAAGTCAGAGGGAAATAGTTCCAAGAAAGTGTGTTCCAGCACTAGACAAATCTTTGTAATAGTGGCAGGTGCAGGAGCTGGGTTGCTGTCAAGATCAACCTTAAAAGTCAAGAAATGGAGCTTAATAAATTTCAAAATGGTAATTTGTTAGAAGCACTGGCATTCAGATCCATGATTGCAGAACAGATTTTGTTCTTATCGTTTACTAGCAGAAATAAGGAATAGATGGACAACAAAGTACTGCTTGAAGGATCAGGGTGGGGGGAAAGGTTGGTTTGTGATTAATCCAGCATGCTGTCCTCCAGAGGAAAATTATTAGTTAGGAAAATCCAGTTCTTTTGACTTGTTTTTCTCACGCAGCTTTAGGTAAAAATTTGCATCAGAGAAGTTTTACTGTGGGCAGGGACTAAAATGTTTAAACTCCCTCTTAAGAGATGTAAATATCTACAGAGCGTATAGTACTCTCAGGAAAACACTAAACTTGTGAAAACCTTTTCAGTCCCGGTTGATTACACTGAACCGGCTAGGCTATGGGGTGGCGTTACTAACCTGTGTTTATTAGAACAGGTGACTGAGAAATGTGGAGCAGGATTGTCCTTTCTTAGGTGACTGTAAATTCACAGCAAAGGAATGAACATGATTTTGTTCTGCTATGTTGAAAACTTAAGTGTTTGGGGAGAAAGGTGGTATATACAGGTGCATCCACATTTTACTTTTCTAGAGGCTGTGAATTTGTTTTCTTTGCAAATAATTTTGTTCTGTTATTTTGTATGTTCAGGGTTAGAGGTTTTAAATACTCTGCCTGAAGAAGAAGCAAGCATTAGTTGGTGGAGAATAAATCTCTGTTAGAGATCTCTAGAAGTTTTAGAAGCCGTTAGTGACTGGGGATCACAGTAAACTCAGAAAGTTCATAGGATTTGTGATCCTTAATCACTCTGGCATAATTGAAAAGGGACACCTCATATGGTTGTAAGAAGTCATGGCTGTGGCAGTGTCTGACTGTAGTTCCTTGCTGAGCAGTGGAAGAGAAAAGCAGAGGAAATCTTAAAAGAAGGAACATGAGCATTAAACAGCTGTCATAAAGAATTCCCTGTTGCCTTGGACGAAGAGACATTTCGGTGTCAACTGACACTAGAGATACCAGGAAGGAGATGTCAGTCAATGAAGAGTTAATTGTTCCAGCAAAAAGTAGTTTAGATAAAATCCTACCTCTTCTCTCTCCCCCGCTTCCTCTGGTGTTGTGTAAAGGAGCTTGTACCATCGGAAAACTGACAGTGATTCCTCAGTGACTGAGCTAATAAATGGGATGAAATTTAAACTGCCTTCTCACAGGAACAGAAAGAGGGACTTGCAGAAGAGGGAGCAAGACTGAGGGAAAATGCTGAGTATTTTTACATTCTAACACAGGCAATTGAAAAAAATATTCTTATTTCTACAAGACAATGGATTTAGGAAGCCTACCGCAGAAGCACAGTAGGTGGATTTATTCTTTTTACCGTATACACTAGAATTTTAGCTAGAGGATAAATTGTACTCGTGCTTATGGGCATAGTTGTTTTTCAGTAGTACTTTGATAACATCACATTACTCTTCCTTCTTTCTCATTTGTTCAGAGATATTTATTTAGCTGTTTGACCCTGTTTGTTTAGAGGATAATATTTTTTAGACCTTACCAGCACACTGTCAGTCCAAAAGCTCTTTTATCTCTGGGCAGGCATGTTTTATTAATTATGGCCATAGTGTCTAGATGAATCAAAAGACTGTTAAGTAAATGAAAATCCATTCCACTTACTGTAAAAGAAATATGTACTGCTTCAGGGAAATGGTAATGCTAAAGATAGAGCAATTCATAATTCTCTGACAAATTTGTTTACTTCAGAGCAGTTTCATTAGCTATAGACATTACATTTGAGTGTACCTTGCAAACTACTGATGGAGGAAATGAAGGTTGGCTTTTAAATAAGAGGGGCTACACCACAATGCAGTGTGCTAAATGCTACGCATCGTTTCTTAATGTTATTAATCATTGGTATTGGGAATAGACTAATTTATGCTAACTGCCACACACTTCTGATATACCTGCATTCTCTCAGTGATTATACAGTAGTTTTGCTCTTGTAGGTTATGCTGATCAGTTTTGATTATGCAGTTGCTCTTATCTTTGGCTGTGGTACATAGTTCATTTAAGCCATTAACATGTTTAGATCTCAGATTTATTCTCCAGTGTTGTGTGTTTTTTGTGGTTCTGTATATGCATATGTCAACTGTATGTTTATGACAAAACATATTTGTATGGAGGATGATGTTACTTGTATCTTTGTTCTGTTTTGAGGATAAAGCTATCACATCTTTAATGATGGTTGTAACACTTCAGGTATCCTGTGTGATGAGCCATTTTGAGTAGATAATTAGCCAAGTAAATGACTGACAAGTAAATTACAGCTAACACATGGAATGCATCTAACTGTTAAAAGCACCTGCAGGCATTCAGGTGCTGTGCAAGCCAGGTCCTTGGAAAATATTAAATGGGGAGATTAGAGTTTATTCTAAGCTCTATTGAACAACCACTTAATTGTCTTACAGGGTGTAGTGCTACCTTCTTGTTTTTTTCTGTGGCCACAGAAACAGTGACCTTAGGGATATTATTCCAGTGGAACAGTTCTATTCTTGCATTTTTCTTCTCTCTGTGGGCTTTACATAACCTTTCCCACTCTGCTAGCATGCATTTGCCAGAGTACTATTGAGATGCTTATGATTAATCCTCCACTGGAAGAAAGTTTTTTTAATAGTGCAAGTACCAGATGTTAGATTCAAGCTTCTTACGGACAGGTAGGATAGGGATAAAGTCTGTATTCTCTGCATTGTGTGTCATGGCCATGATGTCCCATAAATATAGTTTTGGTATCACAGTGACTTTGCCAATAACTATCACCAGAGAGTCTATGCTGGGTTCTTTACTGTCTGGTGTAGAACCTGGTTTTCTTTCCTACTGTGAATCCAGGTGACCTGACTGATTGTGCTGTGTGCAGTTTGCTGTTTACTTCTCAGTAAAAGTTGCTAATTGACTTCAAGTAACATCCAAGCTATGCAGATTTCCCACTTCGATTAGAACAAAGTTTGAGGCAATAATAAAAGTCAGAAGCGTGAGGGAGTTGTGAAGTCCCATGCTACTTTTTTGTTGTGAAATGTGCAGCGTAACTAGATAATTTAGGGACAAGAGACACTGCAGTGATGGATTGTTCTATTCATTTTTATAATGGAGAAATAAATATTGTATGTGTCCTCAGCACCTGAACAGGTGATGTTTATGCTTTCGATGGATGAGCCGCACTAAAAAAGTAAGGAGGCTTTGGCAATTACTTGGAAGACACTAGCCTGCATTGGCATAGCTTTCTGTGCCTAAGATCTATTGTTCATGCAGTGGATTGGGCGCTGAATTCTCGTGCCCTTCTCCACGGTGAAATAATTAAAGGTATATTTCCAGTTTCCGTGAAGATTGAACAGTGTGTAGATGTGCCATTCTCTCTTTCTCTTCCTGCCCTTGACAGCGGTTGCACTTTTCGGGGCTCATTCAAAGCCTGCTGAATTTGACGGGAAGGCTTTTCTTTCCGTGGTGTGAAGTTCGGTGTGAGTCAGCAGCACATCCCGGTGGCAGTCAAGACTAATGCACTGGTGGGAGCCTTGGCGGGGTGTCCTGGGGGTCGAGGGAGGCGATTGTTTTCCCTCCTGAGCATCACTTCTGAGGCCCCGTCGAATACTGGTTCCAGTTTTGGTTCCTCAACACATGGGCGATGTTTCCAACTTGAGAGACTCCGGCAGCGCTTGGTTAGATGTTAGGGGTCTGGAGCACTTGATGTACAGGGAAAGAGCGTGAGGGAACTGGACGGGGTTAGCCTGGAGAAGAGAAACCAAGGAGGGGATGTACTTGTGGTTTTCCGTTGCTAATAGGTACTTACAGAGAAGGTGGATCCTGACTCTTCTCGGAGGTACACTGTGAAAAGGCAAGAAGCAAAGGTCACAAGTTGCAACAAGGGAAACTTGAATGTGAAGAGCAAGAACCTCAATGGCAGTGATTAAGACCTGTTAAGTGCTACACCAAGTTGCCTGAAGAGGCTGTAGAATCTTCATTTTGGAAGCTTTTCAAAAGTCAGCATGTACAGAGCAACCTGACCTAAATCTGAAGTTTTAGCCCTGCTTTGAGCAAGTGGCTACACTAGATAATCTCCAGAGGTCCCTTCCAACCTAAACTTATTTCAGCATTTCTGAAGAACAATATTGTAAGGTGATGCTTTTAACTTTTGCACCAAAGTTAATGTTACAGTAGAAATTATAATTAGAGTAAGATCTGGAATCTGAAATCCTATTTTGTAATTTTTATATTATATTTCTGCTATGCAATAATTCAGGAAACCTGTAAGTTTCATGAATGCCATCCTAATTTCTCTGTAGAAGGTTTGACAACGTAACTTTTGGATGTTATAGCTCTTGTGAAGTTTAACCAAACTGAATTTGCATTGTACAGCTGCTTTCATGTTTAGCCTGCCAGTATGCCTGTATTTTGTGACTACTTGATTTTAAATTAAACTGGGAATAGTGGCCATTAAACAGATTACATCTGCTACATGTCTACTAAGCGATGTGATTTTTATCAACAGATGCAACCTATAGTGTCTTAAGTTTCCTTACTCTTCCACCTAGTGTCTGGGAAAAAGCAGGTCCCAGATGTAGCTCAGGAAATTGCACTATGAAGTTTATGGATAATTAGTATGTTGCTGAGGAGCTAGGGCACCAAGAATACATGTCATTGATTTAATTGTAACAACAAAACACAAACTAGACTTTTTTTTTAATCAGGCTGCAAACATTTCAGATTAACTGGTCATCTTGTCAGTGCTGTTGTTCAGAAGCCACCTGCAGCTTTGGCTTCTGTCAGTTACGTGATAACAGTATAAAGCAATTTTTTCCTTCTGTCTGAGAACTGGAGAAATAGTAAGTCTTGCTTTATTAATCTACAAATATTTGTATACAGTGCCTAAATAAGGTATACAGGCCATTTTAACATGATTTGGTACTTTTTTGCCGTTGCAAGGTCATATTTTCCAAACAGGCAGGCCCAGCAATAGTATGGAAACTTTCATGGTTACCTGGTTTTCTTTTGGAACTGATGCTAGAGATGTTTGTAAGCCTTTTTGTTTGCTAATAAATCTTCTCCCTGAAAGTACAATGTAACATGATCCTTTTTGGTTTTGCTTTTGTCTGAAAAAATGATTACAGGTGATAGGCACTTTCCCTTCAATGCGTTCCCGTGTCTTGGAGGGAAAGTGATTCTTTCAGTATGAATCTTTCGTTTGCTATGGACTGTAAGGCTTGATAAGTTAACTTTCCTAAAGATTCTTAGAAGAAGGTATTTTACAAGGACAAAACATGAACAGTAACATTGAGGGAGACGTGAAGTTATTGTATAATTATTTCTAATAAGCTAGAGGCATGGGAGTGCTGAAAATGTATAGAAGAATCAACACGCACATGGAATATGTTACAGTGGAAGCATCCTTAAATAATTTTTCTGTTGCATCATGTTTTAAGGAGAAAGACTGGTCAAAAAGTTGAAATAACTCTCAGATGGAATAGTCAAATGTGGATTTTTATAGCAATGGCCCTCATGGAACTTTTGTCAATGAAGACTTCCGAGAGGAAGAAAGCTACCATTTTAAATGCCTTCTTCCTGCTCCAGGGCCACCTGCATCCACTAGGAATTTGGAATTGTGGTGCACTGGTTTTGTTGTCACAAACTTTTAAAAGGTAACTGTTCAACTTGCTTGATGTAAATCAGGAGATTGTCTGCATGTCAAGAAAAGGGCAGAATATTAAGATAATGTGAACAGTAAATGGACTTAAAGACTGACTTGCTGGATCTGTAAATGTAATGAAGCTTTTATGCATCCATGGGATGAAACTAAAAGTGGTGCTGCCAAGCTCAACCAACTTACATGGATGAAGAAAGAAAAATTGTTTATCTATAGTATGTTGGTAGGGAATTCAACATGCCAGCTAATGATCAGATATCCTTAGTGATGCATCAGAGATTGTCTAAAACACGTACTTCCAGATAATACTGGATACTTTGACTCCATGGGTACATAGTGTAATTAGATAGGGCATCCAAGGATGAAACTAATTCCCCTTTCCTTCTCTTCATGACGCTAGGACACTTCCTTCATCCTTTGATCTGTTAGGCAGATTTTAATTCATTTCAAATTCATTCAAACTTTGGTCTAACAAGCTTTAATTGGATGTTCCAGGAATATTCCTTGGTTGTCTTATGTGGAGATACAGCCTAATGCAGTATGGCAATTCCCTTTTTCCCCTTTCCAAAGGTATTGCTTTGAAACACAGTTTTGCAGATGTATTTCAATGCAGATTCTTTTTGCCTGAAACAGCAGTAAGATCTCTGGGTAACAGAAACTATGAATTATTTGCACATGTGTTTATAAATTTGCCTCATAAGGAACTACTAAGAATAACGAAGTTTATGATCTTTCTACGTGCAGCTGTGTGGCTGTGGTTCAATTAGGTGAATGTTGTCAAGGACTGTCACTTGTCTGTCTTCTAATTTTCTAACATTCTAAGCTTATTATAAGCTTAGAAACTTCCTTGAGGAGCCCTTCTTCACCTTTTGTTTTATTTTGCAGGCTTTGTATTTTCAAATTGCATCAGTTCTCTTGAACCAGAACGCTGTCTTTGTTAGTGGGAATTAACTGTTGATGTATTTCTGGTGAAAATTATCAATTCATTTGCAACCTTCTGTTCCAGTTCAGACTGATACAAGATAGCGAAGACAACTTTGATACCCATGTGCTTCTAGCAGGTTTCTTCATTTGGGGTTTTGTTCTTTCCCTGCATTTCTGGGCAAGCTTTCATGCCATGCCCCTGCTGTTTAGCCATTCATGTTCATAAGAGGTTAGTTCTAACCCTTTTAAAAAATAAAACCCAGCTGGGGTCAAACCTGTAGTAAAGCTTTGATGCTTGCTGCTGTAGCACATGATTCAAAGTTTAGTCCCCCACAGTTCTCTCCCCTCAGAAGAGTCTCTTCATTTATTCATACATTATTTAGCTGGTGATTTGAGTAACAGATGCATATGGGAGGGAGCATTCATAATTTATTAGCAAGAATGAACAAACCATAGCCTGTGGACAGTGAGGACAGACTAAATTCACTGGGTTGTTGGGGGCAGGGGTTTCTCATAAAGAAAGAGTAGGGTTTTTTCATGCATCAGGGCTGTTGGTCACCTTTAAGTAAGCTTAGCTTTTAGTAACAAAGGCTGATCCTGGGAATACTTCTGAGAGGTCAGAGCAAACATAAAGTGCATACAGGATATCACTAAGAACAGTGAAGCTGCTGCATGCAGGCGATTTTTTTTTTTGGAGCTCAGACTGCCTAATAAAATAAATGGAACTCTATGCTTTCATTTAATTAGTGGGAAATAGCTAAAAGGGGTGACAGCAGTTTTGACTTAGCAGCGAGATGTGTGTAGAGACTTAACTTGCAGAAAGTTCCTGTGTTAAGCTCTGAATTACAGCATCTCTGTGATATTTGTAGGATAGCCCCAATGCTTAGGATGTGACAAGGTCTAAACTCGTGTCTGTTGAGCTGTCTTACTAGCTCTGTTGGATTTTGGTTCATGGTTATGTAGATTTTTCTGTCTCCAGTCAGGCAGTACTTGAAAAGACCATCTCTTGTTAACTTCAAGACTCAAAGCAGGTCCAAAAAAAATTTTATAGTAAACATCTAAACTAGAGATTGGTAGAGTAACTTGAATGAAATCACTTACTTTGGATCTGTGGTGTTTCACCAAATGTGAAATGCTTTGTAAAATTGATTTCTTTGGTTTGTTTTTCATTTCAGATTAAAAATTCAAAAGGATTTCACAATGTTCAAATAAACTTGTTTCTTCAGTTTTGGAACAAAATGTGCACATTTTTTAGTTGTTTTCAAACATCTCATTTAAGGTTATCTATATTAGTATATAGTATATGTTAGTAGTATATAGTATATATTACTTATACACTATATTTTATATATTAGATATACTTAGTAGTAAGTAGTGTATATTACTTAGTATATATTACGGTCTCATGTGCTTTTTAAGTCAGTAACTATTTTGACGGAACAAAACATTTTCATCCAAAATACATGTATTATTTTGGGCACTTCCCTTTGTAGAAATCGTGAAAGAAAACCTTTCCAATTCTTTTCACAATTCTCTGCTGCAACGCTGTTCACCGATGTTGCTGATATCTGAAAGAAGTGATGTGAGATCATCTAAGCAAATATGGTTATTATAAGACATGAACTGAGACTTCTAACAGGAGTAGAATAAATACAATTGCTTAAACAAGGGGGGGGGGGGGGGGATTATTTTGGAACAAAAATTTCCAGTCTTGTATGTTTTAAATCTGTTTGTGCTAGCCTGCATTTGTTTCATGGCTGAGTCTTTGGTTCCCTTCAGGAGGTAAACCAAAGTAAGACTTTGGCACACTTACTGGTTCTTGGAAAGGAATTTGAGTTTCATTCCTGAGACTCTTCCATTTCTAACTTAAAGCCCATCTGTGAAAGACCAACATTCTGAGTTAAGATTTTGCAACACAGGTCTATTTCTGCTTCTGATATTTTTATACAGAGCAAGTGGTACTGGTAGCATGAGTGTGGTTGACAGGAACTGAGGCACAATCAGTTTTTTTAGTGCTGGGTTTTATTAATAAATAACAAAGATCAAAATATTGTCACTTTTCATTGTGTTTTCATGGCAGCAGGTGTGTTAAAAACATGTTACAGTAATCCTGCTCTGCAATTAGGATTAGTACAGTAATGTCTATATCTACACATGCATATGTGATACAGCAGTTAACTGCAGCAGCTTCTGTTATGAATGTTTGCCTTTTAAAGACTGAAGAAGGACACAACACACTGCCTGAGCAGGGCACTACCTGGTACCTGAGGACCAAAAAAATACAGCTGAGAGGAGAAAAACACACTGAACAGGGAATTGCAGTCCTCACAATGCCTTCCTGACAGCACAGCAGGAGTGACCTGTAAAAGGGAATGAGACTGTGACTTTATAGGCAAGCTCACGTGGAAGATGTCATGGAGCTGCTTATGGATGACAGGGCAAATGAATGCAATTACTTTATATAATGAAATGGACTTGGTATCTTGTGGTAATAGTCTCTGACTGACAGCTGGGAGCAGGGGGGCGGGGGGAAGGGAAGGTGAACTAGCTTTCTGGTATGAAACAGAGCTTAAGACATTAGCTGTGTAACACAGTTTAAATTCCACATCTCTCGCATCTTGCAGAGAAACCTAATTTTTTAAATCTCCACAGGCTTCTCGGAGACAGAAGATGCTAATTTTAGAAATGTGGCAGCTCGTCTTCTTCCCCACCCCCTTCCATTTGCTGCCAGGATGCTTAACAATCCAGTAAACAAGCTGTGGAAAAAAGGGGAATAACCTCAAGAGCTGAGGGTGTTGGCCTCTTGTCAACAGCATTTTTGGGGAAGGGCTTGCCCCCCTGCCCTGTGGGTCTTGAGTTTGAAACCAATTTAAAAATACAAGAGTAACAGTTGAACTGACAGTAAAATGAAGTATTTAAAGGTGTAGTAATCAGGGCTAGCAGTCTGCTTTCACTGACCTGATTAATTCTGCACCAGTACTCAGGATAGTCTAAATTAGAGCATTGCATAAGAAGAGTGCTTGGAAGTAAAGAAACAAGCCCTAAATTTTCAACTAGGACTTGGACATCTCATTTTGGGTGTTCGTCTATACACTGAAAATCTGACACTGGAAATTGCAACCTTTTCCCCATAGTATCTGCTTAGGGACTTTATTATATATAACAAAATGCAAAGTACACTGGAATAACTTCTGTTTCGAAATGCCTTTTTACTGTGCAAAAAGGTGTGTTACTTCATCTTAGTAAGTATGCAGAGTCCAAATTAGTGCAGTTAGTGAACTATAATTTCCACACTCTATATGGATTTCCTAGTGTAGCTGCATCTTAATCTTCTGCTTCTATCTTGTGTGTGAAAATGAACTTGGAAAATATCCAAAATCAAATGTATTAGAGTTGCAACTATCTAAATATGAGGCCTTACAGTGCAAATTTTTTTGTTCTCATTTTGGTAGCAGGTAGGGTGACCTGAGTGTGTTTGCTAGAATTTTCATGATGAAACTTTTTATTTAAGAACTTCCAGTGTGAAGTACACAAAGTTCCCTTTGGCTTACAAACACCCAACACTTTTGGAAGTCTGTTTCATTGTGACTGCTCTTGTGGGCACTTGAACTTGTGTGTGCATAAATAAAAAAGCTATAGGAAAATGTTTAAAATTAGGCATTCACTGTTACTTCAGTATGACTAAAGGTTTTCTGTTAGACATACATGAGATACACGTGTTTTCTGTTTTGAAAATTCACTATTTTTTAAGTAGGAAATGTGAGGCAGTGAAGTGTTCATTATATTCAGAACACGTGGATAATAAATCTGCTTAAATTTAACATGCATCATAATTTCAAACACCCTCGAGTGTCTGGAAAGTTTAACAAAGCATGAATGTTACATCTACTTAGTGCTTATACAGAGCAATGCATTTATCTTGTTCAATTTATTTGGAACAACGGAGCAGAGTGCAACACAGCTGCTTTTTATATATGCAAACATATGTTGTTTTCTATTACTAATTAGTAATTGAGACCACCTCACTATGCATTTTTCAGCCCTTCGTGGCTCAACTGTCTGAAAACTGTGTCTCTGTTTGGAAATCCAGGTCGTAGTTGTGACTGAATGAATTACAAGTTTTGATGTTGGGGAGAGAATTAGCTCAGGACAGTTTTCACTTCCAAATGCTACTTACTACACACATTTTGTCATATATGTCATATGTTCTGTCTGCTCTTTTCTGAAAAATGAAAAGATTAACTTGTTTCTTGGCTCCATTACAGTCTTTGGGTATCTTGTAACTTGTCCCCAGCACACAACAAAGATGCAATTTATCGTGAAGCATGTTATTACTTGTTTATAAGGACAAGTCATGTAGTTCTAGCAGCCGTGATTGTCTTCTGATTGTGGTGGTTTTGCGCCTTTTCCACAGCTCTCTAAAAGCACTGACACTAGCTTCTTAGAGGAAACTGAACTTTGCAGGCAATAGGCCGTAGGGTAAAAGTATTTTAAAAGCAGTAACATAAGCAAGCACAGAGAAGGGAGCTATAAGCATGCCCCATTCCACTATCAACAGAAGAAAAATGTAATAAAGGAATTGTCCTGGGCTGCATTCAAGCAAGAATTTTAATGCATTTCTATTTTTAAGGGGAGAAAAAGATTGCGTGGAGAAACAAAGGGATCTGAGGTAATTTAGTGTTAATCTGTGAGCTGTGTCTCTGTTGCTTGGATGCATCTGTAATAATGAGGCCCATGCTATAGTAGCTGATATTTAGACCCTCACTCGAGGAGTTTACAAAACTAAGTAGAAAAGACGGGGAAGGTATTGGAAGATAGGAACAGCAGAGTCACTGAGAAGGGAAATGATCCTCAGGTTAGTAGCTGAATGAGGAATTGAGCCTGATGTCCTGTTCAGTGCTACATATACTCAAACACACACCCTTTCACAGCAGAGTAGAATGTGTGGAAAATCAGTCCTTGCAGATATGCATACATTCACCTGAACTGTTTCTTAGACTCCAGTTTGTACTGGATATTGAATACAGTCCTGTTATGTGCTAACAAAGGTCAGAGATAAGAGCCTGACGACTGGTAATGAGGGCCATGTACTCCGGTCTTCCCCTTTAAGATTGTACTTCTAAGGTGTGACTATGGAAGCAGATGAGGTTTCTTCTGAAAAAGTAATTTTTTTTTTTTATACTTCTTATGGTGCCCCTGGCCATTTGGATTTAAAGAGCAGGCTATAAGCCAAAGGGGAGACATTCAAACAATTCAAAGTTAGTGAATCTCAATATTACAATCCAAAGTGGCTAATACAGCTGTTAGAGTAAAGTTTGACTTGGTTTTGGTTAACGTGAAGTTGAAATTCAGTTAATGCAGCCTTCAGAAAAGTATGCAAGTGGACTTTATTCCCTTGATAACCGAATGCTTTGCAATTGCCTAAAGGCAGAAGCTTAAAAAAATCTCTGTTTTAACGTTGGATGGGTTTTTAAATTATTTGCATTCTCAGATAAATGTAGGCAGCTAATGCAATCTTCAAAACTTCTAGATGACTGAGTCTTCTTCAAGAAAATAGGAAGTAGATGCCTCTCTTGTTCTGAAACTTAGGTACTTATGTACATGTCTACTGGCATAAACATCTTTTCAAATCTGGCAGAGAGTAATTAAGTGGCTTATGATGTTCCTTGGGAAGGCTGTGACAGAATGAGGATTTGACCACCCATATCTCCTAAGTCTGTGGTTGATGCCGAATGATCGGCATATGCATCTTTTCACTGAGAAATGTCCTTCCCCTCATTCTTCCCACTGGCAAAAAGGTTCTTCAAAGAGGGATGATAAGGCTCCAAATTCTGAGGGTGACCTTTAGAAAGGCTTAGTAGTTTCTAATCTTAAATAGTAGAGGCATCAAAATTTCACTGGTTGATGCATTCTAGTAAAATACTTCTTGATGTCAGGAGGGCACTAGTGATTCTTCACAAGTATTAACAGTGGGAGCATGCCTGCCTGTATAATTCAGCTTGACTGTATAACTTCTGGTAGGGGTTTCCTCTTTGTGGGTGAATAAAAGTATTTTGCTTCCTTTTTTTCCCCATAAAACATGGACATTAGGAATACCACAGTTCAGGGTCGTATTTCAAACACAACTCCTTCCTAGTGTACCTTTAAGATCTGCCTTCCCTTAGCTGGCTGCTTCCTGAAGGCAGGTAGATGTTTGCCTGAGAACTCTGTACAGACTTAATACATGTTGAAAACAGCTATGGCTGGAGGTGAGGCATCTGCATAGCCACATAGTCACACTCAAAGGTTGGTTTTTACTGTTGAATATGGGCTGGTTGTAGTTTGTTAGATATTTAATGATATTACAGTGAGAGCAATTCTACAGCAAGATATAACACAGCATTTGACTTTTCAATTATAAAACCTGAAGGGACAGAGAGGAGGAACAAGCCAAGGGATTTTTATACTTTGCTTTTAATGATCTTAAAATAAGTAGCATGCATTCCAGCAGCAAACAGCCTAAGCCTTGTATCTGTCTGTCTGCAGCTGTCACTGGAGCAGCTGTAGATTTTATCTGCTGCAGACAATGTAAACTACTTACCAAAGTGTTTTTGGTTAAGCAAGGTGGCCCAGATGATAGTCCTTCTCTCATTTCCAGATTCTTAGTCAGAAGTTTGAAAACATGTTGGAAACTTGCTTATAAAACACCACAGGAAATAGAAATGCAGCATAAGGGCTTATGGTATATGTGTTGCTGAAGTTGTAGCACTATGGAGTACTATTCTCACTGAAGTGGTTGAGAGCTCATCAGTACTAGTTCAGTGTGGTAGATAGTTCAGCTTTAGTTCTTAAGGTTTTCCAAGACCCAAGAGCTATTTGAAACTGTCTTTTCCTTCTTTCTTTATTGCCTTTCCCCCTTCTTGGCTAGACACAAGCATCTTCCAACCTTGATTAACACAGATTTTCTTGGAAGAATGTGGGTTGCCTGAAAACCTTGGATGGCCAAGATGATTTATGGGTCTTTGAAGAAAATATGCCAACAAAGTATTTAAGTTCTTCCAGTATCTGAGTTGGAAAAGGAGCTGAGACTGAAATAATAAAGGTTGTGCATGTTGATTATTCAGACATGCTGTGGTGGAAAAATCAGGTTAAACCAGCTCAGTTAAAACAACTTTCTCGGTGTTCTCTTGCCTTCTAGTCTTCAACAGAAATTTTACTTGTTGGACTTTGAAATATAGAAATACAATACATTTTAAAGAGCAGTAAGCCCACTGTAGCTACTGCTGAAAGGAGTGAGCTTGGCTGTCAGTACCAATTATGGAAAGATTTTACATTTGGTTAGTAATTCATTTTCTTGCCTGGAAACAACAGCTATTTGCTAACGCACAGAATATTGCATCAGTAAAATGTATTCCTACCTAAACTTCAGTGTTGTGGATGTTTACAATATAATGTCAATTTAGTATGATGCTAAGCTAGAGGATATTTTTTCTCTATATTGAAAACCTCCTTTACTTACAGGGTTCCTATGCTGCTAGCTCTTCACATTTATAGTATTTCTCCCATCCCTGTCTCAGCACCTGATTTCTCCCTGCCGATGCTGTCTTTTTTTTGCTTTGTGTGTTTCATATTCCTTATCTAGTTGCTATTGCCAGCCCGGCCGTGGGGGTTCTGGGAAGCTGCTGGAGACTGAATGCTTACTGTAACAGTATCATTTTGCTAGTGAAACTGGTCGATAATCCAGGATTTTACTAGTGACCTAAAGTTAAATTTAAAAGCTGCTTTGTGGCCTGCAGTAAAAAACACAGGTTTTAGAAAGATTAGTTTTGACATCAGCTAGTATAATGGAGAAAATACACTTGCAGCAGGAATTGTCAAGAATTGCTTTTTATTCAGTCTTAATTGACAGAGGGGCAAACTGTGTTCTGAGATCAGCAGAACAAGGAGCTGATAAATATTTTTTTACAAGCCCATCTCATTATGAGTCTAGAATGTTAGAACCCCTTCAGTAACAAAGATATTGGAGCTCCAGAGGAAACCCCAAAGAGCTTCAAGTGGATGCTTGCACCTTAGATGGATAAAAAAGAATGACGAGTAGCTTGCAAAATACGAAATGTTGACATAAAGCCACTGCAGC
Source organism: Haliaeetus leucocephalus (assembly GCF_000737465.1). NCBI lineage: Eukaryota > Metazoa > Chordata > Aves > Accipitriformes > Accipitridae > Haliaeetus > Haliaeetus leucocephalus. The sequence continues at coordinate 7,769,505 of NW_010972992.1, forward strand.
CATTATGGCGGTATAAAGTATTGTTGCTTCACCTGAAAAGCCAGCAGTACAAATCGAGGTCAGTCAATCTACTTTGCGTCTAGGCCAGTGGAATTTGAGAACTGAATTTGCCCTGTTGTGCCTAGTGGAGGCCGAGTAGGTACAGTTCACTTAGGCCACTATAAACTGGAAGCTGTAACTACAAAAGAGAAAGATGGTTTTGTTTACTGTGATGAAATGGGACTGAGGAGATCCATATTCAACTTCCTGTTCACTCAATTCTAAATGAATCATTTAGATCGTGTAGCAGAGCTCATTCTCAGAAAATACTGTTGCCTTCTGGGATCTTTGGGCAGGAGGTGTAGTCTTTGTGGGCCTCTATTATTCCATTTATAAAATCAGAATTGTGATATGCCCCTAACACTTCGAAATTTTCAGTGATGTTTGATGAAACTTTCACATATCACATTAGATCTGGGTATAGCAGGGTACTACAGAGAGGGTGCTAAGGCAGAACACCTAGTAAAAATATGTAGGATGGCATAGTTCCAACTTCCCAAGGTACTAAAGGCTGCAGTTAAGGCTGGAGTGCTTCTCAGAATGTTGTCTAATTCATTGGATAATGAGAGTAGCCTGGAACTTGAACAATTTTTTTTATTTCTCATCTGTAGAAAGCATCTGCAGAAAAGGTATAGCAGGGACTGAACATAAAGTAAAATTCTTTTTCAAGTTAAATCTAATGTTCATGGAGTTTTCCCTTCGTCTTTCCTACTGCTTCAAGAAGTTAATTATAGTAACACTATTATTTCAACATTTGGAGTTTAAAAAAGAAATCTATTTTCTGAAGTTTCAATGCACTTTAAACATGCAATTAACAATCTATCAAGGGACAAAAAGGAAGAGTCCTGACAGTGGCCTGTCAGGGACTGGGTGGTTGTGGTGAGCAGAGGCTTAAAACCCCTGTTAGAGTGTATTTGGAGTAGGAGAGAAGGACCTCAAAAGCCAAAGGAACAGTTGTTATCTCCATGTTATAAATGGGCTAGTGAGCCCCAGAGAAATGAACCGGTTAGGGTTGCAGAGGATTTCTATAGCAGATACAAAAATTTAACTGTTAAGTTCTAATTCCTGTCCTGCTGTCATACACACGTGACAGTAAGTGAGCCTGTAGGCATTTGGCCATGTGAATGACCTTAGTTTTGTTCATCTACCTTAAAAAAAGCAGAAGGTAAGGGACAGCACACAGTACCACAACACCTTATTTAATTATACAAAAAGTCACAAAACTTATTCATGCAAAACATCTTGTTGTCATTTGCAGCACATTCAATGCCAGAAAAGTGTCAGTGCATTTTACCCTGTATTTTAGTGGAAAATGGAAAAGATATTATCTTGCAAGGTATGATAGTTTTGATAGGAACCTTCAAGTAAATTGTTGTTTTGGTTGAACAGACTGTTGGTGTTTGTTTTTAGCCCACAAAGATAATTTTATTGTGAGAAATCTATCTTGTACACAGTGTGCTGGGCTTCTTTACCTTTTCTCTGCAGAAAGCACATGTAAAGGTATCAAGGGGGCCTGGGGAGTATTTCAAATGACAAAAAAAGAGGAAACTATATTTCTGCACTAGATTGTGCAACCCCGTGGCATCATCAGATGCAAGGCTGGAAATTTATCATTTTACTGGATGTTGTTGAATTTACTGCTGACTGAGAAATAGATGTATGGAAGGATCCTATAGTTTGCTGATCTGATTGTGTTACTCTTGGTAATTGTCTGTAAGCATTTGGCAATAAAACCTTAATTTGAAACTTTCCAACTCTTCATATATTAAAAGAATGGTGATTTTGTTCTATGTCTAGCCACCTGCTGTTTTCTCATGTAGTAAAGTACATTGGTAACTATGGGAACAAAAACTTAAGAACAGACACCCACATGTGTTGAAGTTGATTTATAGAAGGTCTTGAAGTGATGCCGTGCATTGTGAGATATGGAACTATATGGCATGGAGTTTGATGGCTTTCAATGAGAGCGAAGTATTCTACTTTCACGAGTTCTTTAGAATGTTGTTGTCATTGTGGATGTTACATTCTCCACTTGGTATTAAATGCAGTGTAACGTTGTGCTGCATTTCCCGGTCGCCTTATTTTGTTCTCAGAAGCAGTAACACTCCTCCCCTGGGTTAGGCATTCAGATCTATTATTTCTATCAGGAAATAGGGCTTAGAATGTGATAATATGTGACAGCAGTACCTCTGGAGCCTCAGGATGAAGGTGAAAATATGGTCAAATTATAATGTAACCTTATAGTGTGTAGCACTGTCACAAGACAAAACCTTGGTTATTACTTGAAGCTTATTAGGTAGTTCATGCTGTTGCTCTAGAAGTGCTTGGTTCCTTTCCTAGTTGCCTAGCTAGGATGGTGGCCAGAGCTGAAGTGCCGTGGCTGTGTAGTAGAGTCTGTGATAGACTTCTATCCTATATGGATTGGGGACCTATAGTTGCCAATGAGTCACAACCATGTGATGAAGTTGCATCCAAATTAATGTTAAGGACACTAATAAAGGTTGGTGTATTTTACAGATGAGAGTGTAGTAATGCATCAGATACTGTGCTGTGCTTTTCAGCCTTAGCTGAACAGAAGCAACATCAGTTTTTTGTTGCATAATGGCTCAGGTGTTTTAACTAGAAGTGTTAGCTGGTCAGTGGCCTTACATTGGGCATTCTCTGCATAGTTGGGAAAGTAGGAGTTGAGAGAATTCTTGTCCCCTTTTAGTCCCTTCTTAGGACTTAAATCTTTGTGATGTGATAACACCACTCCACAAGTCACTCTTCTGCTCTGGTTAGTAGAACTAGATAGCTGAGGATGGAGAATGAAGGAATTAGGGCATGCTATACTTTCTATCATATGGAACTGACAGTGGCGTAGATTTGTTCCATGCTAGCACTGTGCTTTCCAAATTGGAGTGCCAGTGACCTCTCCCTGTCACATATGCACTTCTGGGTGTGATTCAGAGCCCATGAAAGCCAATGACAAAAATTTGTCATTGATTTCAAGAGCAAATGGATTGGCTTTTCATATAGAAATCTCCTGTGGTTTAGACTACATGTTACTCTGAGTAAGAGCATCTTTTAGTTGTAAAATGCTTTAGTCTCTATGATAGCACAGTCTGGTTTTCTTTACTTCAAAAAATTTGCATGTATTGTGAATGCGTTCAAATGTTTCTCTGGCACTTGTTCTGTGACTCAGTTTTAACTGCATAGCAAAAAAACTCCCAGAGAAATAAAACATTTTATTTTATGAAATTGGTATGTTACAGTAACTAAATACTGATTCTGAATCTATTATAGTCTCAGCAGTGAGTAGTTAACTTTTTTTTTTTTTTTTTTTTAAAAAGGTAAATCCTGGAAAAGCAACAAGCTTTGATCAGTTTGAGTGGCTAATCAGTGAATTAGTTGACCAGTCTTAGCTGTTGTCTTTTAATTTGCTCTGTCTCTTGATAAAGTTGTGAAGAATAGCTGGTGTTGAATGGGAGATTTGTCTCTAGGCAATGTATTGAGCCTAGCCTGTATGTAGTGTGAAAGCTTCCTGTCCCTGTATTCCCCAGAGATGTTGTCTTAGAGACATTTTCTGTGCCTCAGCCCTTGCCCTGCTTCTCCTTTACAATACAAGACAGTGATTTGTTGATAACCTGTACCTGCCTACACGAAATAAGAACAGTGGCACAGAAATGCTAGTTTCTTTTAGGATAAACCTGGAGCATTCTATTAAATGCATTGCATGATGTAGTTGTCACTGTTAAGACAAAGGGCCTGTTGGTCCTGTGAGTCCAAGAAACCTGATTTATTTCAGGATAGACAGAAAGGCAATCTGGAGAGACATTTTATAACAGGCTTTCTTGGTAACAGTAGTCTGGATGTAAGGGTAAGAGGTCCCTTTCACTGTTAACTTTCTCTGTTTCTAATTTCTTCTGTTTCTGAAGTTCCAGGGCAACCTATGACTAGTCTTACACAGGTAGGATTCAGTACAGAGGAAGAAAGAGAAAAAGAGAAATTAATAATTAAGAAAAAAAGGCAAGATAATTTGCCACACTTATATGGATTATTTTTCTACACACCAACAAATCAGATAAAAATTTCCTCATGTTTGTGCTCTTATCAATGGATTTTGATTAATGTTCATCATTATTTGATTAGTTTTGGAGCTGCCTTTCTTGTGGACTTGAAAAATAGTTGTCACATCGAAATCTGTTAGCTTTGAAAGGTGAAATGTTACCTCCCAGAATGTTTATTTTCTCAGCATTTTGTTTTAAATAATAATACTTCCATTATTGAAAACCAGCTTCCCTCATGGGCACAGGATGATGCTATGTCCTTCATAAATGTGTTTTACCTGTAGGTTAGTTTATTTAAATTAGATATGCAAGTCTAAATTGGATGGAAAGCACGGAAGAAATGCTGGATTCTGTAAGGATTTGCTGTGTGCATTCATAATATATACAGCTGCTGCATATATTTTGCCTTTAAAATACTCTAAATTAGTTTTTGACTTGCTTTTGGGAAGGGCTGGAGTCTTTCGATAGCAATTAATTTACTAGCAGATGAAATCTGTATTGCTTTCTGTGTAAAGAATTGATTATCCTTCAGTAAGTGGTGTATCAGTAGTCAAGCAGACTATATATGAAATTATCATTTATTTCAAAAGCTTGGAGGATGATGACTGCCAGACCTCAACCTATTATGCAGCTTATGGTTTCTTCACATGTAAAAAAACCATCATGATGTATGCAGTATTTTTGTGCCTTTTGCCATTGCCACTGTCATGTATATTATGTCAGCTTGAGCTTGCACAGTGCAGTACAGCAGCAAGGGTTGCCCTGATAAGCATATATTAAAACCACAGTGAATGCAATAGGAATAACCCAGGTGTAATGTGGTGTAAATACATGATACCCCAGGAAGCTCCTGGAATAAGTGCTCTTCAAGTGCTCCTGAACTGAGTTGCTCAGGAGATGATATCTCAGGGGACATAGCTAGTGTTGAAAACGAGTAAGCAAGTAGAATAATGTTTTGCTGAAAATAGACTTGAGCCAAAATATGAAATCGTTCCTTATATGGTAAGGACAATGGGATTCATGCCTAAAGGGAAATTGTAGGGGTTTTGTGTCAGATCTTGCAAAGATCTTGATCTGTCTGGAATGCTGACTGATGCCTAAAATGCAAAGACGATATAGAATGAAAACAGCAGGACAATCTAGCTGTAACAACTGGAAACTATGACTGAGACTCAACATTTCTAGTTTGGAAAGACTGAACAGGGTGGGAGAAAAATAATTGTAAGCATGACACAGCACCTCACATACACGCTTAAGTAGGTCGAGATTGAAATGATGTGTTATAAGGCAACAGAGCAATGTCAAACAGCACAAATGGATTGACTTCACTTACTGCGGTTGGGGTGGGGAGATCAAGAGCAACAATGCCTGCTAAATCTGTGTGGAGCGAATGCCTGCAGGGTTCTATAGCAGATAAGCCATGTATTTTGAGCAGGATACTGTTATCCTTGTTACCCTGGCCCCATGCATGAGTTTTCCTTTTCTAAAGGAGAGAATAATCTTTTTCCATTCATTTATCAATCCTGTTTATTTAGATTTCAAATACTCAAAGGCACAAATTGTCTTATCCTGTGTATTTCAGTGGCATATAGTATAGGCAGGAACTACTCCTGGTTGGAACTTTTAGGCAGCACCATCAAATAAAGATGTGGAAATTCTTCTCCAGAATTTAGGCAGACCTCAAAGGTCTGCATCTGCTGCCTTGTGCGTTGTGTTTTGGGACACAGCATACAATAATGTGCATTGTTTCCTAGCCATTTTCCATTAATTCTACATTAATATTTCCTTGCAAGTTAAAAAGGAGGGAAATATATGGTCTTTGCCAAGAAAAGAAGTCAGACAGAAGTCCGAAGAGAACAGCTTGCCTATTTTTATCAGTAACTGTAGATTTGCTTTCTCAACTTAAGCAAGTACGGGAGGATACCTTAACAATATGTAGGATGCTGTATGGACACAGGGGAGGCATTAAAATAAAAAAAAAAGATTATTTTTTTTTCCTTCTTAAATGAAGTAGCACCCTCTTGATATTTGTTGCCTACTGAATGATACACATTCCAGAGGAATAAAGTGAGTTATCTTTTGTATTTATTTCCTAATATCCACAAGTTTTTCCTTCAGTTCTTTTTCGAAGGAGTGAAGCAAAATACATCCATATATCCTATCTGAGAGTGGGGAAAACAAAGAGTTAATAAATTATTATCCCAGGTGGCTGAACACTTGAGTTGCAGTGAAAGGCTGGTAACATTCATTGAGCTCCTGTCCTGGTTTCTACCTGTCAGCAGCTCCTGATATGCTACTATACAGGGAATAAAAAATGAGCTTGCTCAGACCAGAAGCAGCAAGCATCCTTAGGAACCTTCTGATGTTACATTAAAGACCAACGTGCAATGTTATTTTTCTCATTATTTAAAAGAGTCTTTTGAAATATCAGTGATGTACATATGGTCTTTGCTGCTTCTTCTGGTGTTTTGTTCACTTGATTCTCTCACTGGAATATGGATGATGCAAGCACCATTAAATGCCTCAGCCCAGATAAAGGTAAGGCGAAATGTTATTTTAACCACCTTTTTAAGGGAAATTAGTTTCAGTACAGTGAAAAGTATAGTTTACAGAGCTTTCTTGGACACTTATTTTCTGTTATTCGAACTTAATTGCTTATAACAAATACATAGCAGTTTCTTAAGGCAGCCTTTGCTGTACCATACTTTTGCCTCTGTTACCACCAAACCTTAAATAATACATGCATCTCTAATGGCTGCTTCTTCCTGCATGAAGAGTGCAAAGAAGGAGTGCACCAGGTATATTCATGTCCCTTTTCTGCTCGCTTAAGTAGCAAGCTGTCACCATAAAGAAAGGCTTTCTGTTTTTAACTATAGATCTTCTGCTACCCACATTAGAAGAGAGAAAAGAGGTGCCAGTACTATTGTGAGTCAGCTGTATTGTTTAAATTTTTTAAAATGTGTGTTTTGCTTCTAATTAGATATAGTTTCTTTATACCCATCAAACAAGAAGAGTGCACAGAATCAGTTCGGGTTGAACTTGTCCCTGGTGGAGTTATACCAGGGATGAATTCAGTCCTCTCTGTGAATTGCCTCAAGCTGTTATAACTATGCTGCAGTTTTCTGCAATTTGAACTTGGAAGTCATACCTCCTGTACTGATGGCTTCTTAAGAAATCTCTTTTAATTCAAGACCAATTCTCAAAAGCCCAGTTTTTATTTTTCAAAAACTTTATATTCTTGTTGATTTATTTGGTAAAAGCCCAGAGAGAGAAACCTTTACCTGTGATGTATTTTAATTGAATCAAATGCCTACTTGCTTGTCTCTACGCATTTTGTATTTTATGCCTGTTAGGCATGTGGTTTTACAATAGTTATGCAACAAGTAAAGAAGTATGGCTTCTGTGTGTTCAGAAAAGCTGCTCTGTGTGCACTGGATACTATTCTAATACCATCATGTCTTTGGGAAGGTATATCTGTAGCCCTGACTCCCTGTATTTTCAACTAATAGAATACTTAGTCACATGTTCATGAATATCTTGCCATATCTTTTGAAGGATGCACTCATTAAAGTTCACTTTTCCTTTGTAACATTGGCTCAAAAAAATCATATCTAGATTAAAACTTTACCAAAGTGGAAAAATGCTTGGATCTAACTTGATGTTTAGGTGTTGGAACCAAGCCTGGCATCCATTACCTCTGGTTTTGGCTCCTCTGTGTCTTTATTATTAGCATACCAAAAATAAGCTAAAGCAATGCTATTCATTCAGAAAGTGAGAAAAGGTAATGCAGACAGGTGTGGCTGTACCTAGTAGTCAGTAATCACCGCAGCATATACTGTCCCAGTAACTGAAGAAGGATGTGAGTGTGAAAATTGAAGCAAATTTACTTCGAAGAGTCTCATAGAGCAGAATTGTAAATTAAAAAAAAAAGAGGATGTCCACAGAACATCACATAGAAAACTCTTCTGTTGTAAATAGAAATGCCCATTGTTTTTTCTGTATTTTATGACCATTTTGGTAATGATATTCTTTACTAATAAAAATAATGTAAAATCAAAGAATACTTCTAGTCTGTGACAGATTTAACAATTGTGAGAACTATGCAAATAATTCAGGTAAGTAATGAAAGTGTCTCAGTCTGCATCAGAAGAACAGGAAAACATTAACCAATATTTTCCTTTGAGATTTGTTAAGAATGAAGCAGAGATGTTGAGATGCATTTAGGCATTGTCAATATTTATTTAAATAGCAAAAACCTTGAAGCATATTTAAAACTTGGCATAAGGGTTTATTTGCCTGTGCCATATTGCTGGCATGGAGTCTAGAGATTCAGAAGCATGCAAGCTTTAATTTAACAATATGCTAAATAGAGAGAATGGTGAGAAACTATTTCCTATGTGCAAGAATTTTTCTTGTTCCAAGGAAAGAAGGTGATTTTCTTAAATCTTCATAAGCTGAAAATCCCCAAGTTTTGGATTGAGTTGATTGAAATGATACAGTCTGATTGAAACCTTTTCATTTAACATACTTTTATTGACTGCATTTTCTATCAGAAGTGTTTCAGGACTGAAAACCAAAGTATTTTCATTCTGAAAATGTCATGATGACACAGTCCAAGTATTCCTCATTTAATTATTGTTCTCTGAAACCTGATGTACAATTGTGGATTCATTTGTACTTTAAACAGACAAGGTCCTCGAGGAAGGTATGATGGAGCAGGAATTTTGTCACCCAAAGTCGTTTTCACTTCTTACTACTAGGTTCAGCTTCCAACTTCTGAAAACAGGTATGAGAGAGAGGGGCCCTTACTTAAGGATCTCCTTGGAGAATCATCCATGTAGCAGTTATTCAGGTTCATTCTTTGTAGTTAGAAAATACTGAGACTGTGATTTAAGGATGTTCACCAACTCAGTGTTTCTGCCAGATGGTGTCGTTCTAAGCTAGCTAGTGGAAGCACCTTGAAAACAAATGGGGTAACTTAAAAAGAGCAGAGGTTCCATGAGCTGAAGCTACAGGCAAGGCGGTTGAATGAAGTTTCTTTTTAAAGGGTGGCCACCTTCTTGCTGTCATCTGTAGCATTAAAAGGAAATACAGTTCTCCTGTCACTTAGGTATAAAGCAGTGGTGATGCAACTAAAGCCAGTAATTCCATAGCATATGAATGCCTCTAGAAGTCTTCATATGATGTACTATTAAAATATTCATAACGAGAGGTACTAACATGCTGACTCTCAAGACTTAAGTATTCTAGTGACTTGCCACTCTCCCTTGTTTTTTAAGAGGTTCTGGCTGACTAGAAGCTGATGAGTCGTGAATGATTGTCTAACAAATTACTTATTCCCAGTAATTCTGAAATGTTCAGCTATCACTAAAGAAACAATTCATACTGTCTGTCAGAGTAGCATTGGGAGAAGAATGGGCCACATGCAGAGTAAAGCATCTTGTCTGGGAAAGTCCTTTAAGAATGTGACAGCTGGCAACCACCTTCCGTTGTAACACCTCACAAAGCTCTGGAAGACCCAACTAAGGCTTGTGTTTTCTCTTGCTCTGATCTATTTGGTGAGATTGAAATTTGTGATTTGTTCAGTGTTTTTTTTCTTTGCCCATTTTGTTACCTGTTGTAGCCATATGCTGTGTGTCAGCTGTTTGCCCACTTCACAGAGGTCAGGAAAACATTTTCTGAGAAAAAGTTGTATTGATGAAGGCTTTGTCATCTTTATATCATTATATTAAAACTGTATTAGAGTAGTTGTTTTTTACCTTTGCTGCAGCTAAGGATCCAGTGTAATAGATCTTGCTGAAACCCCAAAGTCAGCAGTACTTTTTGGGTTCAGACTGATGGTCCTTGTGCTCTGGGGAGAGATGGGAAAACTGGAATCCTAGGAGATGGTTCTTTCATCCTTTTGCCAAGCCAGTTAGAAACTGGCTTGAGCATGACTTACCTGCTTTCTCTGTGTATGGTTGAATATAACTCTATACTCTCAGTATTTATGATAAATGCATATGTTGTCAAATAAAAATGTGTATTGCTTACCCTGCATTTTTTCTGTTACTATGATTTAGCATTTAGCTTTACTTGGGATGGAAGTTGTTTCTACCTCCCATGTCCGAGGAAGTCTGTGTTTGTGGTGAATTGGACTTTGGTTATGAAACATATACTTCTGTTGACTCAGTTGGATTTGGAGTTGAGATCCAACATCCCTAACCTGGAAAGCACAAGTATTCTGCTTTCAGATTATCTATTGTAAATCAGGGTAATCTTTTTAAAATGACAGGTTCTACATCATTTTAAGGATTTACACCATCTTAATGGAGAGCAGAATCAGATCCACACTTCACAGTGACAAGCTGGTAATTGAATATGAACGGAGTGTGTCTGTAGTATCTTTTATTGACACTGTAGTTACCCAATTACTTGAATGCTTCTTTAGTGCTTCCTGCCATTCATTTCACTGTAGTTGATCCTGGCTGCTCATTTAGCTAGTGCTAGGCGGAAAATACTTTTTGTGATGTTTCATGTCTTTTTCTGTTAGTCTGCTTTACCTTTTGTAGTGAGATTGAACACCATTTCACAATCACTTTTTGATTAATACTTAGTCCTTCTCAAAAGCAACATAGTCCTGTTCCTAGTATATACAAAAATACAGTAATACCATCTGATTACTATTTGTATGAATTGGGGAGGGTTAAGAAGCTGGAGTTCCAGATCCAAATCTGAAGATCCATACCTGACTGAACCAAAGGCTTTTGATTTGATGAAGATTAGGGCTTGCGAGCTGTCATTGCAGAATTTCAGCCTCCAAACTGCAACAGACTCCTGAGAACAGCATTTGCACAATACCTCTCACCTGGGAATAAGTCCTATCTTGACTGAGAAGCGAACTCCTTGTCTTGGATCATCAGTAAGAACTACAGAAACCTGAGGTCAAGAAATGGTCAAATAGCCCAAGTGATCTCAGACAGAACTTTAATACAAGAAAATTATTTTAAATGTATAAATACTCCTTCCATGGGTAAATTTCCTTTTCTGATGAATCTGTAATTGCATGCCCTCAGCTTCTTCCTAAGTTTGGAAGCCCATTTATCCTTGTGTGAAGGTAGATATGACCATTATCTTCCACCAGTAAATATATATATAAAAAAAAGATGTTTTAGGCGAAGTACTGCTATCATTCCTAGAAGAACTGAACTCAGTTCCCATCTCTATTCCTTAATATATCTGTGTGACTTTGGAAAAATCATATAATACAGTCCAAGTTTAGATCCTTATCCTAAAATGGGGATATTGCTTTCAAATTATATTGAGCAGAAGTCCATTTGTGAAGGTTGTGCTTAATTGCTATAGCCTTCAAGTTAATATGCTGTGGACTCACTTTAAAATTAGCTGAAGTGTTGGAGGATGACTATATTACATCATCCTGGAAAGGTCTCAGTGAAATTGTTTTCTGGTATTGTTCCTGTTTGTCAGAGGAAGGAACAGCTTTTCTTTCATTGATTTAGCAGGCAGTTTAGATCAGTTATAGTTAGGTCTGGAGAATAAACTGACCAGAACTCAGCTGAAGAAGCTAATATATCCAGCCACTTTTGCTCTACTTTTGCGAGCGCAGTGGAGTGAGAATGAGCATCATGCATCTATTATCCAAAAGAAGGATCAGTGAACTACTTAGGATAAAAAAAAGCTTATTTTTGTCTTCAGAAAACACTTCAGGCCTGATTTCTTACTAACTTGCATCTTGTGCAGTCAATTGTACTTGTAAAAAGCAACTGGAGAATGTTTCCGAAGCTCAGTTCTCACCTTGCATCAGTGGAAGTACTTATCAAATCCACTTTTCACAAGCAGAAATTATGACATAAAGTGCCTCTGTGCTTCAGAATAGAGATCTGAAATTTGCTGGAATGCACCTTCTGCTTTTCTTATGCAATTCTACCTGTTTGTTACCAAAAAAATAGGGTATAAAGTAACTAACATGAGTCTAAGTCTATTAAACACTGGGAAGAAGAAAGCATGGTTTATTACTGAAAGTATAGTGATTTGATGTATTTCTCATTTAGTGAAGTGTCTAGGCAGCATACAAGGAATCATTGTCAGGCTTTTGTCCCTTTATGTGTGTCTGGAAAAGAGATTACTTACACTTCTTTACCTTTTTTAAACACTTTATTAATGTATTTATTACTCTAATAAAGACTAGTGGTATTCTTAAAAAATGCTTATGTGAAACTAAGTGAAAATCAAAATGTGAAAGTTCACAAATTCAGTATGCTGGAGAAAATTGGGCTACCATGCACCCTCTTTTCTTGTCAGAAATTTTTGTTCTGATCCAAAGGAAGAACTTCAACTATTTTCCTGATGTATACAGACACTGTGGGAAGAGCAGTGATTCTGAACAGGCTATCCGATTTGTAGTTTTAATGAATTTCTTCCTGTGGCGTTGTCATCTTTGATATTGAGTAAATTAGATACACTACAGAGTAAAAGATAAGAAGTCCAGTAGAAATCAGATACGATGAAATGCTGCTCGTTCAGAATCATCATCCTTTTATAGTAGAATCTTTTTTTTTTTTTTTTTCTTTTTAAGGTGATTCAAACTCTACAGTCTGTCATTCAGCATCCCATTAGCTGAACTGAGGAAGGAGCCTGGAAAAAATAATGCCCCCCAAAATAGCTTCTCTATTTCTTAGCACGAACTAATGTTCTCAGCTGTGTTTCTCAGATGAATTTATCAAGCAAATATCTTTTCAGATTTTGTTCTGTGGCAAATCTAGATATTTTAAGCAGATAAATAAATTACATTTTTATTTCTGATCAGCTGAAAACCCAAGAACTTTCAGTATAAATAATTTAATTGGAAAATTCTGCACAGGGTTTCATGAATGTGGGATTAACTTTTCCTCTTCATTAACATTTATCTATATGTGGGAGAAACAAGTGCACAATGGAAATGAACACTGCACAACAAATTCATTTTAAAGCAATATTTTCTTTATTCTTTTGTCAATGACCAAAATTATCTCTTGTGGGACTGCTTTTGAATGCATATGTTTATGTTGCAGGAATTTGTTCATTTCACAAGAACTGATTGGGAGAAAAACAGCATAAAATATTCTATGTAAAACTATCTCTTTCTTGCTGTGGTTTGGTGGTGTTTTTTTTTTAATCCAACTAATTAGAGGACTTTATATGAAAGGACATGATGAATACCTACCTTCTAAGAGGAAGAACATAATACTTCTTTAAAGGTAGACTTAGCTGTTGTGGATCCTTATCTAATTTTAGGATTGTAAATTGATTTCTCAGTTGAGAAATTCTATTGTCATTACTATAAATAAAAAAAGCAGGTTTTATCTTCAGTAAGATGTAAGAGAAGTCCTTGGTATGGCATGGTGATGAGAGATGATGTGCTTAGCAAGCATAGGTTTGGAACCTAAAGCATCATGTGTTTTTTGTTTCTTGATGTACTTCAGTTAATTTTTATATCTAGCAGTTGTGACATCTTACAAGTTCTCAGGTTAAACTTTATGCTGAACAACATAAGACATAAATCAAGATGGATCCTTTATTTTGACAGTCATAGAAATCTTAGCAAAACAAATTCATTGAAACAGCTATTTTCATGTTCACTAACATCATGGCATGTTTTGGTTTTGTTTTCTTAACACTTCTGTATTGTTCCATAGCAATAGCTGCTCTAAACCCTACTGTGAGTTGATGGTGGGAAACAATAAGTTAGCAGAAGTGCAGAATTTCTGAGGTGAAGACCATAAGTATCAGTAATGACATCATTCTTGTCTCAGTTTTATCAGAGTTGTGGATCTGCCATTGTGTTATGCTAGTTTGACACAGGTGTGATATTAATCAGTGAGGGAGAAGACATGATTTCTGTCTGGGTTCCAAAAGGTTTTTAATTTTGAAATAATTGCTACTCTTTGGGCTGAATATCAGCTTGTTATAGGTTCATTTTATGAAGTCTGTTGATTTGTTGAACAATTACGGTTTTGCTTTTCAGTTATATTTTTAGAGATTTTCTAGCAAAATTATTTTTCCTGTTGTCACTGTTAATGTTAATTTTATGATTAATCGAAAAAAGCAGAAAAAAGGAACAGAATTTTCTTTTAAGGTCCTGATACTAACACAGCTTAATTAAACTGACTTACACAGGTATGATCCACCTTCTTAGGTATTATTTCTGTTTCACCATTTACAAGGGTTCTTTAAAAGTCTTCTGGTGAGGAGTTGATATAATCAAGGTGATTATTCTTGGAATGTAGGTCACCAGAGAAAAATCAGTACACAGATGTTCTCTATTTCTCCAGCATCACATCTACTGATTTTGCCTTGTTACTAAATGCACACGCTTTTTTTTTTTTTTTTTTTGCTGTTTTGACTTCAATTATAGACAGTTTACAGACACCTCATCTTCAGTTTGATTTAAAAAAAGAGAGAAACATTGCAAAGAAAATTTCATGTTAATGCTAAGTGGACAGCTTAAAAACCTTATACCTTACATGCAGATTCTTGTGATTAATATCCCTTCTATCACTAGATAGAATAATTTGACTGGGGAATGTCAATTTAGTTCAGCTAAAAGGGAAAGCTTTCCCATTTTAGGGAATTACAGGAGAGATAATCAGTATTGGTGTCTGCAGATCTAAAGAGTTTATGTGGCAGAGAGCAACTAATTTTTATGGCATGACATGGCCTGACATAGAATGAATGTGGACCAGCCCAGTACTGAACAAAGTCCGGAAACACAGTTAAATGTGGATCTCTGTAAAATATTTTCCTGAGAGCCCATTTTCACAGTTCAGCCAGCAAGCTGACTCTTTCATCAGCCTTCACATGCCTGCTTGTCTTCTGGTTCTAAACCCTGGGGGGAAATGAATGTGTCAGACTGCTTTGTTTCAAACAGAGGTGGATACTGGAGACCATAGCGAAAGACAGAAATACTTTTTCCTGTAAGAGTCCAGAAGCAATTACTTTACTTCCTGCATGTTTACCTGAACTATACTGAATCCAAGACTAAAAAAAATTGGGCAATAAGCTGTACTGACTTGCAGTCATTGACCTTGTTGTGGACTTCAACTCAGCAGCCTGCACTCACTGTGCAACTGTGCTTCCTACTGTTTGTAATCTTTCCCCTTTGGGGATTACAGCAGAGGGCTCCTGCTTGAAGAAAACCGCAATTACGGTCGTCTTTCAAGCTTACAAAAAGACCTGCAGTTGGTTTCTAAGATTTACAGATGCTGGGTTCTACAGAGTGATATATTTTTGAAAGAAAAATAAGAAGTTGATGAGGGACTGTGCTTTCTCAATAATTCTGTCACAAATATTAAAACTTCCAACTTCTTTTGAGGCAGTGCTCTCCCATGAAAGTGCATTGCCTTATTTTAGCCTATGGAAGATTCAGCTCTATTTGAACTTACGCCTTGCACAGTCTTTGTAATCAAACACTACTGTTACAGGCACTATTGGAAATTTTTTCAGTGCCCTCCATCATTTTAAAATCACGTTTCTGTTTTTGTTGCTTAGTGCTTCATGCTCTCTTTTGTTCCGAATACGCACTGATTGCATGTTGTAAACTGTGGCATAGATTCAGATTACAAAATTATTGCTTCACCTATTCATTTCAGTTTCATGAACAGTCACTCATTAAAATGTTAACAAGGGATGTGAATGTGAGCTTCGTGATTTCTTAGAAGGTAGAAACAAGAAAAAATTATTTCTTTTCTGAAACAGCTAATAATTAATGAAAGGTATATTGTCACCTCCTCACCGCTTCTCCTGCCAGTCAAAAGAAAATGTCCAAGATCAGGGAAGTCCCTATGAAAGTGTCTTCTTGTTAATAGAGTTCAAAGCCAAAATATGGTTCTGAGCCAAATCTCATTTTCTTCAAGTTATTGTGATATTTAAAATTTAGATAAATAATTCTGGTTTGTCAGGCCTATCGGTAGAGGCTGGAACTTTGTGATGTCCTTGGGATGGGGAAGGAGCACGCCTGATTATTATAAGTCATAGGAAGAAGTCACAAAGATGAGAGGTGGATACATTTCTTTACTGAAGTTCCAGGGCACAGGACTGTTTGGCTCCCAGTTTGTTTAAATACAAGCCATCTGCTTTGCCTTGCTGCATACAGATTTCTAATTTTTTGTATGAATGATTCTGACATTTTCTTTTCAGCAACAAACAGACTAAGCTAGTGGCTCTAGAGGAAGCTCTCCACTCTCACCTGTCAGCTACATCTTCCCAGAGTAGTAACCCTTGTAACTGAGCAAGCACCTTGCAATTTCTTCTTTGTGCATCTGCAGCTCTGTGCTGCCATGTAACCTGCCTGTATTTCTAAGAGAGAGCATGATGACCTTCATCTCCATTGTGGATTTGAGCTTGGTGGCTTAATCCCACTCTTTTCTCTCAATTTACAGTATACCCTCATAAGGGTGTCTCTTGGATGACACACAAGCTGAGGAAAGCATTGAATGAAGATGGAGACTGCGTTATTCCTAGAGACAATGAAGCTCCATTTTTTCCCTGTTTCATGAAACTGGTATATATTTGAACAAATAAGGAGTTTGTGACATTTAAAAAAATGTGTATGGCACAAAAGGAAGGTCTAGAAGAGTTCTGAGTCTTTTGCAGGTAGAATATATTAAAATTCACCCGCAAATACGGAAGCAAAGTTTGTGAGTTAAAATCGATTTGTGGTGATGCATTTCAGTAGCAGACATCTTTTCTGAATGTCTTTCAATCTGTCTTGTTTTTCTGTATCAATTTTGACTTGGATTCTTGAATTCTTAGAGGTGTTTTCATAGAAGGCATTCAATCATGTTGATGGATTTCTTCCCTCCCAACCTGCCTTAATCTCCCTTTCAGTGTTTATGACCCATGTCACTGAACAGATGGTAAAGTGCTGAAAGATCTTTAAATGTAAAGAGTTTACGATCTTACTTCAATTAAGTGTGTAGCAACATTTTCTTATACAAGTCAGAGGTAGGAAAAAAGGTGACCTTAGAGCAACATTTGTAGTCTTAAAATCCTTTATTTTATGCTGGCATTTTTCTACAATCAACAAAATTTCAATATTATGGCTTTGCAGGAAAAAACTTCAAATAGCTTTTAAATCCTTTTTACGGAAGACATCTTGAAAATTGAATTTCCTTTGCCAAAATCAGCATCAGAATTCTTAGTAGAGTTCATTAGTAAGCTACTGTTGTTATATCTTAATCATTGAATGCAAAAACTATAGAAATATCTCAAAGATTGTGAATGTTTTAAGTGGAAAAGGGTTAATAATATTTCTACAGTTTCATTGATAAAACATGACACAAAAATCTTAATATATTGTTTATTAAAAAAACAATCTTCCTTAATGCAAAAACTACTCAAAGGCTCAAAACACGAAGCCTATTCTCACTTAATTAAAATAATTGCATCATTTTTTTCAGATGAGCTCAAGAGAACTAAACATCATGGAGGGAGGCAGACTAATTGTCATTACGTTGGTGCTGTTGTTGCTAATGGTTGTCAGTTCCACGAATATGCCTTCATGTGAATAAAGTAATTTAAGGAAATTTCAGGATCAGTCCATTTTAATAACGTGACTTTCTAACAGTTTTGGAAAGCTCTGGAAACATTAATATTTGTGGTTGCCTAGCTAAAGCAGCTGTCTCGGGGCTTACCCATTGTGAATTCCAGTACTGAAAGGATGCACCAGGACATGCAATGTTATGGCCATTGCTGTTTCTCCCAGTAGAATTAGTGACTTTGTAAATTGATGCGTACTTAAGACAGATGTATTTGGGTGAAACTGAATAACTTGAGTATATTCTGAGCCAGTGCAAAAATATTGAGCTTTGGAGCATGGTGGGTGAGAAACAGAAGCTAGTAAATAACCTGGCTTCCACTTGCCACAGGCAAGATGCGTGGCTTTAATCTTGAGTGTGGATTACTGTGCTTAGAGTTGACGTCCAGATGGTCTAGCAGTCTGTAGTAGACTAGAGCTCTGTCTGTGTCCACGTCAAAGGTCAGTAGAGCGGAGTTATGTTAGAATTAAGGAAAAGGCAGCTTATACACAGTGGCGTTAATGTTGTGGTCCAGCCGGTGCTCTGGCCTTTCTGAGCCTGTGAAAGGGTGATTGAATGAGTGCAGGAAATTTGGTTATAACCGTCCATGTATCTGAATTTGTGCCTTCCTTGGAAGTTACCAAAACCATCTGAAAGTGGTAGTTTTAGTGAATTCTTAATATAACTAATGCAGGAGCTTTAGTTGTCAGACTTACATAGAAAATATAACAGATGTTGTCTGTGCTCCATCAGCATATACTCCTCATATCCCTCTTCTTGGGAAGAGGTCATACCAGAAACATAGGCAGCTGTTGCATACAGACACGCAGTACATAGAGCGCCATGGAAACCTGAAGGCAAATGGCTCCAGGAGAGGAGAAACTGAAACCAAGTTGACTGGTCTTGCTGTCTAGTTTATGCTGCTTTAGTCCTTTAGGAAGCAGCATTTCTGGGGGAAAGGGAAGAAACATAAATCACACGTTTAGAAGCAGTCAATGAGCATCATGACTTTGGTTCATCAAGTCAAGCTTTCTGTGCTCCTGCTGTTTTCATATTTGTGCTTATGTATGTTGGGGTTTGAACCTTTACCATAATTCAGATGTATTTCTAAACTGTATTTAGTGATGTACATTTCAATCAGATTTCTTTGCTTTTGTTATTTCCCTTAGAAACTTCTTGGCATTTAGTACTTCAGAAGACAGTAACAGGCCTACTAACTCCTATGAAGATTTTAGGCTGGGGTATCTGAGATGTAGCTGTAACAGTAATTTCTGCAGTTTTTCCAGGGCTTTCTGACTGATGTTTACAGCTGAAATTGCAATGGGGAGGGTAAAAGTAAGTGAGAGGAAGAGTGTACAGATAAATGGCAGTGTGCCAGATGACATTAAACCCTTTTGTTTCCGCCTTTTATTTTATGACTTGTGTTGTGGGTTGGCAATCATTTCCTTTTTATTCTACTGCCATTAGGAGCAAGATTTCCCTGGATAGAAAGTGGGAAATAGTGAGACCTGTATTAAAGTTAATACGTGTATCACTAATGGCTGCCCATGTGTTTCCAAGTATTTTAGAATCATGATGAGGTTAGTTTGTTAATCTGGTAAACTGGGTCTGTAGTGTGTTCATGCAAGGACAAATGGAGTATACAGCCATGAAGTCACAAGTCTAATCTTTGTGGATTTACAGGTCAATTACAGTATCAGGTCTGTAATATTTAATGTCTCTGACAATCAATATCTTGAACTCTGAAAATCAGTTTATTAAGTAAGCCTGGAGTATTTTCTGTAACATCTTCAACTGGCAGCGAGCTGAAGTACAGAAATTGTGTCTGCATGCTGTTACCTGATATGCTCAAGCTGCTTGCTGCACTGTGAGCCTAATTTACCTCTTCTGTTGCTTCTTTGTTTTGTCTTCTGCTTGAATCCTGACGTACAGAAGACAAGAGAGAGATCAGAGTCTGGCCTCTGTATTGAGATTTCCCACATTGACATTTTTAGTTTTTTCTTTTCTACTTTGAGGGCTACAGCTGTTTTCCTATGTATTAAATAATTTTGAACACTTTTTCCTTCCCTCAGCAGTAAAGCATGCGTGTTAGAAAGGAATCCATCCATCCTGATGGATTGCATTAATAATAAGTCCATTTGTCTAGGGAGGATCTCCATTTTGCTCGCTTTACTCCATCTTCCAAACCATATGTAAGTTGTGCTCCTATATATTCTGCAAGATGCTCTTGCTCTGTATGATGGAATCTGGCTTTTCTGCCATTCTTGAAGTGAATGTCTTCTTTTGAAGACTTTTGACATTCTAGCATTGTTCATCAAGTGTTCTGAGTTCCACTTTTAGCTAAACCACAGACCAGCCTGCAGACTCAAACATTGTTGGTTTTCAAATCTTTTTGTGGCATGAAAAGCCTTTGTTAGACTCAGAGAATAAGAAGTTTCTAAAATGCCATGGAACGAAGTCTTTAATCTGCATGTTGTGTCAGGTGAGCAAGATTTTTCTGAGGATGTCAAGTGAGGCAAGAATAGAAACCCATTTCAATAGGCTTATATCCTAAGTACTCAGCTCAGTATGCTTAAGAGTTGGGAGAGGGATTATGTCACATTTAACCCTTTCGTGTTTCCTGTTGCTTTTCCACACTGTTACCTAGTATCCAGCACAATCAATAAATAGAGGGGCTTTTTGAAAGATTTAATTTTTCTCTGTTCATGTGATCATCTTCTTAGGAGGCCTGAAAGATGGATTGATAGCATCAACTAAAAGGATTTAAAATAACCTTCTCTGGGTGGGTTTTGGATTACAAATCTAACTTTAACTTGAACATTGAAATAGTTCTTCTTTTCTGGTGCTATAAATCACTGGCATTTCTCCGTACACAAATAAAAACAAATCCACATTCAAAGTCCTGCTTGTGCAGAATTCTAATTCTGAACTGTGAAACTAATATCTTGGGCAATGCTGCAAAAGGACTTAGGTTTCACTCTTTTTCTCCCTTCCCTTTGTCCCCAGGTTGATAACACATAAATGGTTAATGCAGAATCTAGGATGTCCTTGCAGAATTAATTTTTGAATTTTAAAAGGAGTACCTTTTGCTGCCTAGCACACAAAGTGCCAGCTACTGAGATTTTACTGCATGTACAAACAGGAAGACTACAGGGAATCCTCCTGATTAGTGTTGCAAGAGGAAAAAAAAGGGCTAAACAACTGCAATACTTTTGGTTTATTGCAAAAGTTTACCTTAATTCTGCCTCCTTATAATTGAGAGCTTAAAGTTTACCTTGTGAGGTACAACAATGTCATTCTCCCCATTTAAGATGTTATTTCTATAGCATGGAAATTACCCACAAAGACGTTTACTGATTTATTTAAGAAATTCAGAAAAGCATGCAGTAGAGCTGGTAATTAAGCTCACATTTCTCAGGTGTCATTCTGGCCCATGCTAGATCTTGCTTCATCTGAAAAAACGTTTAGGATCTTTAGAACAATACTTCAAGGGTTCTTGCCTTCTGTGTAGCAGTTTTCTGTGGTATGGATTTATGCTTCTTAGCATTTTATGGAAGGAAGTTCTCCTTTGATGACAATTAGTTTGCAGTCATGTCACTAAATTAGTCTTGAAAGATGCCTTAGGAGAATGGAAGGCTATTGCTGAAATGTTTGAATAAACAGCAGAACATGACAAGAGTGTACGTAGCATTATTGCCACTGTTGACCCTTAGTGCAGACCCAGTTTGTTTTTTCTTTGGAATTAATCTGTGGTTAAACTTAAAGTCCAGCCTAATATAAGGACTCTGAGCATAGTGAAATAAACAAGTTCTAATTGAGAGTGAGTCATTTTTAGAATTAACTACTCTAAAACTTTTTCAAACTGTGAAAGGAGAAGTAGGAAGCACTTAATGAATGTGTTTTTAAACGGGCAATTTGTGTATAGCTCATCAAGCTAGAAGCATATTAGGCTCCTTGTACAGATCACAGATGGCAAGAGCAATTGTATATCGTACTTAAATCTTAATGTAGATTAAGAGGTTGTAATAACATAAATGACAGATTTCTGTATTTGGAGTTTAATGGATGCATTTCAAATGGAATGAAGTAGTGACTTAGTGCTTTTTAAAATTTAATCCTTACCTGCTTTTATCTCTGTCAGTTTTCAAGCACCCTCACTGTTCCTGGTTTCTGTGTACAGCATTTGCTCTGTACAGTGTAGCTGACTGGCTTGTGTCCTAAGCAAGCATCTTCTATGGGGTTGTGACAGTTTGCAAAGGTATTCTTAAATGTGTTGCGAGATGGAAAGATGCTGCTAATGTAGGCAGAGAAGAAGAAGAAAGCACTTTTTTTAAACTTTTTTTTTTTTTTTTTTTCCCCTACAGCTGTAACATGTCACCTAAATCCCTTGACTGGATAGGGCAGAACCACGGCTTTAGGATTAGTGCGTATGATGGATTTAGGATTTGAAGCAAACATGTGTTGCTGTGTTTGCATCATATCTAGTTTTTACTGCCTAGGGAGAAATGTTCTTCCTTTTATCATGCATGTCCATTAAAATACTGAGGAGAACCTTCTGAGAAAAGATGAGGACTGGTACAATGACATTTTGAAGAGCTGTATGAGAAGCAAGTATGATTTTTCTGGCTTTTTCAGACCTGGAAGGAGACTGAAGAGCTTAAGCACCTGGACAGATTCGCAGTGAAAGGCAAGGGTGGCTCAGCGGGGCGGAGAGGGGAATGGATTGTACTATTAACTGTGCACTTATTTACTGCAATGGATATTGTTGGTTGGTTTTGAAGAGCAAGTAAAGCCCTCAGCAAGAGTGGGACTTGCAAATCTCTTAGTAATCAAATACATAAAAGGGGTACCCCTATGTAGGAATTGCTGTCAGAAGGAGGAAGCAGCACGGAGAAGCCAACAACTGTAAATTGCTATAATGTCTTGGTGGATGCTTAGCAGCTGGTAAAGTAACAAAGGAAAAAGAATATCATCGGGAGGCCTTTCTGTCCAGAAATGGATTCATCTACATGCCATCTTGCCTCATGGCCCTGTCCGTGTCTATCATGTGTCTTCTTTAAAACATTGAACTGAAACCCACCCAATCCTCAAAAATATACATATAGGTACGTCACATAGAATAAAAAGGATTTTGTTAGGATTTTAATATTCTAAATCTGGACAGGGGAGGAGGCCTAAATTTACTGTGAAACTTCTCTGTAAGAACCTGAAAAATACCACTGGATTTTGGAAATCACCGATTATCTTGTTTTTTCCTATTTTTATGCATTTTTGAAAATGTGTACTACAGAATCTTGATGTCTACTAAGGCCGACAGTGCTTATATTCAGTTCTGAAGCTGCCCTTTGTCTCAGATATGGATGCCTCAAAAACTCCCTTGCTTCAAAATAAGTTCTCAGTGGCCCGTCTGGCTGAAGAGTTTTTCTGGGTTGGTGGCAGCATCGTAGCTTCTCCGAGATGGAAAATCGGCCATATTGGTAAGATGCAGGCTGAATACCTGCCACTTAATTGAGCAAGATGGTATCATCTTGAAAGCTTTCATGTTTAAATCTTATTTAGTGACAACTTTGTCTAGCTGTAGCGTGGGGGAGTGGAAAAGAAGGAAGAACTTGAGACACAGCCCTAGTCCTATGTTATTTTGCATGGTTGCTAGTGCAATTCTTTTGGTCTTCAAGAACCTCTCAGTTATAATTTCATTTCTGATTTCTTTACATTATTCTGGAAAAGCAAATGCAAAGTTGTACATTTTGATGTGTGCAGACCTTTTGAAATTCTCTGTTGCATAGATAGGATCTATCTCCCTCTCCATACTCATAGTAAGATAGGTCTGCTATCTGCCAGAATTTGTACATCTCTTAACTCTTCAATGTTTCATGCAATATTTGTAGTTTTCAGTCTTTGAAATGAGCCTTTAGAAGTATCTCTGTTTTCTTCCATAGTAGGTCACTGGACTCTTGGGAGGTTGTTTTCTGAATACTGATATACAATGGCAAAATTCTTAAGCTTCACTAGCTATCTGAGAAGGGTCCCTTTTTGCTTCATAGCAGCCTTTCTTTTAAATAGGTAATAAAAACAGTAAACCTAGTTGGAAATGGCTAGAGAAATTATATGTTTCCTGTTGTAGTAAATGCATTTTAATAGCAGTCGTCTTGAGCCGCTCAGGTCCAGTAAAGAAATCTGCAGTGACCTTGACCAGAACCACCTGTTGCCTTGGAAGCACTTTTTTGTCCTACTTGTATGTCAGCTTTGCCAGTCAAAGATTTTTTTTTATTTTTTTTTTAAACAAGAAAGTTGGAGGTATAGATAGCTTAGAAACTAATAGGAATTTTTTGCAGAGGTCCAGAAATGCCATCCTACTCTGCTTCTGCATTTCCCTGGATCCAGATGGCTGATGGAGTCTCAACCAAGAGATGGAGAGCTGACAGACTGACCTCGAGTTAAGCACCCTAATTTCCACAGGATTAAGAGCATCTCTTCTCCCATTAATGTCTCATTTATTAGGGGTTGTGCGCTTTAAGGATGGATTCAGTCTTGCATTAACTCTTGTACGCAGCAAATGCTGTCCCAAGCATTGCTGGCAGGATTACACAGACATTTTCTTTTTCAAAAATACTTTAAAATGTTTTTGCCAAAGAAAAGAATAGTAAAGTCCTGAAATTTATTGAGGCTTGAGTCAGTGAGAGCAAGTAAGGGGTAGAAACTGCTTACACTATTAATAAGATGGTTGGTTTAAATGGTGAGAAGGACCTGCTTACAAGTCTGTAGGACTGCAAAAATGAAAAAAAACAAGGTTAATGAAGTTGGATGTGGTCTGTTTTTTAATTGGATCCTGGCATAATGATGCAAATCAGCCTGCTATACTTGATCTATGAACACCGTAGACAGAAAATACCTTAGGTTAACTTTTGATCATGCCACTCGCTGCATGACAATGTCTCCTTTTCTTGGTTTTGTGTTTTTTGGTTCTGGGGGTTTGGGGGTTTTTTTTGTGCGTTTGGGTGTTTTGGTTTGGTTTTGGGTTTTTTGTTGGTTGGTTGGTTGGTTGGGTTTTTCTTTTTGGTTTGGGGTTTTTCTTTTTGGTTTGGGGTTTTTCTCTGTGTGCGTGAAGTAAAATCCACCCAGTGAACAGTCCAGGTTTTATGTAAGAGAAAACTGAACCAGTATCTCCCTCAATGAGTTCATGTTGTAAGGAAAAGACTGTACTTTAAATATGTAATAATAAAGAATAAATAAATATAAAAAATAAGTAAAGTTTAAAGACTATAAATAAATAAAGAAGATCTGCCTCTGTTATGCACAACAGGATGCTAAATCCTCTATGTAACAGAAGTTGTTCTTAATAGCAATTCATTTGATTCATAAGGCAATGGGTCAAGTAGGATTTACTACTGATGTATTCCATTAGTGTAGGTGCCTGTATAGGGAGTAAAACCAGGCTGCTGTAGCCAACAATTAATGTTAAAACTTCTGTGATGAGACCATTACTTGAGTAAGTGTCTTCAGGGTCAGAAGTGACATTCTGGGAGCCTTTATTATGAGAGTGGTATGATGAATTGTCATGAATATTCCTCAAGCTTACAGAAATCAATTGTACAGTTCATATGCAGAATTTTCAGGCTATCTTCTAAATCCAAGACTTTTCAACTGAACAGAATTCCCACCACACTGTACTGGATATATTATATATATATATATTTTATATGCTTTTATATTATTATATTTATATATTGATTTTTAAAAATATTTGATGCCTCCTGTCTAAACTGAAACTGATATTCCTAGCAGGAGCAGTCGGAGCCAGTCAGTTCTTTGCTTTTCCTTCTGATGAGCCAGTTATAGCTGCAAAACCATTTCCAGTGAGACTTTAAAAAAAACGTAGCAATTATTATCTCTTCAATGGATTTGCAGTGTTGAATGTATGACAAGTGTGGGAGTCCTTTGTTTGCATGCCAGAAAGCTGTTTTTGTTTAGTAATATTTTAAGGGAACAGCTTGCTCTTATAGTGCACATGTACTGGAGGGGTTTCTCTAGGCTGACCAACATGTTGCATCTTCTGGAGGCCCTGAAGAGAAATAAGCCTCTGAAATCTATTTTCCTCTCCTTATAGTATTTAGAAGAGCGGTTGTTTTGAAGCATACTATCAGGATGCATCTTGTCAGAATCTGTTAACAGGGCAGAACTCAGCAGTATTGCGTGATGCTGGCCTTTGGACTTTTTCTGAAGAGACTGGCTAGGGCCAAAGCTGTACAACATAACCTGGAGCCGTATTGAACTTTGGAAGTGAATCTTTTGACAAAGCTGGTCCATGTATAAAAATACTCAATGACTCAATCCTTCTAACTTCTTTTCATCCTCACATGCTAAAATACTCCCACTCCTTCACACATTTACATCAAACCCAGAAACTCCTAGAAGACAATAATGCTACTGAACCATAAATAATTAACAGACGTTAGAACATCTTTCTAACAATAAGCATGATATTGGGCTCTGTTTTTATTTTGTTGTATCAGGACAAATTGTAGGGATTTATGATTTCTGTAGTTTTGTTTTTTATTGTTACTTTAAAACTTTTTATGGTAACTATAAATGTTACTATTAACTATGAAAAATCACTTTGAGTCTTTTTGCTGCATCAGTCTAGTGTCACTTTGTAAGAACACAAGAATGGAACTAAGTGTTCTATGTTTCTGTTTCCTGCTCCGCTACGACAGTGCTTTTTGCTGCAGTAGAGATCCATTTTTCCATGACTGTATTTTGTCCAGATGCAAATTGAGGCAACTCGTTAGATCAAAAGAGAGCTGAACCTCAACTGAATTCTGCACAAAGGTACTACTGAGGTACAAAATATTATTTAACCAAGAAGAAAACTTCAGCCTTTGAAGATAGTTAGGAGCTATTTCTTCCAAAATATGTTTCATTTCAAGACTGAGGAATTTTTATTTGAAGTATAGAAATGAATCCTTAAAGAAGGTATCTGAACAATGGTAAGGAGAAGCAGTTATACTTGTCTTCTTATCAGTGTGCTATTCTCATTTACATGCTGTGAAAGATTTCAGAAAAAATATCTTATTTTTTCTTTGATATAAGTACCACTATGATTCCTCCTCACCCACAAATTTTTCTGCCAGTCTCTCTAGGGGTCTAAACTTTCAGTCATGTAGACAGGTAAGGGTGTATATTTCAGTGCACATACATATGTAGAGGTGTGGACATGCACTGTTTCCCCTTTCCATCTCAATCTCCTGGTTGTTGTCTAGCTACCCCTAGCTAACACCTCTGCACTACATGAAAGGTTTTCCTTCCTGTCATGTTGGTAGGATCCAGACAAGCTGCTGTTGTTCTCCTGACAGGAGGAGGAAGACATTTCTTGTGCTTTCCTTTCCTTGTGTCACCAAAACTAAAAATATACTTAAAACAAGTATTTGGTATGGTCTGACCATTCACTTGGCAGGTACGCTGAATAGAACTGAACTCAAGTTTGTGTCCTCAAACATTAATTGGAATTGTGCATTGAATCACCAAAGAACAGTCCAGTGTACAGATCAGCTGGAACTGGCAGCAGGGCAGCTGCTGAGGTACTGGGTAGGGTTTGGGTGAGTAATTCTGCAGCAGAAATGAACAGCTGCATTAAAAGAGCTATCCAAGGATGCTTATTAAAATTTTAACAGACTAGGAGTATGTTCTTGCT
Organism: Haliaeetus leucocephalus; assembly: GCF_000737465.1. Lineage (NCBI taxonomy): Eukaryota > Metazoa > Chordata > Aves > Accipitriformes > Accipitridae > Haliaeetus > Haliaeetus leucocephalus. The sequence continues at coordinate 7,796,837 of NW_010972992.1, forward strand.
TCACGTAAAAGCAAAGTAAATGCACGTTGTATAAAGTGTACTTTTATTTTGGCGCTTCTTTATTATTTTCTGCTTTGTAACAGGTGTGTTCTTTTGATACTTCTCCCATTTCTGCTCTTCTCATTTCTTCAAATAAAATTATTTACTACAATAACTTCTGAAGAGGAAGCTGGAAATTTAATGTGATTTGAAGTCTGTGTAATTAGGGCTAATAGAAATTTCATTAACTATTTTGACCAAAAAAAATTTTTTTTTTTTTTCAAAAAACTATAGACCTTGTGAAATTAAAATAAGTTCAAGCTTTCCATAATTATTAACTCACAGTAAATTTGAGAAGTATTTATCTTTCTGCTGAACTGGAATGAAAGCAGATATTGAAAAGATTGCAGTGTCTGGGAAATGGTCAAGCCGAGTTTGAATCCACTTTGGATCTGATGTAGTGAATTCCAGTAATGCTTCTGAACTGTAGCACAGCATTTGCTTTTATGACTGATACCTGCTGACCACATTGATTTAATCTAGGGGCATCTGTGATTGAAGCCAAAGGACCAGCTTTAAGAAATAGAATGTTACATGAGGGATTATTTTGTTCTCAATTTAACACCTTCTCTCTGTAAATATTTTATTAACATAAACAATGTACTCTACAGAATTGTAGCTTTAAATTTAAATTTTCTTTTACTATTAATGATTTGCTTTCAAATTAACCTTTTGTTGAACCTTCTTTTCCGGAGTAAATTAACTGAATTTGGCTGAATATAAGCTCTAAAGCACAGGAACATTAATGATTTTTTCCATTCCTTTTTACTCTGCCTTGCTTCTCTTGGGTGTTTTTGCCTTTGCCCAAGAGGTAGGCTTGAATCACTGCAAAGAATTGTGTTGGTTTTGATGCACTTTTAGAATACATGGAACGAGTGTTTTAGTTTGGACAGTGTTTCATCTGTAATCTGTATGTACAGATTGATAAGAGGAGCCTGACCTCAGAATTTGCTTGTATTTATTTATAAATCTGTACTTAGTAGAACATGTATTTTATGTATTGGTTTTCATTCTTCCATCCAGAATCTGAGTAGTAATTTACACTTCTCATCTCTAGGTCTGAAAAAAATACATAAATACATTGGACATGGTAATAGTTTTAATTTTACTTAGACCGGGCAGAAAAGCCACAAGAAAATTAAGTCACAGGCTATGCTCTGTCATTATGGGAAATAAATGGGCGACCTGGCAGAAAATACGAGATTCTGCATTCATTCCTGGGACACAGCCAGTTGCTAACAGTTTGCATTAATGTTGTCTAGCTTAGCTCCTTGCAACAGCTGAATTTCAAAAGAATGCCTCCTCTTTGGGCAGGCATGGGCATGGCCCCAACCTTGCTTCCAGGGGCTTTGCATGCAAGAGCCTCAGCTTAACAGCAGTTCCCAAGGAAAGAGGAGGAGCCCTGCTGAGAGAGAGCAAAGCTCTTTGAGGGAGCTTCTTCTAAGACTTGCTTCTTTGAAGGCCGCTGGCTGCACTGTCTGTAATGCTGCCAAATCCCCGGGAGGGGAACGTGTTTTAAGTGCCCAGAGACAAAGTACAGTATAGGTGAAAGGCCTCCTCCTAGGAGAATGTGACTTTAAGTGATTTGGAAGAAGAACAGTCTGTTAGATTTTTGCCACAACATCTGGAAGCAAATTTGTAGGATCAGTGACTTAATCCATAGAAGCAATGGGAGGCAAAGCTGATACTCCATCTCAACTTTCTAAAAGTACTATTTCCAGAGTTTACTATTTTCTTTGGCCTGGATGGCAAGTAAAAGTGTGATGTAAACAGCAGACATGCAATGCCTTTGTGATGGCTCTGTATGTAATGAAAATGGGCATTCTTGCTTTCGGCAGGAAGTAAACTTTTGGGCTATAAAGCTTTTTCATGGTCTGCAGAAGTCCTAGTGTTGTTCTGTTACTCTAAAAATGCTGTATTTTTGCTAAAGGAGCTTCAGAATAACGTTGCTGATAAATTCAGTTTAGCTTTGCCTCAGACTCTTTCTCTTGTGAAAGATCAAACATTTCCGTTACAAATCTGGTTTCCTTTTTGCAGACGTACTGTGATACCTTGGTGTTAACAAGCAAGTTAGGAATATTGTCTGAATCTCCTTGTGCTTATTCTAGAAACTGATACTTATAGTAGTTTGATTTAGAGTGTGATCAGAAGGTAAATATTAGTAGTTCCTCTAAATCCCCCCAAATAAGTGTGCTGCTAGTAGTTCTATTATACTCTGCTTGTTAGCGTGTTTTGAATGTGCTTTGTGTTTCATCAGTCATGGGTATTGGCAAATGGTGGCTAAATGTTTATGAATTAGGACTGAATACTAAAATATAATTATATAGATTCACTAGGCATTTTAGGTCCTAATCTTGTAATTGCATTAATAGGGAGAGGTGTTTTTCTGAGTTTGCTTATTAGGATTGTTCACACACTGGGAGCAGCTTATCTGGGTAAATATTTGTAGAACTGAGCTTCTGAACTTAAGGCGCTTATGAGAAAATTACAGCTCTTCCATAGCACCAGACTATGGGCTACAAATCCAACTTAGTTAGCATTCAATGTTTTTTCTAACTCAGTCATAAAGAACAATATTTAATTGATATTTTGGATCCACTTTAATGTAAATGTGAGGATTTACTCAAAATATATGTTATAGGATAGAAAAAAAAATACTGATAGCTTTTTATTCATACTTATCCCTGTAGTATCTGAGCGCCTTACACAAAACATTGATCAGTGCAAAGAATATCTGTTCAGTATTGTTCTTTCAGCTTCTCCCCAGGAAGAAAATTCTGGAATCTTTTTAAGGACAGCAAAATATTATTTATATTAGAGAAGGCAAATCAAAATAATGCCACCCTCTACTTGTTAGGATTTTTGCCTGGTTATACATTTCCCTGACCGGTGTAGGATACAATTACTCTGTTGTTGACCCTGACTGTAGACCTCTTTATAAGAATGTAGCCTTTGAAGCTGGCCTCATCTTTGCAGTCACACACTGGATTCTAATCACCTTCTTGCTGTTAATTTTTAAGGCAGTGAAAATAGTTTAACTCTTAAGTCATTTGTACATAAAAGCTTTTGAATTTTTAGGGTTCCTAGAATACTTTTGATGACCAAGTTGGGTAATAATTTTTTTTTTTTAATTGAATTCTGAATAGACAGAATGCAAACTAAACTGCTTCATAAGAAGCCATGGTACTTCTAAACAGTGATACTGCTGACAGGAACTCCAGAATTTACAGAGAGGAACGTGAAAAGAAACTCGTTGAAGTTATGCCACAAGGTTACTGTATGCTTAAGAGGCAAAAACGTGAGGTATAATGAAAATAACTTTCCTGACATGGGGTGGAACTGTGCTAGTTTTTGCTGGCCAAGGATCCAAACTTCCAGGTGAAATTTCATACTGTGCGCGGCACAAATTTTACATATTGTAGGAGCTTGAATTAAGCATTCAAGATGGTCTTAAGCAGGGTATGTACCTTACACCAATTCTAACATATGTATGTTTCATACCTGTTAATAGGGCAATGAAAACTTTCACATTTACAGGTAAGTCCACAGTTGCCAAGAATCTTTCTGACTTTTTGATCATATAATCTGACCTCATATATTAGACTGTACAGGAAATCTTGTCCTTTGACTTGAACTGTTAGTTTGGTAGCTGCTTGATATGTTTTCTTCCTGTAAAGGTGATTTTAAAGGGAGTGAAGTCTGACTTACTGGTATCACTTTATTTCTCTCTTCAGTGGAAAGATGTATGAGTTCCATGCAAACTGGTACCCAAATGATCAAACTCCGTGGCAGTTCCAAAGGGTTGGTCCGCTTCTATTACTTGGACGAGCACAAGTCGTGTATTCGTTGGAGACCCTCTCGAAAGAATGAGAAAGCCAAAAGTGAGTGTCAACCACAGAACCTTTCTTCTGATTCCTCCTAGGGTCTTGCCTTCTTATGAACAAACAAAAATGAAGGATTTGGCTCATTCACGGGTGATCAAGAAGAATGTTGTGCTTGAATTTAAAGGGCAGTAAATTATTTTATGATTAATAGTTTATGAAGATTAAGTTGCTCTTGTTAGCCTTGCAGGTTGCAGTACTGTAGTATGTTGTAAATGAGTTGCAGGCAAAACCTGTGTGAACTGGGGACCTTGCAATGTGAGCTTTGAGCCCTTTCTCTACAGGATTTCTCTACAGAATAAATGCATCTTGTCTGGCCAAGGGCATGCACACAGTCATTAATGAACTACATGCTTTTGTCATTCTAGTTTCTATCGACTCTATTCAGGAAGTTTGCGAGGGGAAGCAATCAGAGATCTTTCAGCGCTATGCTGATGGCAGTTTTGATCCCAACTGCTGCTTCAGCATCTACTATGGAGACCATATGGAATCTCTTGACCTGGTATCTTCCAGTGGAGAGGAAGCACGCACCTGGATCACAGGGCTAAAATATCTGATGGCAGGGATCAGTGATGAAGACAGCCTCTCAAAACGCCAAAGGACCAGAGACCAATATCCTTCTTAGACTATCTGAGAGTATTTTCCAGTGGTGGAGAGCTATCATAGCATAGGGATTCCTTTAAGTATTTGTTTTGCTAAAAAAAGCACTAGGCTTAAAGCTTCAAAGAGGTTCCCATTGTATTCCCTGTTTCCAGAGACAGAGGAGTCCTTGAAGAGGATTGTTCTGGGCAAGATTTGGAGATGAATGAAGAGTGGACTGAAAAACATACAGGTATGTTCTTTCATCTGTTACTTTCTGTGTAAAGCTGTCCATTTCATTTGGTTATATGGGACGAAGTGTGATGCAACACTGAAATTTGCTCAGAAGTTAGTTCTTCTGTGTTGTAGTATGGGTAAATAGCATGTGTTGCATATTGAGCACAGCAAGTCTAGAAACTGTTAACTGAAATAACATGAGTTATACCTTGAACTTTCTTTCATCCTCGGTCTCATATACAGTCTAACATGAAAAAAAATCATATATATATAAAATACTCAGTAATATCCCTTAATATTCCATGCTGTTCCTTAACTCCTGTTCAATGTGGTTGAAGCAGACATTTGATGAGGCAGATAAAAATGGTGATGGCAGTCTGAGTATTAGTGAAGTGCTCCAGCTAATGCACAAACTGAATGTGAACCTACCCCGACAAAAAGTCAAGCAAATGTTTAAGGTAAGAAATTTAAATGTGTTTTCTTCTAAAAGAACAAGGATTCAGCTGCTGGAGATTTAACGTGAAACCTAGTAGGAGAGATTGTAAATACTTCATCATCTGGTTTGTTTCCACTCTACTGAGAGATACTACACAGTCCATTTCATAAATTGAAAAAGAGCTCCAGAAACACATCATAAATAGTTATTCATAGAAAAAGGCATTACACCAGGTACCTCCTGGTGTTACATAACATAAAGACACACAGTACAGAGATTGCTTTTTTGCTATACTTGTTGATTTGAAGCTCAGTCACATTTCCTCCTCTGATTACATTCTCTCTAATAAATAGTATCTAGTAAAGTATCCAATATCCTCCAGTACTAATAAAATATCCAGTATGCAAAATTCCATATCTGTCAGGTTTTTTGCATTGCTAAGAGTATTTGTTTGACATTGCATTCTGCTGACCTTGACCCAATTTACTGGGCAACTGAACTATGGAGATGTGTATGCTTTTGTAATTAGAAAGTCTGTTGTGTGAAGGACCTAAGCAGAAGTTGAATCAATAGTTTTCAGCATAGTGAACTGCTATGACTTTTGCCCTACATGGAGTCAGGGACACCTCAGCATAATTTTCCAGCAGCGCTGGTATTTTAAAGAATGTTCTCTTGGAGAGGCTGTGAGAGATCATTTCAGAGAAAACTAAATACTGGAATTTCAGTAGCACTGAAAGGGATCAAATACCTATCTACTGATGACTTTCTAGTCAGTCTGAATCTGTCCAAGGCATTGTGTATAGCTGAATACTTAAGTTTTGCCTAACTTAAGGTGGAGAAATATTCTAAGCCTGATTTCGCAAAACTGAAGCAGGAATAAGTGAATTGCCTAAGGTCACACAAAGATCTGTGGCAAGGCAAAGGTAATTCTGTTCTCTGTTGGTGCTTGAAGACTGAGCCATCTTTTATTCTAAGCATCTTCTGAGGTTGTACAACTCCTGGGCAGTTTGCAATCAATTTAAGGCTGTTTAAAGATTTCTTAAAGTTCATGTCTTCATTTTCTGAAGCTTTTCTTCTTTTTTTTTGGGTGATTTTTCCTGGTTTGATGAAATACTTATGGAATGAGACTGCCTGGGCATATATTTTTTCCTGTTGCTGTGTGGGTAGAAGACCACTTTGAAACAAGTAGTCCTTTTGGTATTGCTGAAGTGTAAAAATTCCTTTTTTATTTTTAATCTTTCTTTCAGTGCACTAGGACAAGAACATTAGAATACTTCAGTCCTATGAAATAGAAACCTGAAATCATATGAGAGTCTTTGGAATCATTTTACTGATTCATGCTAGTGAGTGAATGCTCTCATTTTGACATGATATCTGCTAAGATGTAAAAATTAGGCTCTGTTTATCATTTAGGAGGGCTCTGTTCCATTATTCTGAATTTAGTATTCCTTAGAGAATTACCTACCTGTGTGTGAAATTGATCCATAGAGAGAGAGATGGTAAGAAGTGTAAAACCTAAGCTTCAAGGTTTAGATGGTGTTAAGAACCTTGAATGAAAAGCACTTTCGCTGACAACAGCCACTAGTTATAGAATTGTTCCATTGCTAAAGAACAGTAAAAAATAAAGAGAAACAGTCAACTGGGGCTTTATGATACGATTAATAAATCTTGTGCAAATAAATTTTATTATGCCGGCTCTTGTTCCTTAATAAACTGCCATAATGTTGCATAGCTCACTGAGTCCTACGTGCAGACCTCATGGAAACATGCACAGTATGGGTAGTTTTGTGGGGGATCAAGGAGAAGTTAAGAATAGTGGCAGTCAGCATGACTTTTGATAAGTTAAGTATTTTAACGTGAAACTGAACGAGTGAATGTGTACAATTGAATGGGTGGTTTTGTATTCAGTCTGGATGTGAAGCTGTCATTCCTTTAACTTATTACTGAGAAAAGAAAGAAGGCAAAATGATCTCTTTCATTGGTTAGAAACCAATGTAGCCACTGCATTTTGCCATGGACAGTCTTTATAGACTGACTTTATGGCCTCTGATTATGGCCTTTTATCTCTAGCAGAAGAAATGAGTGTTAGAGAATAATTTTGGGAAAGAGTGTAACTTGGAAATCTTCTGACTAATTTGATTGGAGAAAAAATGGGCCTTGAAATGTTCCTTCTCTTCCATGGCTGTATGTATTTATTCTAATGCCTCTGGGTTGAAAACATTTTTAACTTACATCTCTTTCTGCTCTTTCTCTCATCCTGCTGACAGCTGATGCTGAAGCCTGCTTGGTTGCATCCTATGTGCAATGTAAATTCCTTTGTGGGTCCAAAATGGTAAAAGATGCTCAAATGGAGCATGGAGAACAGGATAACTTTGCAAACCACAGCAACTCAAGGTTATGGGGAAGGAAGGAAAGGCGATTGGAAAGTTTCCAGTAATCAGCTGATACAGGTTATCCTAGTGTATGCATCAGGCGAATATTTTGCCCATCATTTGGGTGAGTTGTTCTTTAGGAACAGAAGGTCCTGCAGAAAAAGAGTCTGCAGCTAGGGGGAAATTTAAACAGAAGTTTAGAAGTAGAGTTTAAATACTTGAGCATTTTTTCTGTATGTTACTGAATAAAAGAGAAAGAAAAGCTTCATAACACACAGATGCCCCAGGAAGCTGGGTGCTCATTTCTCTCAGGCTGCTCTTACTATGCCAGCCCTTGTTTTGATTACCATTTTCTGTTTCTGTTGCATAAAATTTATGTGGACCAGAATGAATTTTGAAAGTAGATTTGTCCATGCTGTTGTACACTATTGCATTATAACACCATATACATGTCCAAATAGAAAAAGAAATTTTTAAATGGAATGAAATGCTAGTCACCAGGAACTTGCAAATACCCTCTCCTTTGCCTTTGCTTTTGTTTGGGGAAGAAAAGAAGTCAGTTTGTGTCTTTCATTTCTGCAGGTGATAAATTATCCAATTGATGGATTAAGACCTGTATGGTTATGACCCTAAAAAATTTTACGTGAGGCTATTGCATTAAACAGCAGTTTGTGCAAAAGAGATGTCTTCTGCCAACTGAAAGTTCTTTGAATTCCAAAAGTACTGGCCATTGGGAGGAATGCTTGTAATAGTATTTCTGCAAGAGTATGGGCTACTGTGTTAGTCCCTGATTGTTTCCATACAGAAAATTGTTACCTCTAGGGCGCAGCCTGTACCTTATGAGAGTATTGGAGGTGAGGACTTTTCAGCTATTTTACTTTTTCTTATGCAATGTCTGGACAGAGTATGTATGTACCTTCAGAAACATAATGTACATTTAGGTGCCTGAAAATCTCACAGTTGGAATGGCAGCTGTTCAAGCACTGCTTCAAGTTTACTGGAAAGTCATGCTAGCCTTTTCAATAGGATTCTCAAAAATTCAGTTCTGGACACGTTCCAGGCTCAAAAGCCTTTGAGAATCATGCATGTACAGCCAGAGAAAACCAAGGGGTTTTACCCGTTACTTTTTTTTCTTCAGTTTTTTTCTTTCACACCAGCAAACACTAGGTTTACGGATGTAGCTCGGTGAAGAACTGAATTTAAAAACTCATTAAAATTAGTAGATTACTGACTCCCTTTCCAAGATGAACCATTAGGTTTGATGCAAGCCAAATAGAAGAGACTGGGCAAAACTCTCCTGGGAAAAAATTTGTGCTGCTTGTATGCTGTGTTCTGGTTTTATTGTTTGTAATCAATGACAATTACTACACATATCGGGTGCTTTAGAAATGCTATTAACAAAGAAGAATAGGTTTGCTTTTTCCACATGCAATGCATAATTGAAACTGAGCTGGTCTCAGCTGAAAATATAATTGCTATTTGATAGCTTAGAATCAGAATATTAAGCAGCCTTGAAATTAAAAATCAAATCTCTTGGTTAATGAAATAATTACACCAAGTATTTTAAGATATAATATGGTAGATTACATGTAGGTCTGAAAGAAAGTTACCTTTAATATTAATTTTTCTAGTTAAAAAAGTAGTAGTGAGTTGTTTAAAAAAATCTTGCCATAGTTAAAATGGCAAAAGCCATTTTTATTAGCTACTTGTTGTTCACAAATGCATTCGTATTTTCACCTGGGGCTCAGTTCTAAAGAAGCTTCATCTATGACTTCTCATTCTTCCAGTCACTTCCTCCATAGTACTGTCAGCTTCAATGTTGTAGCTGGTACAGGCTCCGAAACTGCTGAAGTGTGAGACTGGACAAGAGACAAAATAGCGAGGTCTATCAAGATTAAAGAGTAGGGAACAAGTGCAGGGTGTCCTTTGGGAACAAGGAAAGAGTAGGCTGTTTGTGTAAGTTTTTAAAAATCTCTGTGGGTACGTTAGAATAAATTGCAGGGTCATGGCAGTACTTTGTTCTTGGGCAAATAACTGTGAATTGATGTCAGCTTGCCAGGACAGAAGTGCTTTGTGAAGGCTGCTCAGTGCTGCTGTCCGTGGTTGTGAGAGCTTATTATCAGTGCTTTCCTCAACTGATACAAGTGCATGTGTGACAGTATGTGAAGGAAATTCAGTGGAAAATATGAAGGTTTGGTAAAAACCTGCCTCATTTATTTATTTTTTAATTTTGTGGCTTGAAATGTCCTTAAACATGTCTACAGTGAACGTGAGTAAAGCAATATGCTGATAACTCCTTTATTGAGAACAAAGTAGGGAGTGCTGGATAAGCTTCTTTTCATAAAATACGCAAGTGTTGTCTATCCTGTTTGGGAAACATTGCAGCTTTCCTTCTTCATACTTTCCCGTGGCAGAATTTCTCATTCATTTTTTCATGCTTCTTGGAAAAGGCTTTTAGGAAACACAGTAATTCCATAATCTCTCCTTCAAATAGTTCTATCATTGGGTGGATGCCATTGTGATCAGACTCTCACAAGATTTCTTTGAAGAAATTCTATCTCCACTGTGTGCAAACAGTAAGTAGTGTTGCTGATGCAACCGAGCATGGTTTGGATCACAGGCTGGGGCACCTGACCCCAAAAAGGAACCAAGAAATATATATATATTGTAGGCGATAGATATACCAGACAATATAGTGTCATTTACTGATGATTTTTTTTTTACTTGCAAAATTATTATTCTTGCAGATCTTACTAGCTTATGGCTGTGGATTTAACAGATATCCTCCCAAATCCTAGATATAAAATTAATTTCAAGATGACTTGGGTTCTAATGACCTTCTCAAGAAAATATGAATGGGTAATTCTGCCAGACATATGCATGTTCTGTTCTATGTTGCAGGGTACGCTGTCTTACTTCACTGCCATAGACAGAAGAAATCCTTCAAGCAGGGTTCCCTGTGGAACAATAAAGACCTTAAAAGTTGTTTCTTGGCTGATTCGCTAATGCATACATTTAAGAGGTTCAAAGGGGAAAGCTGTGCAAAGCATTCATATGACAAGCATCAGCCTGATAAATCAATGTGTTCTAGCAGGCCGTACAGTGACTAGCCATGTCAGGCAGTGTCAACCTGCATTTAATTTCAGTGTTGCTTTATTCTTATGCAGGAGTTTGTTTATTCAAAGTTCGTTCAGGCTATTGCTGGGCAACTGGGTATCTCATTGCCTTATTATTGTGTAATGCAGGAGGCTGATACGGATGATAACCAGGGCACGCTGGGCTTTGATGAGTTCTGCGCCTTCTATAAGATGATGTCAACACGACGTGATTTGTACCTGCTAATGCTCACCTACAGCAATCACAAGGACTACCTAGATACAGATGACCTGAGACGCTTTCTGGAGATTGAACAGAAGGTAGGCCCAAGCCAGGAAAAGACTTCCAGTCTGCATGCCTTTCTGTTTGCCATTTAAAATGGGTGGGAACTTTGTTGTCATGCATGTGAAAAATAGACAGTTAGATGCCTCTTGATTTTCATCTTGTAGGCTGGCATGACTCCTTCTTGAATCTTCTTGCTCTCACTACCTCTTTTTTTCTGTAGACTTTCGTTGTCCCCCTAAAGAAAGCCTCTACAGTTTCTTTCTTTTTCATGTGTTCTCTTAGGACAATTCCGTCAGTATCTGTCTTTTCCCAGTATTCAGTAGCCTGGTGCAAAGATGGTGTTTCTGGCTCTGCTTTTGACTTAGTGTATAGTCCATGATGAGACACTGAATTACTTTGTCACACTATCTCAGTTTGTAAAGTGGAAGATTATGTTTTTGAAGAGCTGTTGAGAGGATTATTAATGTCTGGGAAAGTTTTTTGAGGATGTATAGTAGTACATATTAAGTTGTCTCTTAGTGCTTTAACTCCAATGCTGGGGTGGGTCTTAAAGACTATTGTCCCATTTTGCTGAGCTGAAACAGGTGAGGTATTTTTCTCTGACAAACCACGTAATGTGTATATGCCCTGTATAATAATATGGGGCGGGGGTGGTGGCGGAATCAGCCAGTAGATAATGATAAGCTCGATATTTACTGTTGTTCATGAGTGTGACACATTTTACAGCTCTTCAGAGATGTTAATTTACAGCTTTATAAGCTTTGCTATTCAGATATTGAAGTGCACCTATACATTGTGCTTATAGCTGTTTATGCACATTCAGCAAAATACCAGCAAACTATGTGCTGTGTTGCAGTAAGTGCTATCCACTTGTGTTACTGTATTTAACAAGGCGGCTAGCCTACATCAGTCACATTAGAAATTTTGTCCATCAGTCACTTATGCGCACTGAAGTTACGGAAGTCCATTTTCTGACAGTTCACATATGTTTTCATGAAAAAGGGAAACTAGTGTTGATATATTCTTTTTTTTCTAATGGTAAAAGACCAAAGTTTCTTATCTCTGTGTGTATGGTGCACCACATTCCTGCCCACTGATCTGCTTCCTCCGTCACTGACTTGAACCTTTATGGCATTAAGAATCTTTGTAACCAAGCTACCTGGAAGCCTAACACTTTTACTCCTACCCCAAATACCCCTTGATCAGAACAAGTTTGAGTCTTTCTGGTACATGGTAATTTGGCAGACCAGAAAACAGCAAGGCATCTAGTATCTGTACCATGACAACATTCAACCATTGGAACAGGTTGCCTGGAGAGGTTGTGCAGCCTCCATCCCTGGAGGTTTTGAGGACCAGACTAGGTAACACCCTAAGCTAACTGATGTGACCTTGTAGTGGACGCTGCTTTGAGCAGTATTTTGGGCTGGGTAACTTCCTGAGGTCCCTGAATGATTCTATGATTTTTCATCTAGAGACTTGTGGAAGATTATGAAGTGAGGAAAAATAATTGGATAGCAAGATGCAGTCAATGCAGGAACAAATGCATTGACCCATCTTTGCCTTTTTCTCTCATGATCTCTTTTGAAGCTGCATGCCCGTAAATCATAAATCTCTATCAGTTTCAAACATTGTCTAAGAAATGAATGAATAAAAAAAGATATCTCTCTGGCAGTTATCTTTTTAGTTAAGTGGGGTATGTTTCCATTTCATTGGTCAATTGATCCTCCAGATGGTGAGAGGAAAATGAACACTCGCCACAGGACACAAATCAGCTCAGCTAATCACTGATGTGGACAACCCGTGCCTGTGGGGCTTCTCTCCCTTGCCTGGTGCTACCCTTTCTCATACAATCTGTACAGGGAAAACAAGTGTTCATTCTGTGCGTTTGAAACTGTACCAGAAAAACCTTCTGTTGTTCCAGAGCGTTATCTTTTAAACCCAGCAAACCTATAATGTATGGGCAAATAAAGGGTTAGGGGTTTTTTTCTTGCTCTTCTTTTATTTATTAGATTTTAAATTGCCCCCAGAAAAGGCATTGATCTGGTAGTAGATAGGCTGGTGGTTTCTTTTCCCTGTAAGCAAAGATTCCATGTTGCCAAAGCAGTCATCAACTTGGTCACTTTATTGGCAGTTCCCTCTGCTGACAAGAGCTGATTTTCATGTGTCATGTACAGCACCTAATGGAAAGGATTTGCTGGACCACTCAGGACAGGAATATTAAATAATAACAGGGGTAGTAATTAGAGGAAAAATCTACAGTAAATAGCAGGATTATTAAATAATAGTGTTAAAATCAAATTATGAAAATATTGCAAGGTAAAAAAAGCTACAGCTTATCATAAATGCCCCTTTCTTTGTAAATGACAACATTTACAAACATGTATTTCCCTTTGTACTCTTTCCTTTTTCAGTTGAGAATGCAAAGCAACCTTGAAGTTAACAGATTTCCTCAAGGAGCTTTCTGAGAGCATTATGTCCTGATTCTACGTTACCCTGCTAGTAACTGATTTTTCTGTCTGCTGCATAAAGATGAGGCATTTTCTTGTTTTATTTTAAAGTAAAAACCTTTGATAATGCAAACTAATCCTTTAATCCTACAAGAGAAAAAATGCCATTGGTTTGTGACAAAGCTGCTTCTGTTTGGATGCTCTGTGTGCCTAATAACACTCTAACCAGATTTGACCTACAAAGCAGAACTCTGTCTTTATTGGCTGTGATCAGGCAGCTGCCAATAGGACAGAAACTTTTCACAAAGCAGTCTAGTTCTTATCTGACCTGACACTGATTGACAGGAGTGAGAATCTCACTGGGTAACTGGAAATCCTTAGTACCACTATGGATATTCCGGCCAGCTGTTAAACTGTATACAGAGAAAAGAGCTAAGAGAAGCTGTGATTACTAGTTAACACTTCATTTTTGCTACTTTTACAGATGACGAATGTGACTAAAGAACACTGCCTGGAAATCATCAGCAAGTTTGAACCATGCATGGAGAACAAGCAGGAGGGAGCTCTGGGGATTGATGGTAAGCTGGCTGGCGTAGCTTTCGTAAGAAAGAGGCAAGTGTTTAGATGCTTATGAGAATATTGCGTTTGTTTGCATAATATATAGTCAGAGAATTTTCTCATGTTGTATAGAGTATGCTTTTCAGTAGTTTTTTTTTTTTTTAATATCTATTATTTGCTGAGGAATGTAAAGGGAAATTGGTACTCTCTGGAGGATTTTTAAAGGTACATATCATGATGAAGTAGCAGTCATTGAAGGTCAGCTGGAGCTGGATGTGTCTTTATTTGTGCTTTTGGAAAATACAGTAGAACTTAGTTGCATCATTCCTGCAGGTATTTTTGGAAATCCTTTAAGTTTTAATAAGAGGAGTCATCTGATCCAGAGTAAACATGTGAAGTGGGATGATAGATGAAATTTATATAGAAGCATGCTTTCATGACCTCTGCTGCTAAAGCCTTCACTCTGAATATAATGATGCTGTACCATCGTGATGGTAGCTGTTATTTTGAGGACTGATTCTAAATCCTTTCCCCTAAATAGTAAATCTTCTACCAGATCTCACTGACTTCACGGACAGAGTACATTCCTCAGGAATTAGATTCTGCGCAAAAGTTCTAGGACCTTTTGAAAATCAGTCTTGTCTATTTCTATGGGTGTGTTGTCATAGTGAAAAGTGGCCAATTATAAGTTCAGTTTGGTTTACTGCATGAAGAAGTGGGTAGTTTCTGGTATATTGTGTAAGGTGGGAGTTTGTTGCAAGAAATGATGGTTGCTTAGGGTGCATTCAGGTCTGTTCTACTTTCAGACTAAATTTTAAAATTATTTTAAAGCTTATACTAATGCCAAGTGAGTGTAGGAGTTGCCATATTCATGTTTTTATTCTCTGGTGCTTTACAGTCAGTGGCAGTCACATAAATAATCAATAATCAGGTTCATTATTTTGCCTTCCTCACAGCTAGAAAGGTAAGACTAGGCTTTTCAAACTACTGTAGTTTTTCATACCAGAAGGGAAAACTTTTAAAAAACTAACCTGATCTATAGAATTGCTTTGCCTAAGAACGGATGATAAAACAGTTGAGAGTTTATGGGTTAGGATTAGAGACCAGCCCAACGTAGGTGACATTCTGCTGGGTGTCTGCTATAGATCTCCTGATCAGGAGGAAGTAGAAGATGAGGTTGTTTTGAAACAACTGGAAAAAGCTTCACGTTAGGAGGCTCTGCTCCTTATGGGAGACTTTAACCACTCCAGTATCTTGCTGGAAGTGCAACAGAACAGAACATATCTAATCTAGAGCTTAACCAATACAGGAGACTTCTGGAGTGTATTGATGATAACATCCGAACAGAGCTGACTGAGGAGCTGACAAGGGGCATGCTGCTGGATTGGGTACTAACAAAGAAGAAAGAACTGCTTAAAGAGCACAGATATATATCTGCATGCATATGCATGTATGCACATGTGTGCACACATGCACACAGAGAAGTTGTTCTTTTCTTGTCTTTGTGTGTAGTTGAGACTTTAGATTCCTCTTGTCTTCCAGAAAACAAATCGAGTGTTGCCTAGGGAGACTGAAATACAACAGCTATGGAAACTGAAGCTGTACGTTTATTCCTCAAGTTGGTACAGCCCAGACAGGAGCATCCTGCCCACACATGGAGGCACTTCAGTAGTACTAAAATAATACTATAGTGTCCTTTGCCCATTCATGTTCATTCATGTGTCTGTAGTGCCTTGTGTCCTCAGCTGTGATGGCTTTTATCATGAAGCACCTTGGACTGGCCTGTGACAATTAGCTCATTCAACGGAGTCTTGCAAAAAACCTCTTACCTTCCTCTGTTGATCAAAATAAAACACTGTGTCAGTATGCTTTTCCTGAGTGTGTAAATACTGGAGATCTATGGTACACAACACTGCCAATATCTTGATTCATTCATATTTCTTCATCGTAGGGCTGATAGATCCAGTTAGTGTGAACTCATTATAACAATTTTGATACCATATTTTAACAAGTGCTTAAAGCAAACAATAGTGTTGGTTCAGAGGCTGCCCTAACAGTGATGTGTGGAATTAATCTTGTAGCAGCTGTTTGGTTTGTAGTAAGAAGAAATAATTAATCTGCCAAAAGTGATTAGCTGTATGTTTGCTGATGCTGTATGCTGCACATACACTGTGCCCTATCAATTTTTCACGGTATCTGCTCTGACTTGGTTAGTCTTTTGTTTTTACTCTAGCTATGTTACTGGTTTGCTAGTTGATCATGATATGTGCCTCAAGAGACTCAAATATTAGGCTACACTGAGGTTCCCTAGCACTGTTTCCTAGTGTATTCTTCAAAAAGATTTGGCTGCTATTTGTATTTATCAGCTCTTTTCCTTTAATAAAACTTTCATCAACACAAGATGTAAAGCCTATAAGAACTGTCATAAAGGTGACATTTTATCTTGAATTCTATTCAAGCTCAATTTCTCTGTGTTCTGTAGACCAGTATTCTGAGATTGATATTGAAGACTGGACTTGTTTTGCCTTGTGTAACTTTAGTGAAACAAAGCACCAGTCTGTCACAGTCAGAGAAAGTGCATTAAGACCTTTAGAAGTTTGGCAGGATTTTTATATGGGCACTGTTTTATTTATGGAATAATGAGTGAAATGTCAGGAGAATTAGAAGTCTTGAAGCAGAGACCTTTTGTATAAAGGCGTCATTGCCGTCAGCAGCTGTTAAAGTCAGGATGTGAATGGAAATCTTAGTCTTTCATTAGTGGTGAACGAAAAGAATTTTGGGGAGGCTTGACATCAAAGTTACAGTTTTTAATGTTAGTTTGTCTTGTGAAAGAGTCTGTGTATATGTGCACAAATGTATACTGGTGATCTGAGAGCAGCCATTTCATACAAAGATAAAAAACGTAACTTGCGAAAACTTTGCTTCTGAACAAGAGTGATTGCAATACAGAAATTGTCCAGGTGATGTTTGCATGATTTGCAAGCATCCCACTAATTCAGAAAATAAGTTCTAGAAAGTACTACAGATAAATGATTTTTCAGTGTTAAGTCCGGAGTGAACTTCAGTCTCATAAAGTGACAGTAATACAATACTGCAGATCTCTCCCAGCCACATGCATGTTTGTGCATGCAGTGTCATATCAAAATGAGAGACTGTTGCTTGTACAAGCCAATGTGTGTTGACATTCTTTTGGTATTTTCAGGAGAAATAGAGGAGAGGAGAGTATCTCCCTTGCTTCACACTGTGTTGGGCCACTAGAAACTGTCTTTATGCAGTACAATACCATATATCTTTCAGCTCATTTCACTGAGGAGCAATGCCAGGATATCACCACAGATCCCTGGAGGCTTTTGTATGCCATGCGACTTAATGTCCCAGCAGAGTCTTTTGACAAAAATTATAAGCCTAAAATGTCAGGTTTGGATTAAATAGACATATTTTCTTAGGAAAGGCAGAGCAGGGAAAAGTGCAAAGCAACTGTAAATTTATTGAAAGCAATAATCGCAATTGGTCATCGTGACAGTTGGAATGTGGTGGTGATATTTATCTTACATGTTCATGAATGTGTTGGTGAACGTAGAGATGCATTTTTAGGCTGGTTTTAGGAAGGCTACAGCAACAAAAAGGACAAAACTGTGTTATTTATAGTATTGTTTGTTTACAGGTTTCACCAATTACATGCGGAGTCCATCAGGGGACATATTCAACCCAGAACACTACCAAGTGAATCAGGACATGAGTTTTCCTTTGAGTCACTATTTCATTACCTCTTCACATAATACCTACCTCATGGGAGATCAACTGATGTCCCAGTCTAGGGTGGACATGTATGCATGGGTGCTACAATCTGGCTGTCGTTGCGTAGAAGGTAAAGATCAAAAGGGAATCATCAGTAGGTTCCATAGTTTTGTTTCTCCTCTGTAAAGGAAGACTGATGACTTCTGTTGAGGACATGGTAATTGGGCAGAGGAAAAAGCCTAGTAAAATGGTGTCTTTCCTTCATAAAGAACAACAAAATAATGTTGCAGTATAATGGACAAATTTTCTTGAGCATGGAAATAAGGCAGACATTTGAAGAGTAGTGTCATTGGTACTGAGGGAAAAAAATTGTAAAAATATTTTTGTAGAGAGAATAGTAACTTTCAGTAGAATGTATTGGTGTATATACTTTCTAGCCGAGTGCATGACAAGCAAACTCAAAAATATGGCAGATTTCTTGCTACACGTAACAGGAAAGCCGATATTTCTGATAAGGGAAGTAGGGTTCTATTATGTGAAATGTTGACAGTCTCTGCGGTGACCAGGAAGCCTTTATGTGAAATCTCTTCTGATGCTTGTAGTGCCTTTCTGAGAGAGTACCAGTTTCGTAATCACCTTTAATATCCTGACCATCAAAGTGTTTTCACAGTTTTTCAGAAGGCCAATATCATGGTTTGCTCAGGTTAGATTGTGGATATGCCAATGGATACTTCAGAGGAGTAAAACATTTCATGGAAATATGACTGTAAACAAGTATAAGGTTAGGCAAAATCCAAAGAGGGCTAGAGATGACTAGGTCTTGGCTTTGCTTGTGGTGTGAGAAGCTTGGCTAAGATTCTCTGCTTTCCTTTTCAGGTTCAGCAGTAGCATAATGAAAGTAATGCTATGCTATGTCATCTCTCTTCCTGCCATAATAATCCTCAGCACTTGTTAAAAGGAGATCTTTTTTGCTTGGGGCTTTCTCAAACAATGGGAACAATCATCTGTACACAGTAGAATGTCAAGGCCAGGAATTTTCTTTAGAGAAAGGACGTTGAGCACAGTGAGGAGGGAGATACAGATGAAGGGTGGGAACAAACCTATACCCTGCTTTGTTGGGTACATGCCTGGCTGGGATGCTGAAGGGAATTGCAGGGTCTCAGAGTCTTCCACAGGTGGTGGCCCCAGATGTTACTTGTCTGATGGGTGTCATTGTTTCTGTTCTACAGTTGACTGCTGGGATGGGCCGGACGGGGAACCAATTGTCCACCATGGATACACTTTGACTTCCAAAATACTCTTCAAAGATGTGATTGAAACTATCAACAAATATGCCTTTGTCAAGAATGAGTATGTATACAGTCTGCCAACTTTTGAGTCTCAGGGCTATAAGCTGGAGAGTTCCCTGGCATCCTTGTAAAGGCAGTTAGTGAAAATCTAACCTGTTCCTGCATATGCCAGACAGAATTCTGAGTTGTTTTGTGTGGGGAGAAAGCCTTCAGAAAGAAATAACAAGGCAAAATTGACTGAGTAGGGGCAGTCTGTACATAGTTGTGGGACTGTCTTTATCCCGTTTGTAGAAGACCAGAGGATTAACATGTTTTGACAGTGAATGTTTTTAGTGGAAGGCTGACGGTTTAACCACATATCTCTCTGGATGTGTACTCCAGTGATGTCAAGGTTACGCTTGGTTACTCCAGGGATAGGAAGCAAGTCAGGCAGCAAAGGAATACAAAGAGACAGCAGCCCAACTGTGGAGAAAGCAGACTGTTCAAGAGAAATAGGTTATTTTCCCTACCTGTATGTTGCTCAGGAAATCAGAGAATTATACAATGGGAAGTTTCATATACCTTGGCAGTACTGTCCTCTTCCTGAGAGTCAAAATGTGTGTGTCAACCTATCTTTTTCTTTTTTTTTTTTTTAAGACAAATTAATTTATCTCTGTAAAAAATTTTCCAGTAGCTTCTCCTAAGCAGTCCATCTGTCTTCATTAATAGAGCTAACCTTGCCCTGAAATTTCAGCCCAGGTAAACTAATCGTGAGCCTGAATTTTTTTGAGTTTGCCTGAAGACATGGTAAATAAATCAAAGGAAAGCTGGCCAGCAGGATATATGGCAATGCTTCTGAAATTGTTACAGTTCTTAAAAGCTTTATAGAAAGGCTAAGTGGGACTGTGTTACAACTTATTTGTGGTGGGTTTTTTTCTTGGTAGATATTGGTGCTCAGTCAGAGTTTGGTACTGAACAAAACATATTTCAGACTTGCAGGTGGTTTTTTTTTCCCAGGACAGGCTGGAGGCTTAGCTGTTGGTAGGCTGCAAATTCAGCTAAGGAACTAGCTTCAGGCAAAGCTAGGAATCTAACTGTAGTCATCAGCTGGGAAAGTTTTGTCCTCCAGGCATTGACTGGCTGAAAGCCTCCTTTTTCCTTATGAGGAGCTAATGAGGGCCAGATGTCATGATAGACATCTTTTTATTCATAATTAGTTTTTACTTAATGAATCACTCATAATTCAGCCCTACAAAACTGCACTGTGTGCTGGCTTTTGTGCTCATCCTAAAAATGCATCATCTCTAAACAGAAATCCATCTTCAGTGTGATTTTATATGGCACCAACCACGCTGGAATCGATGTTTCACAAATCTTATCTTGATGATGCCTTTCAAAAAACAAGGCATTGTTATTTCTTGGCCTCAGCCTAGAGAATCAACAATATATGACAACAATAAAACTAAATCTAGAAATAATGCTTACTGTCTTTGTAGAAGAGGCTTTATCTGCAGGCTTGTTTTTATGACACTGCTCTGTTGCTAGCTAGAAAAGTTTTCATGGAAGAACTAACACAACAGGTTTATCACTTGGTTGTTGGAAGTGGGAAGGTAAAGACAAAGCCCTGTTGGGGATTTTTTCAGTTCTTGGAACCTTTATTTACTTTTATCTGTGAGAGTACAAAATTGCTGAAGCACCGATTGGAGAGGAGAGTTGAAGGCAGTGACTACTTAATTTTTCCTTACGACTGGCTTGCCAGAATCTCTTTGATAGTAAGTGAAGTTCAGGACTGGGTAGTGTAGGAAGGCAAAAAGTGTGCTCTGGAAAAAAATGCATCAAATCAGATTGCAGAAGTTTAATTATCCTGTGGCTGTCAAAAAATCGACCATTCAGTTTGGAGTGAGTAGTGGAGTATCACTCCTGTGCCCACACTGATTTATCGAACCACTGTGGATTTCATTGGTGGTGATGTCTGTTACAGGA
Organism: Haliaeetus leucocephalus; assembly: GCF_000737465.1. Taxonomy (NCBI): domain Eukaryota; kingdom Metazoa; phylum Chordata; class Aves; order Accipitriformes; family Accipitridae; genus Haliaeetus; species Haliaeetus leucocephalus. The sequence goes on from NW_010972992.1 coordinate 7,817,756, forward strand.
ATGGCTCAGACAGTAATAACTGTTATCCTCTTAATGCTATAAAAACTAAATTTGCAGTTGATGATACTTGCTTATGTCTCTGCCAGGTACCCTGTTATCTTGTCAATTGAGAACCACTGCAGTGTCATTCAGCAGAAGAAGATGGCTCAGTATCTTATAGAAATTCTGGGAGACAAACTGGATCTGTCTTCTGTGCACAATGATGATTCTACCAAGCTCCCTTCCCCAGCAAGTCTTAAAGGAAAGATACTGGTTAAGGTAAAAACCTGCTTCGTTTGTTCCATCCCTTTTTTTGTGATGATTGTGATTTCTGCCTGATTATCACTTATACCCTAACTTAAATCATTTTACAAAAAGCAGTCTTTAAGAACCTGGTACTTAAGGTTCTGAACAAATGTCTTCTCAATCAGCAAGAACCTGGCTGCATGCTTTGAATAATCTTACTTTTTTTTAATATGTGTGATAGCAAGAGCTGCGTGCTAACCTGCCTGCGTAATCTTTCTATCTTCTAGGGAAAGAAACTTCCAGCCAACATCAGTGATGATGCAGAGGAAGGTGAAGTTTCTGATGAGGACAGTGCTGATGAGATTGATGATGACTGTAAACTAATGAATGGAGATGTAAGTTAAGTGACAATTTGGATGTAAATGTATGTTAAGTTTTCCCATCCCAGTGAGAAGAAACCTTGTATGAGTTCTCTGGAATGTGGATGTGGTCTAATCCTTGGGATTCCTCACAAGTCTTTTAGGTTCTAAACCTTCGTGGGGACAGATTTGACAGAAGTGCATACTGGACAGCATCAGTTCCAGTGGTTATGTTTCAAGTTTGGAATTTTCGTGTCTTTTAATATTTTAAATAGTAATAGCTCATGATTCTTTATTGCATCATAGTCTTCTTCCCCTCAAATGCAAAAAAAAGAGAAAAGTTCTACTTATGTCAAATTGTGGTCATTGTTACACAGCATCCCTTTGGTTTGCTGAATGGTGGGTTTAGTTGATTTTTACTGTAAGAAGGTGTTAAAAAGGGAGAATATTTTAATCTCTGCTTGCTTTAATCAGAAAATCCCTTATTTCTCCATCCTTTTTAAAAGTTAATTTTTTTTGTCACTTTGATCTTCTGGCGAGTGACGTTGCATCTTACAGAAACAATATAAAATACACAACAAAACCATCTAATAACATAACCCAGATTGCCTTGGAGAGATTTTCAGTCCTCTCTCCCTCAGGATATTTCCTCATTTTATATTATGAATTTGACGCTTTTAATCTAAAACTAAAAGAGAAACTTCTTTATGAATAAGTCTACCAAAGGGGAAAAATAATTTGTTTTTTAAAATTATTATGTTTTAGCATATCGCTTTTCAATATTCTAAAGCTGAGATCTGTGATGTTTTAATACTTCTTGGGGTTTGACACCTTCTTGTTACATGATGCAGCTTTTCAAAGTGGAAGGTATTGTACAGGCAGTGGTGTGGTACAGTTCAGTTCAGCAGGCTTTCCACCTATGTAAGATCAGGCCTGGTATCAAGACATGAGCCTTTTGAACAGTAAGAGAATGAGTTGAAAGCCAAACCAAAAGCTTTTACAACCCATTTGGGGGCTACCTACGTAGCTGACTGTACAGGGAAGCTAGAACTGCACAAACTGAATGAAATGAGAATTGGACATTTCTTGACTTTGAAACTTCACTGTGATCAACAAAGTTCACTCAGCTTGTTTTCCTATGTTTTCTAGTTCTTTTGTCTGTATCTCAGGCAATATCCAAAGGCAACAAGGCAGGTGATTTGACAAGCCTGCTGAAATCAGGGCCGCTGTTGTACTTAATATCCTGATTTTGCAAGTTCTCCAGATAATTTCTAGACTTAAAGATGGCTTGTTTCGAGAGGATCCTAATCCCGATGCTTGAACAAACAGAAATGTTAGCAGGTCTCTCATTGCTAGAAATTACTTTTGCCATGATTCTTTTCAACTTAGCCCACAGATATACTATTTATAAAGAGATGTCAAACAATGTTTATTTTTCTTCCATTGAATGGATGGAGAAATTAATGCCAGTAAGAAAAGTGTCATCTCTCATAATAAAATTAGCTAGTAACATGTTGTGGTTGGGTGTATTATTCTCACTAAAAGCTCAGTAGGCATTACTTTGCTGACCTCATTGTCTTTGTTACTAACAGTTCACTTTGCTGTGAGGTTTAGTGATGCTTTAAATCTGAGATTTGCTACAGCTGGCTTGCTTTCCAAGCCAAATTTTGAAGCGCTCAGAAAATCATAGCTTGTTTCATGACAAATTTAACTGGGAATTCTTAAGGCCTACTGAGAAAACACAATCTGTCACCTCTTAAAAGACCTGGGATTGTGAGTTTGTGCCTCATGGATGAAAAAGAAAACTCCGGATTTCTATTTGTTTTCCCTCCACTTTCTCACAGAAGGAGTTCTCTTACATTTTGCCCTTGAACTGCTGAAATCAAGATTCTAAATCTTCTCCCATTCCATCCAGTAGAAGCTTGCATCTATTGTAGCTGCAGTCAACCTTGACATAGCATATGAACGCTGTCCATCAACCCTGATGTGTGAGAGAAATACCGTATACTCAGTTTTGACATGTATCCATTACTATTAAATTTCTGTGAAGAATGGCTTATTGGACAGCACAGTGGAATAGATCAGATTTTTTACTAAATTGGTGCTGCAAAACATAGCATATGTTAACCCAGTCCAGTATGGGGAGTCATCTCAGTAATAACTATTTCTATTTTAGCACATCCTTGGCTTGTAACAGACATGACATCTGAATAGCTCTGCTAATGGTCAGTCTTGGTTTAACTAGAACTGTTTTAATGAGTTTTACACTCTCATCACTTCAGACAATCTGTTTATACTTTAGATCTAACATCTACTTCAGGGCTTCATATGCTTCCATACCTTACATTGTTTGATACTGAGCTGCAGGTAACTCCTTCACATTATGCAAATGAATAACTTTTTTTTTTTACATTTTTTCTTGCATACAACATTTTAGTTTGCATTAATCCTGGCTGGAATTAATAAGACTTTTTTCATCACTACCTAGTTTAATGATTCTGTTTTGTTTGTAGGCATCTACTAATAGGAAAAGAGTGGAGAATATAGCAAAGAAGAAACTTGATTCACTGATAAAAGAATCCAAAATCCGTGACTGTGAAGATCCAAACAATTTTACAGTTACCACTCTACCATCATCAGGAAAGGCTGGTCTAAAATCAGATAGTAAGAAGGTGAACATGTTTTATCGTACTTCACTTGCCCCTACACCTGATTGTTTTGTTTGTCTCTGTAGCTATATAGTACTATAATTTCATAACGGTAATGCTTGTTCTTTCAAAGGTGGATGTCTAAAGTTGGGCTTTTAATTCTGTTTTGAGAGTCCCCAGTTAAGATAGCTCAGTTTACCTCAGGTATCTGCAGCCATCATTGTACTAATGAAACTAAAGAATGCTCAGCACTTCCCTTAAAACAAGATAAGTGTGAGTCACACAATGAAAAGATTCCTGTCTCCTGTCTAGGTTAACTAGGATAATACAACTCAAGAATAACCAGATAGCCAAAATGTTCCTCTGGGATGTGGTAAAGCCGGGTTCACATCCCCAGTCAGACTTAGGTGGAACTGGGATTTTGAAGCTGTTTTCCATTCTGCCCTGATGAACACTTATTTGGCTAATTCAATATATAAGAAAACATGTTCCCTTCTTCTGTAATATTTTCTGTAATATTTTGTCATGACACCTTGTTAATACCTCATGTTGCTTATATAAAAGCTGTATTAAAAGGAAGAATACTTTTCACATTTATGTCCATTTAGTGGAAGCTTCTTTCTAATTTGCTGATAATAAGATTTTAATTTTAGCTGTTTTTGTGATTCACACTTGATGCAGAGGGATAATCAGTTATTGCAGATGAATAATGAAATGTGGCAGTCCTTCAAAATATAAACTGAAATGCTAACCACCTCTTTCTCTAAAGTCCAATGTCTTTCTCAGTGATTTCAGACAAAGAGAAGTTTAGCATTTCCATTTGTTGTGTTTTATTAGCTTACTGAATAAATCATATATTATTGACTTCAGATTCACAGCTGAATTCATTCAGTTAATGATGATGCCAGGTGAACATCACTGTCAGATATGCAAAGCTTTTTTTCTTGCTCACACAGCAATTGGAGCATGAAATATACAAAATGAAATTACTTTTCAACAGAATTTTATTTTCCATTATAAAAAGTGCATATGAAAGTTGGGCTTTTTTGCCTTGGTTGTCTGTGTTCTATGCATTTACATTTGTATTTTAATTTTATACTAATACTTATTTATAAAAATGTACTCAGCCCACAGACTACACTTAATGAACTTGAGGCATTGTCATTTTAGAATTTGTAATAAGCCACAAAAACCTTAGGAAGATTGTTGCATGCAAATTAAAAACATTTGAGGTCTTCCAATAATAAGCAAGTGTACTAACTAGGGATTAAAACTAGATGAGAACTAAAAATCAGCTTCCCAAAACTTTCTATGGCATAAGTTTTGTATGTACTTTTAAGCCTAATGATTTACACAGTGTATCAGACAGTTATTCTTGTAAGATGCACTACAAGGCCAAGGCTTCTTGGCCTTGGATACTAGGATTACCCTAGGAAAACTGTGTAGCTGGCAGAAATAAGTCCAGTTAAACTATGCTTTTCACATATTAAGCTATAAACCAGTCTGGTGTCAATGAATGTTATGTGGTATGGGGGCATTCAAACTTTGCCTAGATGAAAATAAAATTGGGGTTACATATTTGTGAGATTTCTGTCTGCTCTGAAAGTTCCCATGGACAAAAATGATGGTAGTTATTGCTGGGATAAAAGGTCTTTTACTCAGCCTGTGGTTTTTTTTTTTAAAAAAAAAAAAAAAAAAAAGCCTGCATTGGTCTGCTCCAGTTCTGTTGACACTTTAGGGAAGATTGCTTCCCAAACTATTTCTGATGATGTTCAAATATGCTGTCTGTAGCACTCTATTTGGTCTGCTACATTATTCTTTCTCTTTGGTTGCTTTAGAACAAACTTGAGGATGATGTGGAATCTGGGGAAGACTTCAGTACCAATAAAAGGCACAGCCGATCATTGATGGGCAGTTTTTCTAAACGCAAGGTGAGTCACTCGGTAAATTAGGTCTACACTACATATTGTATTCTTGGATAGGTTTTCTTCTTTGCACACAGTGGTTGAGAAGAATATCATAATTGCATTGTCTAGCAGAGGCTTGCTATCAGACTGTTCACTGAATGGGTAGGCTGGATAACTGGTTATAATGGTGCATAACAGTTTCAATTTACATCAAGGACTAAAAGTATCCAAGATCTAATCTGAAAAGCTTAAAAATTAATTTGCACCTTTTATCTGAGGATCTGATTCCTTTATAAAAAGGCTCTGACCTCGGGCTGAGTCTTCCCCACATGCATGCATATTATTCTGCAGTACTGAGTATTACAAAAGCTGTCGTTTCCTATTTTCTGTAAGTAATATACTCATAGCCATAACAAAGCAGAATTGTATCCAGCTGCTCAAATGTTGTTCAGACTGTTATGATATTATGGTTTCATTTCCTTGTGGCACAGAAAAAAGGAAGCAAATTGAAAAAGGCAACAAGTCTGGAAGAGGGTGAAGATGATTCGGATTCTCAAGGAAATTTAGCCAGGAGCTCTGTACATTACAGCAGGTTTGTGAACAAGTGATTTGGCAATTTTGTTTCTGTAAAAGATACCTACATAAATGTACCCACTAAATAGATATGCTTCAGGTCTAGAAGTCAATTTGTTGAAGGCTGCAGGCATGTGACAGGGATCTGTTATAAGGGTAGATCCGATGTTTGCCACAAGATCATTAGAATGATCTCTTGGTGCCATTCAAACTAATTAGCAAAGTACAGCAGACCTTGTATGTGTTTTGAGCTCTTACCATCTCATCCAGCTGAAATATAGGCCATTTGACTGGTGGCCTAGTTGAATCCATTAAGGTGGATTTGCAGTTTATCAGGTCCCCAGCTGATTTTTTTTATTGTTTTATAATTTGCCAAATGAAGTTCCATCACAACTCAGCTGATGATTTTGATTTTTCTTTTGAAATTGCCTCTTCAAAAATCCTGACATCAAAGATCCTTTGCAGGATGGTTGCTTAAGCTTCAGGCTTCAGAAGTAAGAAATCAGATCAAGCAGTTCTCTAGGATACTTTGGAGCTTTTGGGGGGAGTTTAGTAGATATGCTGTTAGTGACAACCTGAAGCAAATAAGGAGGATCAGAGCATTACTTTCTTACTATTTCTTTGGGATTTAAAATTTTTTTTTTTTGTTAGCACTTGACTTGAGAAGTAAATATATATGTGAATAGATGTTCCACCCTTTGGTCAAAGCAATTTAGAGTCCTCCCCACCAGATCTTAGTAGGTGAATACTTATGTCTGCCATTAACAAGAAAGAACAGGCCTTACTTGTTCCGTGTACTTTCATGCCATTGGTTCCACAACTGCTGTGCTTTGACAGCGAAGCTCTATGTGGTATAAAACTATTAAGTACCTCCTTGGTAGCAGAAAACCTTCTTATGTTTCTTTACCCTGATTTATTTTTAAATATGAAAGATAAAATTTAGCCCTTGATTAATGGGAAGTTAATTTGTTTTATCTTTCTAGAATAAACCGACAGAAGAAAACAATGAAGCTGTCCAGGGCGCTCTCTGACCTCGTGAAATACACAAAGTCTGTTGGCATCCATGACGTTGAAACTGAAAGTAGGTTGAACTAAAAGTCTGCTGAAAATAATTGCTATACAAAGAAATTGAAAGGTTTATGTCCTTACATATCTTCTTATTGAAAGCTGGTTTTCTGTTTGTTTCTCCCTGACCCTGAAAAGATTTTAACAGAAGAGCTGCACAAAATAAAGCTATACTATTCTGAAGTAGCTGACCACTTGCTATTCAGAATCCACAAAGTGTGTCTAGAGTTTTGTGACAGCTTCCATAAAGGAGAAAAAGTTACTACAGGTAGTAAGTAGTACACATGTAGTCTTTGCTAGCTTGTATAAAAGCTGCCACACAACACTTAAATCCTGGGAAATAAGAGGACTTAGTTATGCTCTTGGGGAGAATGGTCAGAAGAGCATTTCAAGCTTGAAGTCTAGATTCTTAAGTGAGATCTGATGAAACATCGGGCATTAAATTTCTAGAATATTTCAGTCCTCTTTCTAAGTTTTCTGTATCTTATTTTGACAGGAATCAAGTTTTAGTTAAAAGTGTCAAAAAGAGAGAATTGCTTGCCAGAAAACATACTTGCCTTGAGCAAATTAAAATCTTAGAGACTTTTTTTTTAAACTTCTTAATGAAGATTCAGGTCATTCCTTATATTCAGCTTCATTTTCCCAACCATAACTCCTCCATTAAGCACAATGATTTTGCTGTAATATAAGAATAGCATAGTTCCCTCTGAGTGGGATGTATTCAAATGATGCTTGATAGTTATAAGGAACTAGTGCCATGTAGTTCTGAATGCTTTATCTAGATAATAAATAAGGAGATTACCTCTAATCTCTCTTCTCTTTAGTCTCTTCCAGCTGGCAGGTTTCATCTTTCAGTGAAACAAAAGCCCACCAGATACTGCAGCAAAAGCCAGCACAGTATCTACGTTTCAACCAGCATCAGTTGTCCCGCATCTACCCATCTTCTTATCGTGTAGACTCTAGCAACTACAATCCCCAGCCATTCTGGAATGCTGGATGCCAACTTGGTGAGCAGAAAGAAAACTTGTTTATTTTTGTTTTGTTTTAGGAGGGATGTTTTAATAGGAACACTGGAATCACCCCTTAAAATACTCCGAGTTCTCTGCTCATCCAACTTTACTGACAACTGAGTCCTCCTTATTCCTCTCTATGTTGTTACCGAGATAGATTACCTCAAACATGTGTCTTACATCCAAGTAGTTGTCTGATAAATGGAAATAAATTAACTTCTCAAATGCAAGGGGACTTCAGAGTTCAGACTCTTTTGGAGAGCTTCTCTCCCTGAAGCTGTGATGTATGTTATGTAGGTGAATTCTTTTTCATAAAACATTTGAGTTTTTGCATCCAAGAAGTAAAATGTGAAAATGTATTTAGGTGTCCTTCCTTTAACTTGGTTCTACAAACAAGAATGCTGTTAACGTACTCAGTAAGTAATATCACCTTCTTTTTTTTAAATAGTTGCACTAAACTACCAGTCAGAGGGAAGAATGCTGCAACTCAACCGGGCCAAATTTAGTGCCAATGGGAATTGTGGCTATGTCCTCAAACCAAACTGCATGTGTCAAGGTAAGAAAAATGAGCAAAATAAGTGGATCACTTATTGCGTGAGAAGGGTGGGTGTGGAACCTTATTATAGTTTGTTTAAGAATGCATTTCTGATACTCAAAGCAAATGAGACCGAAGGTATCTATAACTAGATCACCAAAATTGTACTTCTTTCACATTATGTGACTTCTCATTCTTACAGGTGTCTTTAATCCAAATTCTGAAGACCCACTGCCTGGTCAATTGAAGAAACAACTGGTTCTGAGAATTATCAGTGGTCAACAACTCCCAAAACCACGTGATTCCATGTTGGGAGACAGAGGAGAGGTATGGGACAATCGGTGATTGTTCTTGTGTGTTGGAGAAGGTTTATTTCCATATTGGCTGGGCTAAGGATGAGGATTTAACTTCCTGCAGTTATCTGTCAGGAGTCATAGAACATGAATAAATTAGGTCACTAGCATTCTAGATCTTTAGGTGGTTTTCTTCATTTCTGCATCACAGGAATGGTCTGCTGGTTTTCCTCCAGTTGTCAACACAGTGCCTCCAGGAGAAGCAAAAAAGGGCCAACAAGCTCATCATGATAAGTTTCTACTCACCATAGTACTCTAAACATCCTCCTTCCTCCAAAACACCCTTGCAAATAGTGCCAAGTCAGTCTGTCTCTTAAAAAAAAATAAATGTAGAAAACTGCTGAGCTTGTCATTCAAGGCAAGCAGAGTTACCTGGGAGTCCTTCCCTCTGCTTGCATGAATCTGCTCCCAGTCCTCCATTTAGCACAGTATTATTACATGTTTTCTTTCTGTCCTTCATTTTGGCTTCTGTTGTGTGATCTATCCTTTTTTTAATTTTTTTTTCTTTTTTTATTGCTCCCTTATTTGTTTTATAAAACCCTTGGCAACTTCACTTAATGAAGTATCAGACTAAAAGGAACCAGATCTGCAACCTCTTGGCAACTTTTTAAAGAGGCTTTCTTCATTTCTTGTGCTGTTTGTTGGTGTCACAATGTCATTCACATGACTTTATTAAATATTAGTCTTTAATGAATACTAGTATGAAGTTTTGTCAGAGTTAAAATTTCCTTTTAGCCTTTTGCAATTAGAATCAAACCTCTCAAATGAGTTCTTACATGCTTGAATTTTATATGAATGCTGCAATCAGCTTCTAAATACCCTTTCTCCACAGAACTCTTTAGGTGACTACATCAAACCAGGTAAACTTCCCTAAAAACCAAACACAGTAGAGTCATACTGAGGGTTTAGTGAACCTACCTATGTTTTAATTAATTAATTTCCATTTCCATTTCTTTCTTTATTTCCACTCTTATTAATATGCAACAACATGGAATTTGTCCTAATTCAGATTGCACTTATATTTCAGAATATGAAGAATAATCTGTTGGATTTTCATTTTATCCTGAGCAGTAGGGGAATTAGCTCATGCAGAACCTGATCTTGGAAGAAAACTACCTGAGCTCATGAAGCCAGTTCCCTACAACTGTTACCAGTCATGTTTGAAGTGATTACTCTAAGAAGTGCCTGCAAAACATACGAATTTACTCCCCATGTCAGGGGCCAACACTATATAGGAAAATTAACACTGTTAAATGCCTAAATAATCTTAAGAAACAATCTGCACCCAGTCTGTCCAGACACCAAACTTGCAGTTAGTTTAACCCTGAGCAAGGGTTAGTTTAACTTTCAGACAAGCACCTGTAGCCTGGCTCATCCTACCCAATTTCCTGTGCTCCCTGATTTGATTGCTGTCAGTGTCTAAGCTAAGTCAGGTATCTACACTATATAAGCCTACTCAGAAATAAAAGCCCTGTTGAAAGCTACAGTAAGTTAGGTGGTGTTCAAAATTCCATGTTTCATTTTATGTTTCCTTTGCATATAATTATACCAGAGAAAAATCAGACCTTTATTGTGCTGACCACTCTATGTTACGAAAAAGATTTTATAGAATAGAGCTAGGCAAACAAGATAAGATGTTTGACAAATACATTGTGTAGTCTTTCCTACTGAGAATGAGGTGTCTTTTGAAAAGTAATAAAAAGCAGATACAACACATCTAATTTTTCTTTAGTGGTAGAGTATTCTGTAGGGACATAGGCACAAGGAACATCTGTGTTCTCCTAAGTATCAAAAAGAGTCTTCATTCTTGCTGAGGTTGCATTGGCTGTTTACATTCTTGGTATCTGAAAGCAGTAATAAGCTTTCAAAAAATGTAATAGTTGGTTATATGTACTCTTGTCTTCAATGTTACTTTTACTTACTGGGAGATGGATGGTAGATTTGGGTATCAGGTTGCTGTTTCAAATGACATATAACTGAATGGGTCCAGCATAGGTTTTTTTTATGAGCCACATCACAGGCTGGACACAGATTAATCTTTTAAAGCTACCTGCCTTTTCCTACTCCTTGTGAATAGGGATAGAAGTGTCACTCTGAGACTCAACTCTGTCAAAACTTGTCATCCTTTCAGAGAACACAAGTAAAAACTGTAGAGGTTCAGGCTAATTACAGGAATATCTCTGTGGTTACCTAGTACGATGTGAATGTAAAGACTCAGTGCCAGGATAGTCCTCCTTTGTGATCCCCAGAATGTCCTTCCCACCGTTGCCTTCAGGGAACTTATAATTCAGTTGAGGTTCACATTTAATTAAAAGAGGTCTCCACAGAGTCAAAGGCTTTCTAGTCTTAGGTAATTACAGCAACCTTCTACAAGACATGCTCTGGTTTTTCAAGCTTACATTCTAAGCAGAGTTTCTTCCAGAAATGGAAGGTAGTAATAGGAGATTTTTGCAAATCGGCCAGAGGTAGAACTCGACCTCCCATTTGGTTTGACCATTGCCTTGTCCATTGTGCCATGACACTGAGATTTTTAACAGATGACTCTTGATTCTTGTTGGGATTTTTTTGATGTTGCTGCTTTAGAACATGTTTCTCATAATGTCTGTTTTGAATATATTTTAAAGATTTTTCTCAAATATTTACTACGTTAGAAAACATTCATATGCAGACCAGTGTTTAAAGATCATTTGAGAACACAGAAATAGAATAGAAGAGAGAAATGATCACAAATGCATACAACATGATTATTCTAAATTATGCTTTTAGATGATTTAGCCAGAGATCTCTCATCAGCATAATAATGCATTACAGAAAGGCTCAGGACCAATAATTAAGACAATAATGTACAATACTCACACTGTAAAAGCTATGTGCTTGAATTTAATCCTTGTCATTCTTTCAATATTTGTTACTTTCTGTTTTCCAGATCATAGATCCATTTGTTGAAGTAGAAGTTATAGGCTTACCTGTTGATTGCTTCAAAGAACAAACTAGAGTAGTTGATGATAATGGTAAGATTATGTGGGTGTTAGGGGATTTATGGCTGAAATTTCCTCTTTCAGGCAAGTTTTGTTCATAAAGATGAGTAGATGAAATTTGGTCTCTATAATGGCAAAGCACTGAAAAATTGATTTAAGCATTCTTAATCTTAATGTTGTGGAGGTTTTGGTGTAAAACAAGTAATTTCTCTGACTTCTCATTGTATGTGAGAAGGGTATTTTGAGCTTGCTCTGGTCAAAAGAAAGTCAGGTTGTCCAAACACCTGCTGAGAGCAGGGCCAAATTTAAGTAAGATCCAACTCTGTTTCTTGCAAATTCTTGTGTTATTGTGTCTCTACCTGAAGTGAGTAGGAGTACTGGGTTTTCCAAGAACAATGATCGAACTATTACAAATATGAGAATGACATTGCAGTTTAGGCATTCCTTATGTAGGCAGTCTTCTTTCTTCTTGCATCTTGTGAACAAAATATCTAAAAGCTGATTCCTTCATTCCAAGGTTTTAACCCAATGTGGGAGGAAACACTGGTGTTCACACTACACATGCCAGAGATTGCACTGATTCGGTTTCTTGTGTGGGATCATGATCCAATTGGTCGTGATTTTATTGGACAGAGAACAATAGCTTTCAGCAGTATGATGCCAGGTAAGACAGAAACGGTGAAATCCCAAATCAGTTGGCTAGGACTTCTTTTTCTGTGATAACTGAAGCTGTGAATGCTGGATTAATGTGTGTGCATGTGTCTGCTACAGAAATTTCTAGTTAGAACAAGACACTGGGAGTTTGGACCCTGAGTTCTCTATCTTGGTCCACAACTGACTTATATGATGATGAAGACTAAATCAATTAACTCTATGGGACTAGATTTTAGAAAAAGGGTAAGATTGTTAAGCAGGATGGCTAAATATTGTGGGCTTGGAAGACTACCATACAGACTCTTTACTCCTGTTATCTCATACTGCTTTTTCCTCCATTTTCTTCACACCAGTTTTTGAAAGACACTAGAGTTTTGATTGGTCATATTACTGTCAGCAGTAGTTTAATATAGAACAGATAGTTACCTATTCTAATTATGGGATCCAGGTTATTAAGCGCGTTTTCTGTCAGTTTCCTATTTCTGTTTTCAATTCAGTCTTCTTTCACATTAAAGCTTCTTCTGTGTATATTCTTTCTTTCAAAGTAAAGAAAAAAGTTTGTAAAAAAGTAAAGAAAAAAGATTGAAAACAAACATCCAGTCTCAATAAAATGAACTTAGTTGAAACGTTTGCGGCATGAATAACGGACTGTAAGTCCCCAAGGGAGAATGTAGTCAACTTTAAGTCACAAATTGACAGCAGCAATAATGGACACTGGAAAAAACAGGACATGGCTTTTTTTATTAAAAAAAAAAAGGGACAAGAAGAAATGGCAGTTAAGTTCATAAGTGGTGTCACTCTTAGATAACTGAGTGTGGCTAGGTGATGCACAAGCCTGGATGCTTATTGCAGGGAGGAGCTGGGAAAAAAAATGGTTAATTTCTTCTGCTATTTACAAAAGGAAACTCTCTTCCTATCATCTGTTTCAACTGCTTGTCAGCTTTGTTCACTCTCTTTCAGGTTACCGACACGTGTACCTGGAAGGTATAGAAGAGGCATCCATCTTTGTTCATGTGGCTGTTAATGACATCTGTGGTAAGGTGAGTGCCTTCAGTGTAATATAGTACAGCTTGCATATGTAAATGAACTGACAGGATTTTGTATCACACTAGGGAAGCCCAATGGGTGAAGGTCCAAGCTAACGTATTTGTTCAACTAGAGTAAACTTCATCTCTGTGATTGCCATGGTAGCCTGACATCTTTCTGAATATACATGGAGATAAAGGCAAATCGTAGGGAAAGTTATAAAAAGAGATTCTTGCAGTGCCTTTTTGAGGGAGCCATAGGGAAGGTTATTTCATTGCAGCATGCACACATTTATATAAATAAGTCTGCTTGTGTCCAGTACACTAAGTGCACCTTGCTGAACAAAAGGTTATACACCTGAACCACGAGTGCTTCTTGCCTGAAAAGCTTATTCTATAAAGGCTCTGTCTTCCTGATGCTTTCACGTTTTACATTTAATTAAATTCTTAAGGCTTATTTCCTTTGGGGTTTTTCTATAATAACACTTAAAATGCAGAGGAAAGATAATCCTTATAATAGTTATTGGACTTATTTTCACCGCTTTTCTGTTATTAAGAGTGTGTTTGCTTCACATGCAGGAAAATACAACTATCTGGGTGCTATATCTACATTCACATGAGTAACTCCAAGCTGAAAGTAAAGCCCTAACTTCAAACTTTCTCCTAGGCCAGCTGAAAATGAGATAGCCTCTTTTTCCTCACAGTGCACTGGATTTAGTTCCTTCTATGGTATTAATTTCAATGAAATTCAGGTAGCTAAGTATCTTGGCAGTGCCTTTAGAATCTCAAAACCAGTTTATATCCACTCGCAATGACCGGCTGAGCTTTCTGTAGTAGCAAGCTGTAAAATCAGCATCGTGACGGCAGGAGGCGGCATTGAATAGGCTGGGAATTTGTGAGTTCTTTGCTTGTGGTGCTGTTCATTAAGAGGAATTAAAACAATTCTTAAAAAGGAAAACAGCTTTTTCAACTGCTAGATTTTAATCTAAACTCTTGTGGGATGAAACAGAGATAACTCCCAGGAAAGCTTCATTTTTTATTTATAGGAAGAAGGGCTATTTCTGGAAAGAACGTCACTTTAGACATTTTAGCTCAGTTCCTGCTTTTTTTTATTTGATGTCTAATGCAAAACCTTTAGGCAGGTATAGCTTCATCCTGACAGGGCTAGGAGTTGTGCCTGAAACTCCCTGTGATGGCATTATGAATCTGTGTAAATTTAGCTCTATTGAGCAAGAGACTTTAGAAGATTTAGGTGAAAGAGAGGTTGTTGGTGTTGGTCTGAGCAGGACAGACCAGATGAGCAGTGTTTAATTTTGGACTGTAGGACCTGTCACGGATAAAAGGCTAGCACCCAGGTCATGGTAAAATGGTCATTTAGTCCCAGGCTGCAGGGAAAAGTGATGGCAGGCTGAACATTTCAATGCTAAGATCTTTCTTGACTATATTTTTGGGTTCAAGGGAACTGTATAGGATGTAAGTCATGCCTGTTTTGACTGCGGGTAGTTTTGACTGTAAGATTACTGTCTCAGTAACCTTACAGTCACTTGCTGGATGCACGCATTGGCACTGATTCAAACAGCTTTAAATTTTGTCATGAACTTCTTTGGAGTTCCTGTGTCCAGATCTATTGCTCATTCTTGAATAGTTTTATCAAACTCTCCATGACTGTACCACGAAAATCAGATAGCTCAGCCTCGGGCATGAGGCCAGTGGGAATTGAATTGATCTGATTAGTGACTGTGTCCCTCACCTGTGTCGTTTAATGAAAGCAGGCATCTATTTGCTGTATGCATCCAGTAGAGATGATGACTGCCTTGGCTAGCCCTACTCATCCTTTTTGTAAATTCTTGTTTTCTGTTGTGTTCTTAGTCAAAAGGATGGAGAATAGGCACATTCTCCTCCTCTTCCCAGTGTTGTGTGCATTCATGAAGCTCCAGTTGTTTGCTACTTTCAGGTGGTGTCCTCTGCACTGCTCTCTCAGTAGTATTGTAAGGATAGCAAATATTTCAGTATCCTTCATTGGAAGTCAGTCTGTAGCTTAGTATCCACTGGCAAATGGGATATTTAAATGAAAGACAAACTGGGTCTGCCTGCTTTAATCACTGATTCGTTAACTTCATCAGTTTCCAAGTCACTGCTCTGGGTAGCAGTGTTTCATGAAAGAGACAATGTTCATAGTCTTTGTGAATGTTTTAAGAGTTTTCACCTCAAATCTCCTTTGGCAATATTGCAACGCATTCTCTCTCTTTTAATCCTTCCTTTACCTAGCCTTTCATGATTATTTGCTCTGATTGGCTTCTTCATGAGTAACTGGCTGGTGATAGTTATAATTTGCAGTAGGGCAACATGCCCATTTAAACTTGGCAGCTATTTTGAGGACATTAGATTTTTTTTGGTAAGTGTTTTAAACAACTAAAAGACCCTTGTGTATCATGGTGTCTCCTCCCTGTCCTTATCCACTAGCTTTCAATCTACTGCACTGATTTGTTTTTTTTGATTGCTTTATTCCTTTTTCATGTTCTGTGTCTATTAGACATCCCTTATTGTTTCTTATTATCCTTGCAGTCTCTTTGGGTTTGCTGGTGTTAAGATGCTGGTGCTGTGCACTGATGTGATTAAAATACAAGGATTTGGAAGGAAAGCTTGTATGTTGGGGGTGGTGGTGTAATTTATAATTTTTAATAAAAACTACTGAAAATATGGAACAAATATTACAGAGTCCTTTTTGGTTTGGTCTTTCTGAATCATGTGCTGCTTTGATTTTTCAGTTAACAAAGTTCTGTTAAAACTAAAATAATTTCTCTGTTTCCCCTCTCTTAATTATGGGCAGAAAAATCACCACAGTTATCAGCCTGGATTTACCCATCCTTTATTAATCCAGATATTCTAATGCAAGCACTAACCTTTTGGGGCTTTCTTCTAAATATAGATATTCTACCTGCTCAGTAGCTTGATATTACTAAAGCAGAGTCTTAGATTTTTTTTTCAGCTTAACTTGTGTTTAACTGAAATCTCTTTTAGGTTGCACTATCTCCTGGAGACTCTTTTCTTTGTCTCTGTCACTTCTGTAGTCTATCCATGTATTGCAGAATTTCTTGTGGTTTTCTAGATGTGCATATCTCTGAGATCCTCCCTCACTGTTATTTTGCCTTTACTCTGTCTGTTTGTGATTTCAGTGGGCTTCTCTTTGTCAAAAAAGTCTACTTTTAGAAGCAGAGCGTTTTTAGACGCCTTGAAGGTACCCCCTCCTGTCTCAGGGAGGTGTAGTGACCACCAACACACACCTGCATGCCTCTAACTAGTTGCTTCATTAGCATCAATGTTTCCTTATTTGCATTTTGAAGCTCTTCAACTCATGTAACATGAATTGCAACGTTTGACTTGGTCAGTTCTGTTGGGCCATTGATCAGCCAGAGAGCCCTCTATGTATGAAGCAGATCCAGGATGAAAGTCCTTCTATACCCTTCCCTTCTCTCTTCTTTGAGTCTCTACCTCTACTGCCTTTTCTCTGGTGTACTATAATGCACTTGTTTCACATGGAAAAGAACATTAACAGTGAATTGTTCGCTAAATTGTGAGAAAGCCTCTCGTGCTGTTTTTCAAGTCTGCTTTAAAGAATGAAATAGTCCTGTAAAATCTGGACTAGAAGCTGAAAGCACATGTTCTGGATCTACATCAAAATGGCTCTCTTTTTTTCTTTTTTTTAAACCTTTTTTTTTTCTCTACGTTAACCAAATTTGTCTTTGGGTTCTTGAATCACTCCATTGATTCAAGCAATAGTGGCTAGCTCAACAAAGATGCACCAAATAAGCTAGAATCATACTGTGGCCCCTGCACTGAATATCACCCATTCCATCAGTGCTTTGCTTTTATTTTTGTTGGATATTATTTGTGTGTGTGTGTATGACAATTTTTTTCTGGGTTTTGCAAATATTTATGTTGTCTGATTTTTATAGCAATAAACTCGTGTACTTGCCAACTTTTATCCATTGGAGCCGAATGCTTTCTCCCTTCTCTCCTTAACAAATGCATAATCTCCTTTTGAAGCTTTCTAGTGAAAGTGAATCCACAATGAACCAAGCAGACTGTTCAGTAGTCTGGCTCTCACAGAAAGTTTACTAATATTTAAATTACATTTTCTTTGCCTTGTATGGGGAAAAAATCAATCCCTACCTTCTTTATCTTATCCTGTATATACTTTTAAAGGCCATTTTAAGTCTCTTTTTAATCATCTCCTCCTTGCACTGGATCTTGACATGTGGTACCTAAACTTCAGTCAATTATAAAAATAATATTCTGAATGCTTTCACTGGGCTTTGTGTCAGACAAATAAACCTTGATACCATATGGCAGATTGTGCAGGACATTTGTGAATAGAAGCAGCTTCCTGTACAGGTTACTGTACAGTGCGGCTAATATCTATCCATTAAGTCCTACAAAGCAAAATTTGAAATGCATGAGCACGTACTTGAATATCTTAGGGTGAAAGATAGACCATTGTAATTTAAATGAGACATTTATGTGCCATTGTTTGGCACTGCAGAAATGTGATCTCATGTGACATCACAGGGTAAAAACTGAACTGACAGCAAGTGCCAACAAGCATGGATGCTGATCAAATTTTATCATGGGTTTCTTACAATGCATTTCAATCATAGGCTTATGTACTCTATTTTTATTAATTCTTTATGCTACAGCTACTAAAGAGGGTCTGATCTAACTGGGAAATAAAGGGAACAAAGGAGGAGAAGTAGATTAGGAGGGAAATGGTTCTTGCTCTGCTTTAAGTGATTTATGAGTACGAGACTCTATGTACAGAGAAAAACCAACATACTCTTTATTAGGCATCAGCTTATTGCTTTAAAAGTTGGCAAGTACACCTGGAATTTTACAGGAATGCTGAAACTCTCTGTTTTGAATGTAAATCAGTTGTATGATGGTGGGAAATTTATGATGGTGAATATATATGTTTTATGCTTAAATAAGTACTGAAGTATATGAAGTACTGTATTATCACCCTGACTAACTTCACTTGTTTATAGTGTGTTTTTTCAGTGATGAAAACATACATGAGTGTCTTTGGATAAGTGTTGTATGGTACGAAATTATCAAAATGTAATCACACAGGTAGAAAGTGAAGTATTGGATGATCATTTGTCATGCATATAGTTCAACTGCTATTCATGACGGTGCTCAATTCAATTGAAGTGTTGATCTCCTTTATACTGAATAAATATGATACTCTTACATCCACTGTTTATTTCACAACAGTTCCTAAAGAACGTAAATCTCCATTTGAACATCCAATTAATTATTATCTGTTTTAAGTCAAAAATATTCTTTGGCTTAAAAGGTCACTATCAGCTAAATTCTGTAACCACCTCATGTTGCATGAAAAGTAAAATTAAAATTATTTTAAAGCAACTTTTTAAAATTATCACCATTCCTATAGCTTGTTTTGTGTTTGGTTTTTTTGGGTTTGGTTTTTTTTTCAGTTTCTTCTTCTCATTTACTTGGACCATTCAGTTTTGTTCCAGAGCTGGAACCTCTGTTCCATGCCACAAATTTCTTCTCTAAAGTATGAGTGCTAATCACTATCTCCAGTTTAAGAAACAGGAAAACATCTGATGTCCAGTTCTGCTCAAGTATACTGTTCTGCACAAGGCAGATAATTCAGCTCTGTGTTTCCAATTTAATTGAAATCACCAGCAGTTCTAATTGGCCCAGTCCTAACGTGTGTAAGTCTACAAAATCGCAGGTGATTTGTTTTATTGAAAAACATGCTTAAATTTTTTTTTAACTACTGCATTTCCCAGCTGGACTTAACTTGGGCAAGGCCCCAAAGTTAGTAATGACACTTCAAGATAACATAAGCTTGCAGCATTTGTTGCTTTATTTTTATTATAGTGTGATGCAGAAGCCTTGTTCGGGATTTCCTAGTAGAGCACAGTTTGCACAGAATGTGAATTCACAGTGCAGAAGCTAGTTGTACTAATTCCTCTGTGGCAATTCAGAAGAAGCATTTACACCACCTACTTTAAATACATATGCTTTGGGTGCCCAGATTAGAAAGCTGGTCTCTGTACTCTCCCTCTGTAATCAGTGGTGGTCCTTTCAGAGGTGGTTCAGAGCCAGAACCTGTTTTAACTGTTCCATGTTGCCCTTGGAGAAGTACTGCTATTCTAGTTGATGACTTCGGGAATCTAGGAGACTTGCATCTTAAGTTAAGTGGGGGCTGGGGTTGATTTACATTTTGTATAATTATCTCATAAATGCTAGCATGCATTCTTTAAAGAAACTACTTAAGTTTGCAACAGATCTGCAAGTCTCCATTTATCCTTAGATTCCTGTGGTGAATTGATTTCCTATGTCTCCTCCAGGTTCTGCAGTATATCGATGTCATTAAACTGTTGGGACAGATGTGTGCACATTGTGTTGGAAAACTGACCCATACCTCACAGAGCTTTGTGTTTAAAAAAACAAAAACAAAAAAACAAAACCCCAGAAAGCTGTATTGCTAAAAAGGAAGCACTCTGATTTTAGTCTTAAAGAGTCTGAAATGTGTGGCATTATGAATACCTCAAGCTTTGTGGCTTTTAACACACACTGAGAAACTCTTCAGCTTTCAGAATTAGATCCTTGTAGACTGAAATATTTTGGGTTTTTTACTTTTTCTTTTCAATATCTAGTGTTTGTTGTAAGTAGCCTATATGCTAGTAAGAAACTTATGACAAATACAGAGATAAGCCTGGTTGAAAAAATTTATCTAAAAACATAGTTGAGCAAAAAAAATGTTAAATTTTGCAAAGCTGCTGTTACTGATTTTTTTTTTTCTTTTCATTTTTAATCTCTGTCCTATTTCTGGTTTAGTTTTCATGCTGATGATAAGAATATGGCAGGAGACTCTGTATGTGTGTGCATATGTGAACTGATCATTTGTACGTGAGTTCCTGCACCCAAAAGAAGAGACTTGCATTTTCTATTAAGGATTTTTTTTTTTTTTTTTAAACTTTTCCAGGCCAAACAAGCTCTAGGTCTAAAAGGCCTGTTTCTCAGAAACCCAAAGCAGGCCTCTCTGGACAGTCATGCTGCTGGTCAGCTCCATCGCAAACATTCCTTTAGCAGCCACATCTTGAGACGGACAGCCAGTGCACCCACCAAAAGCCAGAAGAAGAACAAGAAGGGCTTTCCTGAAATTGCTTTTGACACAAAAGACAACAGCTCTGAAGGGGCTGGTGAAGACCGTGAAGTGGAAGCTGCCTCACAGCCTCGCTTTGAGCAAGAGCCAGAAAGTGCTTCTCTGTCACCAGCTCCCCGAGATGGTGCCAGTGGGGAGGTGCATGGCAAGGGGTTGAAAGGTAAGGCCCATAGTTCTCGTAAAGCCAAAAGCCAGAGTTGTGCTCGAGGGGGTGCTGCTTTCAGTGAACCCATACAGAGGTCTAACAGGGTCCGGCTTCAGGAGCACCAAAGCGAGAAGCAAAGTGTCTTTGCACGCTGTGCCATCAACAGCTCTGGTAGGATCGGAGTGGCCACCAATTGCATGAAATGCATGATTGGTTCCAAAGAAAGCCCAGATCTAGAATGCAAGTGGAGTGACCATCCTTCCAGGCCTATTGCTAAAGATACACTTCACCATGATCAGTATAGCAGTATAACCGGAGAAGAGAGGTTAGAGTTAAAAAACTGGGGTGTTAAAAGTCAGCCCAGGCAGCAATCAGATTTGCAGTCTTGCAGCAGCCCTGGAACTGCCGATGATCTAACAAGGAGCACCCAGTCTTTTGTGACCCCAGGGAAGAAAAATGTTGAATCTAAATGTCACGGAATAAAGGCTCATGCCCGGCAGCGGTGGCAGTGCCAATCAGGTGGCAAGTATGGAAGCACTGTCAACTTGGTTGCAGCCAGCAATGGCTCTGTATCCTCCAACTCCAGCAGTCTAGAAAGCCTTGGAAGCCCAGAATTCCCCAAGCACTGGTCTGAAACTTCTCGAAGGCAAGTGGGCACCCTACAGAGGGAAATGAACGCCTTGTTCGTTCAAAAATTGGAGGAAATTCGAAGTAAATCCCCTATATTCTTTACTGGTAAGACCAGATTTTCTTCACCCTTCTCCACCTTAGATCACATCATTGTCTCAGCTTCTGCATAGCATCTTTACTTAGAAGCTCCTGTATGTTGTTTTGCTATCAAGAACTCTTTTTCTTTATTTTTGGCAATGACAGAAAAAAAGTCTGCATAAATATTTTTATTTTATTTTTTTCCTAGACGTGTCTGGTTTAGATTAGTCCTTTCCATGCCTAGCTAACCATCTGCAGTAGTAAAACTGTCAATAGTCCATGAATGTTTGGATTGTTTCTTCAGGGTTTTTTGTTTCCTTGGTTTTTTTTTTTTAGTGAATGTGGTATGATACTAAGTAAATTTTAAGATCCAAACCAGAGCATTAAGTAGAGACTGAATATGGGAAACCCATATTAACAAACAGTATTTCCATTATCAGTATTTGTGTTTCATTGAGGGATAACCACATCAGAAATGATATCTAATGTGCACTCTGCTAACAATAAAACCAGTTCCTTCCTCAAAGAACTTGCAAAATTACTGCCATCAGTTCAGGGATTACTGGATGGAATTCTCTGGTCTGGGTTATTCAGGAGATCACACTTTATGAACATAGCAGACCATTCTGGTCCTAAATGTATAAATCCCTAGTATGCAAACATTTATAGATCTGCTTAATGTTATGTATGTGATTTGACTGTGACCTGAGGGCACAGTTGCACAATATAAAGAAGCAAGGTATGTGAGCTGATGTTACTTGACATCAGCCAAGCTAGGTGGACTGTTAGGATTTCCCAATTGCAAAGTAAAATGCGTCCATTTAAAAGAAGCCTGCTTAAGCTTCAGCATTTTATGGTTGTTTCAAGCCAGGAAAATGCATGTGGTCACTGGGATCACGTGACTGTATCTTTACTCAGGAACTGTATGTGTGTAAAGATGGAAAATAGGAACAGAGGCAACCAAGGTATAAATTTTAATAAGGAGACTGGCTTTTTTTTTTAATCCTGATTTGGTAGGGAGGGGAGGGAAGGGAAGAGATTTTGATAAGATTTTCTCTGTTTCATAGAAATGTGAAGAGGAAGTAAAGAAATACAGCTTTTGTCTATGACTACAAGAGCTTCTCTTCAAATCCCTCCCCCCCTCCCTTAATTGTCCAAGGAATTTGGACATTGATGGTTACCTTTTCAGGAACAGTTAAGTGACTTTGGTGCTTCTTAAGAAGTAATTCCTTTTGTAGTAACAGATTCTGACTGCCCACCTATAGTGGGCATCTTTGAAAACCTCATACAGAAATTCAAAATATTCTGTTTGTTTGATCAATTTAACCTGGTTGAGTGCCTCCAATTTTTTCTTAATTTCTCTCTTTTTAGTCTTTTTTTAACATATTTTTTCTAATATCTGCTTTGAGCTTTTAGGAAAATACCGGGACAATGGGAGGGGGAGGGGAGAAGTTTGCCGGTTCCCATGACTTGAAACTAATCCAAAGCAGCAGAACTTTTTCTATGCCCAAATTGTTGGCATTAGGCTTTTCATAAGCTCTGAGTAGTGTGACATATGAAACCATTTCCCATTACCAGTGCCAGGTCCCCCGCCAGCCCCCCAAGTCACTAAATAAATATTGTGATATGCTTGAAATTTGATTAAATCCATCTGACTTCTCAAGCATGGAATCAGTAAACCTTTAAAATGGTGAAATAGTCACTTGGACTGGGTGCTGATGATCCAGTGACAAACACTATGTTTGCACAAACAGCATGCTTTCCCCATCTGCCTGCTATTTTAGTGCCTTGGGCCAAGAAACCAAGGAAACCAGTAACGTTAGCCTAATATGGCTGCATTTCATAATTAACATTCTGTTGATGGGAAGTGCCACAAGGATGAGACAGGAAACTATAGTCTCTAGTTGTCTCCTTTACGGCAACAGCATTACAGTTTCAGCATTTTGCCTTGCAAGTGTGCCTTAATCTATGCTGATGGCCTAGCCTAGATAGGAAGAAGGAGAGCTCATTAGTCTGATCAGCTCTGGACTCCTCCCGATACTCCTTCAGATACTGAAAAGTCTGCTGTGTTGTGAACAGTGGATTTTGCTTATGGGCACATGTGCCTTCTTCCCTTTTAACACTCCCAACGAATGTAATATAGGCCATTGAACAGCTGTCTCCATTGTTAAGCTTCTTGCCACTACGCTGGATTGGAAATACTGGTGCTGAAAGGAAAGGCACGGTATTTCCTCGGCATTCTTTGGTAATGCAGATGATTTTTTTTCCATAGCATTAGGAGAGGGCTTTGGAGAAGGGGAGGCCAGATTCCATTCCTCAGTCCAGTGGAGTGCATTTCTTGAACAATAACAAAAACTGCTTTTTATTCTTCTATGACAAAGTAATGGACATAATATCCATCCATTTATGGATGCCATTGAGTGCTCTGGTTGGTCGGAAATTCTTAGGATCTTACAAAAATGTGTGAATATTTCTGTCTGTTTCCCTTCCCTCCCTCAGCACTAATTTATCCTGTTATCTGCACCTGCCTTCCCTACATTAACTGGATTTTTCCTCTGTTCTGTCCTATTATTCTACATGCACACTCTCTCTCTCTAGTTAAGAACTGAAAGGACAAGCAAGTCAAAGGTAACTGTTTACTGAGTGTCACTGATTCAAGCACCTTGTTGCCTGTAGTCCTGGTTTTTGTTTGTTTCCTGCCTTATAATTACCTGCTCCTATATTCTTAAGGTAGTTGTCTGGCCCAGTGGTGCTTTGCTAGTTCTCGAATGCATGTTTGCATTGTGGTTTGCAGTTGTGGGAAATAGTCTTTTTGGCATGATGGCTTTGGCTCTTAGGGTACAGGTTATAAACATGGCAGATGGATGGAGCATTTTCTTCAGGTAATTGGTGGCTGTTGTGATTCTTTCGGATTGTACTGTCAGCCTGGTGTTCATGAACCATGCGTCTGTATAGTTTTTTGAAAAAGAAATTACAAACTTTTTTAGGAAAACAGAGTTAGTCTGTTTAAATTTTTTCTCTTGTTTTTAAAAGGCATATTGACTACATTCCATTGTATGCGTACAGATCATTTTATTCGTAATCTGCTCCAGGAGTCCTATGCTGCTTCTCTTCTGAGTAATGGATCATTGGGATCATAACTGTTGGTTGGGCAGTGATGTTCTGATTATTATATGTGATCTGATTATGATCTGATACACTGACATGTTTGAGTGCTGGAAGGAAGGAGAAGAGCGATTCAAGTGGTGCTGGATGGTGGAGGAAGAAAAGTTAGTTTATGAGAGGAGACACAAAGGACACAAGGAAATTGATGGATACAGTTGTTGTTTGAATAAGATAATCAGGAAAGTAACACGGTGCTATTATGCATGGACTGAGATGTTTTGAAAGCAACAGGGCTTTTGGGCAGCTAAAACTGAACGAGCAGAAATTTTTGCCGCCGTTAGCCAGGCATTTGAAAACATAAGTTATTTTAAAAATCATGATTAATATATGCAATTACTACCTTAAAAACAAAATGATAAACATAAAGAATAAATGTTCAGCTAAACTGCAATTTGTAATAGCTAATTAACCCTGTATCTCTGTTGTTCTTGTTTCTTTTTTTTCCTATCTTTTCATGTCTCCCAAGTAGATGCCTGCCATTTCTCAATACAGAGGTCAGTCACTTCTTTATGCAGCCTAGAAACTATCACCGAAGAGCCTGTTATTGCCAATGAAAACCAACGTGCCAGCCTTTTCTTCCCTCTACCCATTACTCCTTACAGTGATTCTGAAGAAGGGTCTGTATCTGATCATTCCACCGAATCTCGATCAGAAGTAAGCAGCACATCCAACCGGCCTCAAGAATCTCTACTCACTAGAGAACAAAGAACAAATCTGGCTGCAGAAGACCAAGTGCAGGTAGTCACCAGAGCAGCTGACACAAGTTTAGTAGTCCAAGAAGATGAGAGGACAAGCATAGCAGGATGTCTCAAGGAGGAAAATGGTTGGACACAGGCATGCGGTAAAGCTGAAGATCAGCTTGGATTGGCAGTGCATCCTCAAAAAGCCTGGCTGGTAGTGGAAGCTGGTAAGACTGCTGGCCAACCTGGTGAAAACTGCCAGAAGCAAAATGACCAACCAGGTCAGGTATTAGCCGACATGAAAAGCACCATTGAATCCAAAGGGAAAAAAATTGGTGCAGCAGCTGTTCTACTCCAGAAAAACAATGCGATTAACAGCACACAGACAACTTTGCTTCCAGACACCTTCCAGAAAGCCCAGGCTCTACCTGTTCCTGTTTCTCAGACCAGCTCTTACATGTTAGTAAGAAGGTCAAAGAGTGAAGGACTGAAGATGTCAGACTCCTCAGCCTTAATAAAAATTCCAAGTAGCCTGTCTCCAGCAGCAGAAGTATACTTTGATGCCACTGTTAATGACCGGATCTGGAGCAAGCTAGATTGCAGCAATCATCGTGACAGCATGTCTTCCTCTTCCAGCATGTCCTCCAATGACACTGTGATAGATCTCTCTCTACCGAATCTAGCTCGCAAAAGCCTTCCAGATCTTGGCATCCGTCACGAGAATTTTGAGCCCCTTGCCATAAGAAAGGGCATGCGCCCGCGATCTGCTACAACATCCGGTAACGAGATGCCAATGGTGAGCAAGAGCAAATCCAATCCTAACCTGAGGTCTGGCCAGCTGCCAGCAGATGAATTGTGCCCCCGTCCCCTTGCCAGGAGCCCTCAGGATGCGTTCTCGTCCATTCCTAGAAGGCATACCTGGAGCAGGCTGTACATGGAAAGTCTCAGACAGTCTTCTAACAAATCCAAAGCACACGATATGGTTGGGAATAACCAGGCAAAATCCAAGAGTCTTGGAGACCTTACCTCTGATGATATTGTGTGCACTTTTGAAAGCAAATACCGTAGCATCAGCAGGAGTTTTGTCACTCGATCAATGCGAGAGCAGCGCCGCTCTTCAGGCCTGAGATCCTCAGTCAAATCCCAGGATGAACTGACTGAGCAGCTGAAGAAGCTGACAGCCTTTCAGCAGGAAAATGACATCACTTCCCCTATCAGTCTCGATCCAACTGAATCTGAAGAGGAAGGGGAGAGCTTGGGACTCCTTCGCAGGTCTTCCTCTCGCAGTCAGAGCAGGGTGCGGTACATTGCCAACAGGGCTAAGCAAGCTCAGGAGAGACAGCGGCTGCAAAGCCTAGGCCAGCTCAGTGGGAGTCCCATCGAGGAGAGAGGAAATCCAGAGGGAGCCTGCAGCGTTGCAAAAGCAGTTTGTATGGATATAGCTTCTCCTGCCGTGTTTACATCCCAGCCTAAGAACCAAACTGATTTTAATACTGACACAGAAGTCTTCTTTATGCTGAAACTGTAGTTCTGGGGAGCACTGAATAAGGCAATGTTTACATTCCTGTCCAAAAAATGTAGTGACCTGAGAGGCACAAATATCCTCGTATGGCTTAGTGCTTCCTGGCCTTCTCTTGATTGTAAGGATACTTAATATCATGACTCCAAAAGAACAGATGAGCGTTAAATTTGTCAGCAGTTTTTTTTTTTGTTACACTTTTCCCAGCCTCAAATTTGGCCTCCTTTTGTGTGACCACTTGTTGCATTTGCAGTTTGCTCTGTGCAAATCTCATGTTCTTTACTAACTTCAGTAATTGCTTCTTATAATGGGTAAACATCTATGTGATGTTAATGACTGCTAAGGTAAATTTTGCTCTTACAAATTGTGGATCCATGAAAAGAGGCTGGATTTAAAATCATGCTCCCTGTTCTGTTTTATTTTTTTGGAAGAGCTTGAGGCCTCTGAGGGTATCTTCTCTGGGAATTAATAATGTAGTAAAGTCCATCTTCCATCATGGACCTGTTTATTTCAGTGAAAATCCATATTGTCTCACTCTTTGAAGAAGAGCTCTCACTATGTTCCAAAGCAATGCTTTTATAAACCAAGCTTGTTTATATATATAAATATATATATACATTTGTGTGTATGCAAATATATGTCTGCACATATATGTATACATGCACACACTTGAACTGTGACTGTTCCTTGTCTCAAAATATAATCTGTGGGAATGAGACAGGAGAGGGAAGGGAATTACTAGAAATAGACAAGAATATCTTCTGACTTTAATTCAGACATGGCTAAAAAGCATGCTAGTCTTTTCTTGAACACAGCAACATCCCTTCTTTATGGTATTTTAAGAATGCTGCTGTATATAGCACTTTTTGGATGAATTTTACTATTTCTGTATTGCACTGCCATGCAAAATTTTCAATGATATGTTTTAAAAAAGAGATATTTAATTTTTTTAGATGGACATATTTAGAATTAAATAGCAACCTAAACAGAATAATAATTTTTCCTCCCCAATTTTTTTACTTTTTAGTTTTAGGGATGTGATCCCTCCCCCCCAATTATTATGTCATTTATTATAGATGTACATTTTATCAGTGATGGAGAAGAATGTTTACTGAGATGCATTTTAAAGAGAAACAGAGGTTTAATTTTATTTCAGGCTGCATAGAGTCTCTATTATTGAGAGGATATTTTGCTTTTGTTTGTAATGATTCTTCTGTGTATATTGCAAAATCTAAAAATTTGTCTGTAAGACTACTGTACACTACTAAAATAAACATATTTAACCTTCCAGCTGTTGACTCTTTAGCTGTAACATCACACTTTTTCTATGCTGTCTAGAAGTTTGTGGTATACAAACATGGTTAATTCTATCTGCCTTGTTTTAAAAATTCCTTAGTGGATAACATTTAATTTTACTCTTTTTCAGAGCGGTAGCCATTTCAGATCCAGCTCAAATTTTCTCAGGTCCAGCAAAATGCATGCAAGTATTGGTAGAGACTGGCATTCTGTTGTTGTGTGATACAGAGCACATGGATTGTTTCAAACTGATGTCTGTCTTTGGCAGCCAGTGATGGCTCTGTAGATGAAAATTCTAGGGGAACTCATGTAATTAGAAGCCAAACAGACATAATCCAAGGACCTAATTTATTTTATTACAGCCCTCTAAATAAGATAGATAGCCCTGTTTCATCACTGAGGTTGCTTAAAGTCTGGCTGAAAATACTGCAGCAAAAATTTGCTCTTCAGCTGTCCAATTCAAAAATATCTTCTCTTCCTGTCCCAGCAAAATGCACAGTGAAAGTGCATGTTGCTTAGTTGATACTCTCTCCTGGAAGGGTTGTCAGCTTACTTGTGGGTTGTGGGACTAGAAAGGAGTTCTTGGTTTCTAATTTTAGTATCGTTTGGCCACAAGCATTTAAACTCTGAGATAGCAAAATGTAAGGCTCACTGTAGCTAATGATATCATCATGACATGGAGATAGGGGCTGGGAGGGGTTTAATTCTCTGGTTAAATCTTTTCAAATGGTCTTCAGTATGTTTTTTCTAAAAATATTCTCTCAGTTGTCCATCCTGGCTCAGATCTTCATTGCTTGTCTTCATGATTTGGATGAGAAGCCCTTGAGGTTTGTGCAACAAAGGTTTGGAACATGCACTGAACTAACCCTACAATATCACTGCAGTCTCTGAAGGAAAAAAAGGTAAATCAGCAGCAGAATGTGTGATCTGCCAAGATTAGTCTCACATTGTGTCTTAACACAAAGCAAATTTCATTAACATTCTCTAGACGAAAAGTCACTCTGTAATACTTTAGTTTTGGGCTGCAAAGCTGCGGGGCGTCGCTGCTTTTTTATCTTTAAAGCAAGAAAGTACATGCAACTTGACAGCTTTAGAAAGTTAATGTTTAAAAGGCCTATTTGTGTCTTTTCAAAGACCAAGTTTCACAATCAGATTATTTTTATCTTTAATTGATTAAGCAATACTTGTTAAATTAATGCACCTCACAGAAGGCAGTATCATGTAGCACTTCAAAACTTTTATCGTTGTTTGAATTTTTAAAAAACGGTGTCTGGATTTAACTTACTGGAGTACATGTGAATTTTGCCCTCCTGCTTCCAAATTAATAGTAACTATCTTTACTGCTTGTTTTGTTACACTACATAAGACCATTAATGATGTGCATTACTATGAATGGAATTTATTTCATGGTACCTACACTGTTGAGTAGCAGAAGCTTACTATGCAATTTTGCTCTTCATTCATCCGGTCTTCATCGGGGAAGAGGAAAATTGCTTATTCAGATCTTCTCAGTGGGGAAGGTGCTATCTAAAATGGTAAGGAAAGCAATAAAGATTCAGTAACAGTGGAGGGAGTCAGGAGTTGAGGTTCCAAGCAGCACTAATTTTCATTTTACGAATGCCTCACTGCTCTTACTTTCTTGATGATCTTCTCTACCATTCATATGATAATCAAGATGAAGAAGCAGATTCTCCCTCCTCCATGTGAAATTGCGGGCAAATACCTTGTAGACACAGGTTGAGCGTGAAACCACAGTGGTCAGTACATGCCATCTGCTAAGGCAGTAGCATTCACTCTGCGTTAATCACTGCTTGCCATATAGTAGCTGCAAATTTTTACTAGAATTGCGCACCTGTAGTACAACAGGATTAGAAATCCTTAAGAGGCATCCAAATCTAGGCCAGAGTCACTTGCTAATACAGCACAATGATTTCTTGTGTGCTCCATTCAGGATGTATGCAATGGAACAAAAGCCTGGCTGCAGGTGTGAAGGAGCTCAGAAGGGCAGTTGAAATCGTTATTCTTCACGGAGGTCAGTGACTGACTGAAAAGCTACTGAGATAGGTCTGATAGTCCGATGATTAAACTGCTGGATGAGGATAGAGAGAAAGGCAGTGTGGGTAAGGGAGTTCTACTAACATGTGAGAACACTTGAAAGCCCATTTTCTATCTATTCCTGCTGGCTTGTACAGAGACAGCAAGTTATATTCCTTTGTCCAGAGCTCTTCTTCTCGTATGTGTTTTTCAGCTCATTAAACTGTAAGATTAGAAGTCCAAAGTTTCCAAATTACAAGCAGTGTATTATAAGTGGTTGGACTTGGGATTTATGGTTTGTATTCCTCCAGCTTAGTGTTTAAGAACACTGATGGTGAACATTTGATTGTATTTTTAAAAACTGATTTTGCCTGTGCTGAGATGCTTTCAGCTGCTTGTAATTGAGCTTATCAGCCCTTGGTAGCTGCCAGCTGTGAAAAATCACATACCATAATGTGTACCTTGTTAAAGCCTTGAAAATATTCATGAAAAGCAGCTGGAAACCTGAGCTAATCTGATTTTTGCTAACTTCCCCCTACATGCAGCCCTTTGCCAGAATCTCTAGGGCATAGCTATCAGGTGAGAATGTGAAGAACAAATCACATTCAAACTACCAAAGGTAGCACGTGGAAATGAACCTCTCAGCAGGTCAAAGCCTCTGAGAGAAATCCAAGGTGGATAGACCTTTCTGGATTCTTTTTCTGTTTTGTCCTATAGAGAGGATGTAATTATAATTTATGACATATCTTAGCATCTTGCCATAATTCATATTTCAAGAATGATTTAGAGCATCTGGGGCCTGAAGTGCATTAAAAGTGATCTAAGGACTCCCCTTAATTGCAGTGAGCTATGAGTCAAGCCCTTGAACTCTGTTAGGGCAAGCTTCACCAAATGCAGTCTTCTAAGCATTTTTTATTGAAATGTAAGCAATTTTTGACTGCAGAAGGCAAGCTGTGTTGATGTTTAATAGTTGATTTACTCAGTGGCATAGTGGCATCTGTAGAAAAAGCTTAGGGAAAGGCGGGCAAGATGTGCAAGCTGCTGGAGAGTTTTCCATCTTGAACAGTGCTTAAAGTCAAGTAGGGAGTAAATTTTTGTTCCTTACTTAAGTGTGGACGCAGGATGAGTTGTAACGGCTTACTCTGCTGAATTCCTCTGAAGGTGCTTCTTTGTTATTACAGTGCCTAGAAGTGTGTATTTATAAATGACCTGGCCCAACAGAATCGGCCACTTGGCAGCGTTGTACTTTAGCTCACTTTTGAAGTGAAACTAGTAAATGGAAGGATGAAGGGGACAGGAATTTCACTTCTGTGCCTGTGTATTAAAGAGCACTGTACAATCCAGAGAGGGATTTAATGGTTTACCTTAAAGCTCAGGCCTGCCTTCAGTTGTCTGGACATTGCGAGGAAATACTAGAGGTATGTAACGGTTTGGGAGGTTGGGGGTTTTTTGGTGTTATACACGAGTCCCCCAGCTGATGTTCCAAGACAGTCACAGAGTAGAGAAAGTCTTGAGCAGCTTACGCTATCAGTAGACAGGAGAGATGGGCACAGCTTGATAGGACATTATTCTAAAGAAAGAGGACTTTACAGGACCACACAGCAAGCCAGTAATAGTATTTTCTGAGCCTTAGTGGCTGGATTCAGCTGCTGGATCAACTGCTTGCAAATATTGTCTTTTTGCTGGGTGTAGTCTCCTCCTCTCTTTCCCAAAACCCAAGGTGCCCCTAGAGTCTGCAGGACGAGCTGGCATGTCCTGCAGAAGCCCCTTAGCCTGGCTCCTCCCTCTCTTTTATCTGTATAATAGTGTTGAATGCCTGTGAGCATTCAGTGTTCCAGCAGTTTCATTGTGCCTGCTCATCGCGTTGCTTCTGCTAGTACCCAGTCAAACAAACGGAACTAGGAGAGGCTAAAGGAATCGCTGTAAGTGAGATACTGCCTTCAGTCACTGCTGTTCTTGTTCTAGATGACAAGGATCAAAGCCTGTGTGCAACAGGCTGTCTCCTTCCTAGCTGATGGTTGTTCATCTTTGCTGCTGCTGTTTTAATACTGATGCCTTCCTTCAGCACAGCGTACAGAAGACTGGTTGAGGAGTGATGTTGTCGTCTTTGTTTACATTTTGAAAGACCGAAAACCTTCTGAGGAGTGAGAGCTGATTCTGGCAAAGTAACTTTTAAAATCCTTAGTTTGTTTTGCTGTAAAGCCAGCATGAGAAAACTTTGTAGTACCTCCTCAGGTAGATGGTGAATGGCTATCGCAACGATTAATTTAAGCTGTATCTAAGGAACTCTTTACACACTGGGAGGCACTAATCCCCTCTGCCCTCCCATTATTCTCTCTCTAACTGATTCCATTTGTCCTTAAATGACTCTAGTACTAAATTGGAGCTAGGGAACTGGATTAGCCTTTGCAAAAATTCTTTTTGCACATATTTACACTCTCTTTGTTCTTCTAGACAGTCAGCAGCCAGTGTGTTAACAACTCTTTCTTTTCAAGGTGATGCAAGCAATGTATTACCAGCTCTTATTAGCTTTTTTTGAAGGAGGCCACTTGAAATAAAGATCATTTTGTAGTAGGTACCGAATTGTAAGGAAAAAGTAGCAGTAATTTGACGGGTTAAATCTTTCAGGAAAAACGTAGTTCCTCATTGGCTCAACCTGAAGACTGCTGGTACTTTTCCTTTATGTGCCCTGGTGGATGATTTAGCTGTCCAGTTCATGTGCTGCTGTGGCAACAGCTAACAGTAGCTACCACTTTGTCTACATTCTACAATTACTTTTTTAGAAAATGTAGGCTGATGCATAACTCAAATGTCAGTCCTCTCCTTTCGTCCTTTCACAAGGATCAAAGTATTCCCCTTTTGAATTTTTTTTTCAACAACAACAACAAAATTAACCCAGAAAGAATCTTCTGTGTAAATTTTATTCACTGTTCTGAGAAAATGAGTGAGGGGAAACCACTGAGCTGTAATGTCAAGAGTTTTCACAGGAGTGCAGATTTGGGGAAAATTTCATAAAACTTGATAAGCTAAGGTTAACTGAAGCCAGTGTTTTCTGAGCATCAATCAGAAGCAATTAACACCATATGTAGGATTTTTTTGCCTACATAGTCTCCTAGATGGTAAGTTTTCTTTGGCATTTTTAATACAGTTTTTATAGCTTCTGGGCTAATGGTGTCCTGAACCGTGTTTGAGACTATGATGACAAATACAATCAAAACTATTGCAGCAGCCTGAGACTTAATATAACCTGGCATTGTTTGTTTTTCATAGTTCTGTTGCTGTTTTACAATGAAAAATGTACAATTATTTCAAGCCATGCAGAAATTTCGTTGCAGAGTTTGAAATGAAAAAAGTTACTAAATATGCTGGGTTTTACCCTCTTCCCCCCTACCCCTTTTGCCTTGTTCAGTTAAGAGTAGGAGGTTGAAACAAAAGAGGGCTTCAGAAACAGTTTCTCATATCTCTTGATGCAAGGTGAAACAGCTTTGTTTCAGATCATTTTAGTGCAAGTGAAATAAACACCCTTCTTTTCTGCAACCCAAATGAAAAGTGAAATTAAGGTTTTGCTTTTAAGCCCCCCAAATGAGAACCTCCTGGAGGAGGTTGGTTTATTAGTGCCTCAGCTGGCTACCAAAATTTCTTTAATAGCACCTTCCCATTTCTCAGAGCGTAAGGACCTAGTACTCAGGAGCAGTCTGCTTCAGTTCTTTCCTTTCTCTGGGAACCCATGAGTGTGTGCCCCTTGTTACTGCACATACCTACAGCTGCCTCTCTCCAGAGCCGGCACACTGATCGTGGCACAGCTCTCCTTCCTTTGTGGAGAGCTGACTGCAAGAGAAACAGTGCAACAACCAGTGGATACCTCCACTGGATAGGTTGGATACTTCCTTTTCGCTGCAGCAAACTGTTCACCAAAACCTTTTCCTTAGTATTTGTTATGGCTGGTCTCAGAAGGGACCATGTTTTCACCTGGAGACCTTTGAATTGGGACTCTTCAGAATGAGGTGCAGAAAACCCAGGACATGCTGATTTTAACACAGCAATGAGGAACTGTACAACCAGCTTTAACTACTTGCCTTTCATCTCTAGCAGGAAGTTTCCTTTAGACAGTAGATCTTTCTGCCCCCATGGATAAAGGTCTTCACTTCATGTTCTGCGTGATTGCAACCATGCTGCTCCTGAGAGAATCAAGTCAGACAGGTGAGAAAAATGATCTGAAAATGCTGGCTGCATCCAAATCTGGTTTTGTTCTTCTTTACAGAGTGTTAATTCTCTCAGTCTTTAACTGCTAGTGCTTACAGGATTTTGCCTTAATCTAAGACTTTTCTTGTAAATTGGTTATTAAGACACCACCAAGGCCCACCTAGTTAACAGCTTGTGATTGTGACTTTATGATGAGTGCTGTTATTAAGTGGTTTTGCTGCTATAGTTGTAAATCAGGTGACAGAGATCAGGGAAAATAAGAAAGCCTAGAAAAAGGGTGGTTAGGTGTCCTGGAACACCATTATTGTGGTTAAAGCTGCACTCTTTTGAGTCTATGGTCCCTTGAATTGCAGCAAGATACGCTGATTAACTTGTTCTTCTGTGAGTAATATTTTCCATGTTACTTGTTTAGCCCCTCTGCTCGTGGCGTGTTTTGGGAAGAAGGGATTTAGTGCATTGAACTTGTCAGCTCTGTGAGCATCCAGACTTTGTAGCCAAATGGTAACGCTACGTTCCCCCTGAAGTTCCTAAGGGACAGTAGCAGGAGCCTGCTGGGGACTTGTGCACAGCGATCAGCCAGTTGGATCACGCTTTGCTCTTGGTGTGAGGAGCTGGGAAGCTTGCTTTTGCAACTGAACAACAAATGCTGTTGTTTCAATCTTATTGTGGCTTTTTGGTGTTCTATACCTGGAGTCCAGACTCAGGCTAAGGAGTAGCTTGACCTTGCAAAATTACTGGGAGATAAAAATTGGTTCAGAGGGTTGGGAGAGCAACTTCACTTCTTCTGCTGTATCTCCTGTCCATCTCGCACACCCATCTCCTGTCTACCCAGAACTGGTAACTGCATAGCTATGGTAGCAGCAGTTCACCTCAGATTACAGATACTTCAGCCGTTTGCTTTTGTAATGATGGTCAAATTCTCATACTGAGAAT
Organism: Haliaeetus leucocephalus; assembly: GCF_000737465.1. Lineage (NCBI taxonomy): Eukaryota > Metazoa > Chordata > Aves > Accipitriformes > Accipitridae > Haliaeetus > Haliaeetus leucocephalus. The sequence continues at coordinate 7,852,969 of NW_010972992.1, forward strand.
TCCCTCATCCTGAATGTCCCAGCGTACTCCAAAACTGTAATCCACCTGACCCATCACCTCTTATTTTAGTTCAGCTCTCCCTCCTGCTCACAAGCTGCAAAAGGGGAAATGCTGGCAAAGGACGCAACGGTGAGGGTACTAGCCTAGAGAGGGAGGATGGGGTAGAAAATTGGGGTGAGGTTGGCCAGTTCTTCAGAGTGCTACAAGCTTTTTCACAAGAAGTTAAGCAGGGAGCCATCTCCCCTTAGAAGGCTGGGTATGCTCAGAGTAGAAGGGGTAAGGACAAGGCTGATTTTTGCAGCCACAGTCATTTCCTGCAACCACCGGCCTGTGGGGAATGGGAGTGGAGGGATGAGCCTCTTTTCTTTGTCTTACGTTTTTGTAGACTCTCACAGAGAATTCTCACAATGAGGACTTGGCTTCTGAGCAGTGTCACTGCAATGAACTTTGAGTTAGTGCTGCAACTTGATTACTGATGGTCCTTTCAGGAGTTCCTACAATGGGGCTTTGAACAGCTGCATCCAGAGCCACTGTAGGGGAGCTGAAGCCCTCAGTACAGACTGTTTTCTTCCAAGAAACCCTAGCAGGTCTTCAAAAAGGACCCTCAAAAAGCTTTTACTGGCTTTAATGAGCTTCTAAAGGGAGACAAGAGAACTCCTTTGTGAAGATTTCCAGCTCCCATGGAGAACTATAGTGGAGAGGGAAAAAACAGGTTTTGTTTTACAATAATGTAGAATTCAGCACAAGGCCAGAAAATGCAAAACCAAAGAACGAATAACACATAATGAATGAATATGTTGTTATATTTCATGAAAAACTCACAGCTTTTGCTTGAAAGAGTGAAAACACCCTAGATTTTTTGTTTTCTCTTGAGGGATTTTTGGCTTTTGTGCTGTGAATTCTTTGATTCCAAGGAGCAATGCTTTGCACATTCCAGAACAAACATCCTGGGCAATTAATGAGTCACATATTGACACAATTGTGGTTTTAATTCTGCATCTCAGTCATTGTAGTTTAGCTCTCTTGCAGCTGGGGTGGGATTGAGGTATTCTCCTGAGTATTATGAACAGGGAAGCTGTGGGTCAAATAATTTAACAGGTCTTGTTAAAAGTCACACAGCAGAGCACAGAGTAGAACCCAGAAGAACGACTAACCTCAATAATAGTACTTTTATGGGTGGGTCTTGGTGTTTTTACCAAAGAGGGGAGTATCTTTACCTTGGTTTTACAAATGGGAAACCGAGGCACAGGAAGGAGAAGTAATCCAGAAAAGGTCAATAGCAGATTTGACAATTTGACATTTCATGTTTATGCCAGTGCTGTCTACAGGGTTGCACTGGCTCTCATCACACTTGAACTCTTTCTCAATTCTTTGTCAATTTTATGTACTTTCCTTACTCTCTATTCCTTGATGGGATACAGAGAACAGGCAACACAAGACAGGCTTCCTGGTCCCTCTTTCTTTAGCGCTGCCACTGTTGGTTCCTGGTTTTGGTCATGGCCCTTTTGGAGGTTTTAATCTTCACAGGAATGAAAAGTCAGGGTACTTATAATTTGAGGGGGGAACGGAGCAGGACGTGGTGGAGAAAGGTTTCTACCCCAGTGGTTGCAACCCCTTTGGCTGCTTTGACAGTAGGAACCTATCATTAGTAGGGGAAGGGAAGAAGAAGAAGAAAACCTACTGTCTTGGAACTTAATAGTGATGAACTTTTGGTTGTTTACAAGGCTTTTCCTTAGGGATATAGACAAGGTTTTGCAGGAGTTAGGGGGGAAATCTTAGTTGTGTGAAGCAGCAGGAGAGCTGGCTTTTCACCTTGTCAGGGAGGGCAATAAGGAAATAAGGTAATTGATTCTGCAGAGTCCATTCGTCAATGTGCGAGTGACAGCCGTAATCATTAGGTTACAATTAGAACGTTCTGCAGCCTGAATTTAGTGGTGTCTACTTCTGCTTCTGTTTGTTTCACTATTACTGTGCTGTGAATAAGGAAACAAACTTGACAAAAGCGCTGCAAGTCGACTGCACTATGAGCTTGTGAGTCAAGGATAATGATTTTGTTTATTTAAGTGCAATATGAAATGAGGGTATGAAACTTCACTTTTAAGGAGCTGTAAATATAAGCCCTGCAAGAAGTTGATTTTGTTGTTGTGTTTTTTCAGGAGCTACGAGGAATGATGGTGCTGTGAGTAAGGTATGTTTAAGTTCATTGATGCAGAGCTACTAACGAAGGCATATGTGTAAAAGGACTTACATTCTAAATGCAGAAATAGATGTGATCATAGTGTGCAATGCTTTTAATCTGTGAAGAGTTATTATTTTAAATGTACTTTTCATGGCTAGTGATGGCCATACCTAAGTCTGTGTGTCTATGCTTTTTTTTACTCAGTCTTTTGCCCAGAATTCAAAATTCAGTCATGCCTCAAGGAAGAACCTGCATATAGCCCTGTCTTCATGGCTTATAGAGTTTAAACCTCAGACTTATTGTGTCACTTATGACTTTTATAAACTTAAAAAATTCAGACACGTACGGACATGCAGAGATATCTTTATTAGTTCTTAGGATGTGTGTTTTATTTCCAAAAGCTTGCACTTAACACAAAAAGGGTCTGTGTGGGACATAATTCCTCAGGCTTTAGAAGAAAGATGGCAAATGCCACATAAAATCTAACCTGCTAGAACACGTATATATTCACATAATGCAGTATTTGTCATACAGGCTTCCCAGTCAAAAACGATGGGAAAGTTGGTTATAGTAACATTGGGAAATGAAATTAATTGTCCAAATGGCATAAGTAGAGACAGAACTTGTATCATGTGAATCTCAGCTCATTTCTCAAATCTCAAAGCATGCTGGATGCCTGTCATGTGCCTAAAAGAGAGTTTTTGGGAAAGTCATGGAATTTCAATCAGCTTCAATTGGCATAAATGTCCAATTGTTGATTCCAGCATTGAGAAATAAACACAAGCAAACAAAAAAAAAACCCAGAAAACCACAATTCCTCTCTTGTCCTCCCCTCTTCCTGGTCTCCAGTCCCCTCGTTGCACGCATTTTATACTCAGTCCCTTTGGTGAGGCAACAAGGTCGCACAGGAGATTGGGCTCTATATTGTGTGGTTCCTACTCAATTGCTCCTGCGCAGGTTCTTCCACTGACTGCTGCCCTGTTACAGTTGTACCTCCTCCTGCATCTCCTCTCTGTCCCTCCTTGGGGCAGCTCTTGCGCTCCTGCTCTCGCTTGGGGCGGCTCTTCTTCTTTGGCCTTTCTTCCACTCTACCGTCCCTCCTGCTCTGGTAGCTTTCTTATTTCTCCTTTGACCCTGTTTGGGCAACTTTCCTGCCCTGATATTGTCTTCAGTGTCTCTTCCTGCTCTAGCATTGTCTCTCATCCAGCAGTTACCACCCTTTTTTATGGTGCCTATGCAAAAAACGTCTTTAACCTTGTCTGATTCATTCAGGTTTGGTGCACTGTGGGTCTGTTTTGTTCATTTCTAAGCCAGCTTGAAATGGCCGTGTCCAGCACTGGGCAGTTTGTGACCTCTTGCAGACGTCACCCCTGTGCTGCCCCTACCCACCCTCCTGCTACTGAAACCCTGCAACTTTTGCCCAATAAAATACTTTTCTGGTATATTTACAAAAGTTGTAGTGTGTTGTTGAGATTATTTTTTTTAAGAACCACTTCGACCTTCAATAACTAGTGGGTGAAGCTGAGTAAGAGGGATAGGCCAGGATTTTTTGTTTTATTCATCCTCTTGTTCAGTAGGCATAAATATTTTAAACAGAACTGAAAAGCAATGTGACTTTTTTGCTTTTGTCTAAGAGCAAATTGTAGCTTATCTGGCAATAACAACATTCCTTCCAGAACACTCTGCATTAGGTAACTTCTGATCAGTGCTTCAAAGACAAAGCTCATCCCTCAAATCCTTCCTTTGCAATTGAAAGAAGATCATTCTGCTCCCGGAATAAATGGAGCTTCGTTTGCAGATCTTGTACTGCATATGTCCATACATATATATACACAGATACACACACACCCATGTTCTCTCACTCTGTCTAGAAACATCACTGTGTAATTTTAGAATAAAGGGATACGTTTAAGACCAACAAATCTTACAGAATTAGACTGCTTTACCGGCAAAAGCTGGAATTGTTCCAAAGTAGTACTGATCAGAAATCACCTCGAGTTGTGTGACTCTGTAAGGCTGGAAGATGTACTCTTGAATTCAGCGTTCTGTGCAGAAGTGAATCCATGTTTCCTCTCCTCTTCCTCTTGGGTTTCCTACTCTTCTGTGTCTCCTGGAATTGCTCTCTAATAAGACCTTAATTGGCTGCTAATTGTTTTGTCTGCAACATGAATTGATCTCTTTGGAAGACTGTATGCACTGAGTATCTGAAGAATTGTAACAGCATTTAAAGTGATTTTTATTTGGACAGAGTATGCCGGCAACATGCAATAAAGTGAAATGCTTTTATTACTGTTAGAGAACAATGGTGGTGAGATTGCTGCATCTTACAGGGGCAGATTTATAGCTGGTTTAACACGTGCACAAACCCCCCCGACATCCACCCCAAGTTCAAATGTAAGCCCTAGCTAAGTGGGGCCATGTATGGGACTTTCAAATCCAATTATTTCTTCTTCATTTTTTGATTTGCAGGGCATTGACTCAAGGGGACCAGAAGAGGGGCTTCCAACTTTGACTGTCACAACAATCCTGGTAAGGCAGTGACACAACACTGATAGCGGCAGGGAGATAGCTGGAATTACACTTTGCCTTTTTTTCCACCCGTATATTTGCAGGTGGTTTTTTGGGCTGTCTTTGACACCGATATCCCTGTTCATCACAGAGAGTGTTTTTGGAGCACTGGCTCAGTGGTGTAGAGGTGCAAGCTGTCTGGAGTTTGCAATGGGAGGGTTTGAGGGCTACCAAAGTCAGCCCACAAAATGGACTGGGCATACACTTCTATAAATCACTGCTCTGTCAAGACTGCCCTGCTGAAGCTGTAGTCTATGACTAGTGGTGGCACATGACTGCAGTGAATGTCTCTCAGGTTTGGAAATGTTGTCCCCCTGATAATGTGGGTACAGGTCTTTGAGGAGGGTTTGCCAAAAAAACGGTTTAATTCACAGTCAGTTGCACTGCAGACTGTGGGAGCGTGTAATTGTGTATTTTTCCCTCAATATGCAGGAAGATCCTTATGTCATGGTGAGAAGTGCAGAACTGGAGGGATACTGCATTGATTTGCTGAAAGCACTTGCTGCAATGCTTCACTTCAGCTACAAGGTGAAGGTGGTGAGCGATGGGCAGTATGGTGCCATCTCTTCCAATGGGAACTGGACAGGGATGGTTGGTGAAATTTTGAGACAGGTAATTTTCAATTTATTTTTGACAAACTGCAGCTCTAGAAGGAAAGAACGGTGCTAGCAGCTCTCAGGCTTCGTTAGGATTTGCTCAGGGACTGCGCAACTTGGAGTCATCCTGCCTGTTGTGTAGAACTAATGAATAGCGAGACTTGTAGTTGGTTTTGGCCTACAAATATGGAAACTAAGGAACAAGGAGACAATGGCCACAGCAGGAAATCATTGTTACAACAAGGCGCTCCTGGTGCAGTGCTTGTGTTGTCTCAGAGGTTACCCAGTGTTTCTTTGTAGTCTTAGAGACTGTACAGGCATCTTAGCTCACTAATGAAACAAAGATAATGGCTTTAAGGAAAACTTACCTTGAACTTAACCACTAGGTGAAACTTGTCTCTTTCAGAATGGTAACCCCTTAGACTCTTCAAGGAGATGCCTGAATGCACATCTTACCCCATCAGGTGCCATTCCCTATGGCTAGCGTTCTGTCATCTCTTGGTAACATTTGAACTAAACCTTCTTTGCTCCTCTGAAGTCAGTCATATGTCCAGCTGTCAGTCATGTAGCTGCTGCAGCCAGAAACAGAAAGGAACATACCTTCTGGTTTTGGTAAACAAACCCAATGTGGTTCATGGTGCACAGCCTCAGCTTGTGTGTGTGTGTTGCTGTAGTAGGAAACCAGAAGCCCCAGATACCAACCAGCACCCCATTAAGAACAATGCAAAATGGAAAACTGTCCTATTTCTTGGAGCTCACAGTCTAAGATGATAGCTGTCTGTTCACACAGAGAAGGGATTTGATATGCAGATATGTGCCCACTCAGCCTGGGAAGCATTCTATTTGAGTGACAGAAATCTTCAGGTAGGTTGGATGGTTGATTATTTTTTATCTCCATCTTAAAGGAAGCAGACATTGCAGTGGCTCCATTGACAGTCACGTCAGCAAGGGAAGAGGTCATCTCCTTCACTACGCCATTCCTGCAGACCGGGATTGGAATCTTGCTTCGAAAAGACACTGCCTCTCAGGAGATGTCTTTCTTCCACTTCCTGGCTCCTTTCAGTAAAGAGACCTGGACTGGCCTTTTATTTGCTTATGTGCTGACGTGCTTCTGCCTCTTTCTTGTTGCCAGGTATAAATGAATTTGTTTCACAGATTTTGTTCAAGTCAGATCTCAGTTTTAAAGGAAGTACCAGGGAGCATTTTGCTTTGAAGAACCTTCTGTACAGGTCCAGAACCAGGGCTAATAAAGCTTAAGTCATGTCAGACTAAGACAGCATTGAGAGCAGGATCTCCCCACGAAAAGCACCATATCTCTTTATGCGGATTACCTAGGGTTGCTAAAAGGACTGTGTGTTTGTACTTCAGCTCTTCTTTCTCACTTTTATCAGAGTTTGTTTTGAACTATGACCATGTTCTGTCATGCAAGTCTCTCTCCTGGTGTGCTTTTATGCACTGTATCCTGCACTGACTTGTGGAAGAGATTCTCTCTGCCACCCCTCCACTCCCTTCCCAGGAGATTCAGCTTTCTCCCCCTTTCTCAACTAGGCTGCACTAATGCTCTCTGCAGCTGCAGTCTTGAACAGAAGCTCTATTGCTCCTTTTCTATTTTTATGCACAATCTTTATAGGTAAGGATTTGCTCCAAGGAGCAGCCTTCAGTCTGATAGTATGGAACAGAGCCAATATCGCCAGTCAGGTGTGCCAGGGAGACTAGATCATGCAGTGGCTCAGGAAGAAAGTGTCTGGCAAACCTGTGACTGGACCCCCTGAGCCATCACTGTTGCAAACTGCTTGAGGCATTGAGCAGGAGTACTTTCCTCTGCACTGGTTAAACTGGAACTCGGGTGAAGGAGAAGCTGCCATGGAAAGGAAAGGGCATTTCCAGGCTATCTGCACGGCTGCAGTCACACTGCAGGATTGTTTATAATCCCCCCCCCCCCCAAATGTCTGGTTTTATCCTGTCATTTTCCCACAGACTGAGCCCCTGTGAATGGAACGAGCCAAAGAATGAAGAGAACCACTTTACCTTCTTGAACAGCCTCTGGTTTGGAGCAGGAGCACTTGCCCTGCAAGGTGAGCTGGGAGGACTGCAACAAAGCAGCCCTGGGAGCAGTATGGTTTTTTAAGCTGATTGTATATCCACCTCTCATCTGTCTGTAACACTGGTGTGCTATCCTGTTGGGGGAAAAGATGTTCCAATAGGGACACCTGGCAGCACTAAAACTGCCCATTTGTGGAGTTTTGACTGCAGACTTGTTGGAAGTGTACAGATGGCTGGCTTCATTTGAGGAATGTATATTTTCTGCTGTAACAATAGCTCTAGGGAACGTCAAGCTAACCATCGCACTGGTGCTTTGTAGAGTGGAGTTGTTTGATGTTGCTTTTGGGTACTGACATTGCTTCAACTCTGCATTACATGCAGTGCTGATGCAGTTCAAACCAGCCACAGTAGGTTTTTTCAGGCTCATGCATGAAGTAGCTGCAGGGCAAGTTTTGCAGTTTGGCCTTTATTTAGAGGGAAGTCTAAGTTAGGCTCATGGATCTAAAGTTCTTTGCTCTCTCTCACCGTACATCACCTCCCATACGTTTTATCGGCTCCTCTGGTCGTGCAGGTGTCACCCCTCGGCCCAAAGCGCTCTCTGTGCGGGTCATCGCTGCTGTCTGGTGGCTGTTCACCATCGCCTTGCTGGCTGCCTACATCGCCAACTTCACCGCTCTGCTGAGCTCTGGCAGCGAGCAGCTTCCAATCCAGACTTTTGAAGATCTTGTGAAGCAAAGAAAGCTTGAGTTTGGGACTCTGGACGGCTCCTCTACTTTCTACTTCTTCAAGGTGCAGAGAATGTCATTGTGCACATACACACGTGCCGTAGAACTGCTAAGCTGGGGCCAAGTTGTCCAGCTCGTGCCTATAGGTCCTTTTACCACTTTCATCACTGTAGACTCCATCAGTTTTCCTGTAATACTTCAAATAATGTGATTGGTATCTGTTGTTTTGTTCACCTCTTCTTCCACCTTTTCTCAGAGAGAAAAGCATGTGGAGAACTGTATATTTATAGTGTATTGTCTTTTAAGAAAGCAGTGCTAGTCTTCAGGGGTTATCCTTGTGTACCTTGAACACAAGGACTGATGTAGGTAATTTCTGGATACGTTAACTGGATGCCTGCAGAGGTTGTTTGGGGGGTGGGAAATATTTAATCACAAAATCATAGAATCATTTAAGTTGGAAAAAGCCTTTAAGATCATCAAGTCCAGCTGTTAACCTAGCACTGCCAAGTCCACCTCTAAACCATGTCCCTAAGCGCCACATCTATATGTCTCTTAAATCCCTCCAGGGATGGTGACTCCACCACTTCCCTGGGTAGCCTGTTCCAATGCTTGACAACCCTTTTGGTAAAGAAATTTTTCTAATATCCAATCTAAACCTCCCCTGGTGCAACTTGAGGCCATTTCCTCTTGTTCTATCACTAGTTACTTGATAGAAGACACCAGTACCCACCTCACTACAACCTCCTTTCAGTTGTAGAGAGCGATGAGGGCTCTCCTCAGCCTCCTTTTCTCCAAACTAAACAACCCCAGTTCCCTCAGCCGCTCCTCATAAGACTTGTGCTCCAGGCCCCTCACCAGCTTCGCTGCCCTTCTCTGGACACGGTCCAGCACCTCCGTGTCTTTCCTGTATTGAGGGGCCCAAAACTGAACACAGCACTCGAGGTGCGGCCTCACCAGTGCTAAATACAGGGGAACAGTCACTTCCCTGCTCCTTCTGGCCATGCTATTTCTGATGCAGGCCAGGATGCCGTTGGCCTTCTTGGCCACCTGGGCACACTGCTGGCTCATATTCAGCCGGCTGTTGACCAGCACTGCCAGGTTTTCCTCCAGGCAGTTTTCCAGCCACTCTTCCCCAAGCCTGTAGCGCTGCATGGGGTTGTTGTGACCCAAGTGCAGGACCCGGCACTTGGCCTTGTTGAGCTCAAAGGGCAATGGTTTAAGTACTCTTATTCTCCAAATTGTTTTGCAACCACTGCACATCTATGCAGATTTTTTTTAGATGATTGTTTTACACTTCAGTTTGACACTTGGATTTTTGGGCCGCAGAACTCCAAGAATCCTATCCATCAGATGATCTATGAATATATGGACAAGAGACGAGATCGCGTTTTAGTCAAAACCTACCAGGAAGCAGTTCAACGTGTGATGGAATCAAACTATGCCTTCATTGGTGAATCAATCTCTCAAGACCTTGCAGCTGCCAGGCACTGCAATTTGATCAGGGCCCCTGAAGTTATCGGAGCCAGAGGATTTGGCATTGCCACTACCCAGGGTTAGTCACTGTGCACCGCTTCTGTCCCACTTCTCCACTTGGATTTCATGGGTCTGAAGTAGCAGACTGACAGAGCAAAAAGCCTGGCATAGCCGAGTCCTGAAACTTGCACGCATTTTCTGCATTAGCACTAATAATCTAGTATGGACAAATTGGCAACCCTGCTATGCTACGTTTTCATTCTGTAGATGAATTACCACTAGCACTCACTGACTCTTACTTTGAACTGTAATATGCAAAAAATTCCAACTCTCAGGGGTGTCACTGGTTCCTGTGGGGTTTTTTGGTTTTGCCTTGGTCCCAGTAATGCAGAGCTCCTAATGTAGTTAACAGGGCAGGCAGTTTGTTCTCTTGCAGAGCACGACTGCTTGTCTTTCTCAAAGTACCTTCACGGTGTCGTTACACTGCAAGTATTATCATATCTCTGTGGACAGGGCAGGAATGGTTGTTACCAAAGAAAAGCACTTGGCTTAGTCTGTTGCATTCTGTTTGCAGAATGACCATCTGAAAGTTGGGAAGCAGCACCCAGCTAAGCCCGTGTGGTAGTATAGCAGCGGATTGCTTAAAAATGTTATAGTGGCTGTGATCTCTCCCATGCTCTTCTCTCTCTTTCATTCTACTGCTGCCAGCATCCCTGTGGACTAAGAAGCTCTCCATTGCTGTCCTCAAACTGCGCGAATCGGGCGATCTCGACTATTTGCGCAACAAGTGGTGGGAGACCAGCTGCCTTCACAAAAGTAGGGACAGATGGAGTCCGCTGCAGCCCCAGGCTCTGGGTGGGCTCTTTCTTACTCTTGCCATTGGCCTGGCACTGGGAGTGATTGCAGCTGTGGTGGAGCTCTCAAATAAGAGCAGACATGCCGCTGGACATGTAAAGGTAGGTGATGGTTATCATCTCCCGTCCTACCTCCTTGCAACCCTTGTGTTTAGCACGGACAGGCGAGGCACCAGTGCTCCACTGTGCACAGCGCTGGATTTCCATGCTGATCTTGCTTCTTCTAAGGAAAGCAATGCAGTGGGGTGAGGGGGAAGGGGGAAGACATGCTACGTATTTACTCTTCAAAGCACTGAAATTTCATCGCTTGGGCTGTGTGATAGTTTTGCAGCCTGAACAGGGTAACAATAATAAAATTTTTTAAACACCCCCCCCCCCACCCCCCCCACCACAAACCAACAAAACACACACAAACCCAACACAACCAA
>NW_010972992.1:7863844-7890545 GCF_000737465.1 Haliaeetus leucocephalus
CTTGACACACCCCCCCCCCCCCCCCCCAAATATTAAGTAGAAACATTTACTGTAATTCCTCAGCAGCCAAACCGTATTCCAATATGCTGAGTGTGCACAGAGGACAGTCATCATCAATAACAAGTTTATTCTCAAGTATGGCTGTTCTTAAGTCATTTGACAAGCAGGAAAACACATGTAAATGAAAACTGCCCTAGTATCTGAATGTGCACCTTGGGGTTCTTGTTCTCCACCCATTCCAACAGATGAGTTGTGCACACTTAAGTGTGGATTCCATGACACAGAACAACCCACCCCCTTGTTTCCTCCCCTCTTGTTTTTCAGAAATCTTGTTGCTCTGTTTTTACAGAAGAAATGTGCACTCGTCTACGTATAAAAGAAAATACAAGACAAAGCCAGGAGACTTCAGGGAGGGCTAATGCTTAAGAATTTTTTGCTTAAGGAATGGGCCTGTATTAGGTTTATACCATATGTATTTCATAGGAACTACATCAATGTAGAAAGATGTTTTTCTGCAAGGCTAGAGTGTTAGTTTTCTAATTACAAACACACACAGAGAACACTTCTGGATTGGTGGTGAAGCTGGATACAGAAGAAAATTAAGTGGCTTGGAAGAATTTAAATTGACAAGGGATAGAGTGTAATTGTTAAAAATAAGGGAGGTTAACAACTTGGGAAAATAAATTTGAGATGGCTAAGATGGTAGATCCATATTTCGTTTAGAAGTTTACTATGTAAGTACATGAATGCCTGTAGGAGTAAGTGACTTGGGGCAGGTTAATATGAAGCCTCTGATAACTAATTACAGTATGAGGTACAATCTTGAAAAATTAAAGCTCTCATCTGACTGTTCTAATCCAGAACAACTGCTTCTTAAACATTTTAGTTATAAACAGACTGTACTCTTCCCCTCTTCTAAGCAGAAGATGCTGGTCACTGTGAAGGTCATTTCTGAATCAGAAACGACAGTACTGTTGCATAAACCCCCAAAATGCAGGACTTGAACTGCATTCTCTGCAGTGGCCTAAACCCGAGAAAGGAGACCATGCAGTTAAGGAACTACTAGACTTAGGAAATGCAAGACATGGACTTGTCCTTTGTCAGTTTCCCAGCATAGGCTAAGTTTCGCTGTTTAGCTAGAGAGGATGTTTAATCCTAGTTAACCTGATCAAGAAGTATTTAGGAAGAAGATTGATAGCTGAACTCCAACAGTAGTAGAGCACAAAGTCTGGTAATCAGTCGATTAAAGTACAAGTTCACCAGGCAAAGGTGAGGCAGTAAGTGTTTTACATTATTCTCTGGCTCTCAAAGAAGAATCTTTGAAATTCATGGGGAACAGTAATCTCAGCTGCATATTAAATACTTTTCTAATTAAGCTGTTTTTCATTTCAGAGCTGGAATGACTGATGCATGCACACGTTGGTTCGCAAATTCATGGTTAAATTACTCCATTTATGTACTGCACATCTGATGGAGGGGAAAAAAAGGCAAATTCAGTTACTTGGAAATGGCTTTAAATGCACTGCATGAACAAAGAGACTGATTCTTATCAGTCCCAGCATTAAATACCTGAAGGCAATAGAAACTAACATCCCTGTGACAGGAAAAAAACCTAGCTGTTCCTGAATAAAGCACTGCACATTCACTTTGAGGGTAACTTAGTGAGACTGGACTTCCAGCTACTGCTAAGTAATTCAGTATAGTTGCCGAGTTCCCCGCCCACCCAACTGTTAACAAGAACAAACAGTGAAAGCGATAGGAGTTATTCCACACCTTGGTAAACTAGTGCTGTTTGGTTATCTGCTATGCGCTCTCAGGTCATGACAGTTCTATTTTAAATACAGCTTAAGCAATGTTTGTTAGGTTAGAAGGTGGATCAGTCCTTCAATCAAATTAACTGCAAAAAGCACGGAACATTTTGGGTAAGTTTTAAAAGCTGACATGGAAAATGCAATGTCAGATTCTCTTAGCACTTTAAAAACTATTTGGTATGTGCCATGTCATTGCTGGCAGAATAGGCAGAGATGTATAAAAAAAGGTTTCATTGACATTTAAATATATTTCTATATGAATGTCTCACAGAACAAAAAAATAAAGTCTTTTCATCACAAATACTGCAGCATTAAAATAAACACTTACCAAAATAAACAATGAGTGATATACATATATATATTTGAGTGTGTATACTATAGAGTGAATCATATTGTTGCTTTTTAAGTCACAAAGCACAATATAAATACGGAATTTCCTGTGAACTCTTTTCCCTGTTGTAATAAAAATACATTCTTTACAGTTAAAGTAAAACTAGTGCAAGTCCATTCTGCTGCTCCTGTTCACCCAGCTGACCAGATCCGTATCATTTACATGGCACTTCATACTTAAAAATGACACTGAAAATTTTCCCTCCGAGACGATCGGCAAGCCAGGAGTTTTTGATAACAGCAAGCTTGAGGCTCTCGCACTTCAAAGCCGCATAGTAATTCGTGTGGATGGCACGCCCCATGCCTTCAATGATAACCAAGTCTGTCTTCCGTTCTCTGACCAGCACAGCCAAACCTTTATCCAGACGGCTGAAATGATAAAGGGTTTTATGATTTACATAAAACGTGGTGGGGGATGGAACGACTGATGCCAATAAACAGGAACACTTTAAATCAAAGGAAGCGAGACTGAAACATAGTTTTAAAAGCTTCATGACATGCCTGCAGAATTGGGATTGCCCAGAAAACACAGGTAAGCTCTGTCTCCAATAGAAGAGCTACTTAAAAATAAATAGGTTAACAACATGGCATGCTTCTTACAGTCAAGTGGAGTTCTTGGTCACATGCAGGATTTTACATCACCCGTAACTAAGCTACTCATGAAACTGACAATGTGTCATTGCTGAACACAAACGTGATAAATAAGATGTCCAACAACTAGGAAGGCTTGATCAGTATTACAAGCCTTTAAATCCAGACCAAGCAACCCTTAATGGTTGTGCAAAAGTGATTCATATCAGGAAAGGCAGCTGAGACGTTCCAGAGCAAAGTCTCTGCACATCCTGCAGCTGATGGAGACAAGTAACAAATTGGTACTTTGCCAGTATACCTTAGATCTAGACATGGAGAACTTGAACCTGTCTGAACCAACAGCAGCTTCTCTTCTCTCAGCGCAGATCTTTATTTAAAAAAAAAAAAAAAGACAAGAACATTAAACAGCTACCTCAACAGGGACATGCAAATCTGGTAATAAGCCAGATCACAATGAATATTTAAGTCTTCTTTGCAAAGGCGTCTTTTACTGCTAGGACTTCACCAAGAAACATGTTTCCTTAAGCAAAAGGATTATTTAGTCAGCTATGTATCCTCTGCTGGGGATATTCTACATGTGAAATACAGGTATTTTCCTCTATTAACATAGGAAATTTATGTTTTAGTAGCTTGAGTGCTTATCAGGAAAGACACAGACAACAAATATCATTATGGATGTTCAAGAAAGATGCAATTTCTAAATTTTTTAACCTTAATGAAAGTAAGTGATTGGCCTTAGCTTACTTCCCGGTTGCAGATTTCAGACACCAAGAAACACAGTTAAATATGAACTAAGTAACAATTAACTTGCTTTTTTTCCTTCTACGTACTGTGTGATACATAATGAAGCCTGGTTATATGCTTACTGAATAACTGGATCCATTGCTGCTATCCGTTCAGTAACAATCAGGGATTCACTGTAGGTGACATCGTTTAGGGCAGGGCCAGAGTTACAAGCCAGTATAACCTGAGGTGAAGATGTCAGAAGAGTTCACCGATTAATGCAGTCCACAGATGGTGTTAGAGCTGCTCATTTCTTTAAAATCACCATTACCTGACTTATTTTACAAAAGAGGAAATGTGAAGAGAAAGGCTGGTGGCCCAGTCCTCATTTTCCCTCAGTTAAACCAGCTATTTCAGGTCTTCTGACATTACAGACCCTTGTTCAACACTTAGGTCTGACAGAGGCTCGCTTTGCTTTGCTACCTTTCACAGTCTACTTAAAGTTAGACTTTGGAGATCCAGGAATTTGGCTTAGTCCCAATTCAGATGTTAGGAGCCAGTCTGGCAAAGGGTACTGCTGGTAGGCAGTTAACAAACCTTTCACCAATTACCAAAGCTCCATTACACAGTGAATTCACAATGAAAACCACTTACCTCTGTCCCTCTAGAAAGCAGCTCTCTGACAAAAGGAAAGACTCCTAAAATTATGTCTATTCCACTGTTATCTGCGAAAATTAAGGCACATTTATGAGGGGGACCCTCCTGTAAGAGAAAACCAATGTATTCAGGATTGAATTCACAATTAATTTCAGTGAATAGTTTATGTTATTTAGAGCTACTCACTTTAAGACCCCACATTTTATGCCCTTAAATGATTGGCAATTTTGGTTATCTAGTAGCAGCGTAACTCATCAGGACATCACCTACCCTCGACCTTAGAAGAAATCAGTTTCCCTAACCTTGTCTTTGCACAGTTATTTAAAACAGCCTTTAGTTATTTTGCTTTGTTTGAGAGCTCTTTCAAACTCTGTTAATAAAACCTGCATCTGCCAATTAAAGACATGCCTAACTCCAGCAGCTCTGAGCAGGAACGTACTTCAGAGGCTTCTGAACAGCGGGTAGTTAGGCCTATAATCCTACTGTTTGTAGGCTCGATTATGGCTAGCATTTTGTTATGCCATGCAGCTGGAGTATGCCATTCTCTAAAATAGAAGCAGCAGCATGGGCAGCTGCCTACGTGAACGCATTGGTTATCAGGGTAAACCTACCTTTGTGGCTGTTTTAAGCTAGCATGCTGTAGGGTGAACAGGATTCCCTTCTGCCAGGAAAGGGCAGGATGGACTGCTGGGGGCAGTGACATCCTAAAATGAAAAGATATTTCCTATTCTCCATTAACCTTTTAATTTGTTCTAAATCTGATGTTATGAAACTTAGTTCACTCCAGTTCATACCAGCAGAAGAATTTTTATAGTGAACAATGCTTAATTCCTAATAAAAGACTGTCAGGACAGTGCTTGAAGTTCCTTAATTATCACTGTTATACAAGATTAGCTGATACTTTTGTGTTAAGATGTAATACGTAATGATTTGCAATAGTCTACTCATACCAAACCTTTTGGCTATCATTGCCAACATAGAGATTTACACAAAGGAACAAAAGCTTTTTCAATTAACCTTGATTGAATAGTAATAGAAATCACACAGGGCAAAAAAAGCTTTGCTAATTGGTAAGTTAATTACTTTCAGCAAGCTCCTCAATTAATGTCATTTTAAGGTTGGCTCCTTAGATGGAGGAACAATCCAAATATTACATTTGGGCCCAAGTTTTCAAAATTATGCATTGTCTTGTATAGAAGTGCCCTTATAAAGAAGGGAAGGGACACAATATGGTTACTTTGGAACAGCGTTGAAAGCAGCTGGATTCCAAACGCTGCAGTTTCTGAAGGAATTCAGCTAAGAAGCTTGGTAAGTAATAAAGCATCAGACTAATTCCTTTTATTCCTTTCTTTATGGTAAGGCTGCTGAATTACTGGTACTGTTACTGTGTAACAGAGTTCTGTTAAATCTGTTAAAAAGCCAGGATTAGTAAGGTGGTTTTATGATTAATGTATTTAATTACTCAGTGGTTAGCAACAATTGTGGAGTCGTACCTTCAGTCGCTCTAGCCACTGACTGTAGGAATCTTCTAACCAGGGACGTTCTGCGTCACAGACAAAATCATGTTAGCATTTCTTTTAGGCAAATGGTAATTCTATACATGATGAAAAGCAGGAGGTGTCTCTTTACAGATGCTTAAGCATTAAAGTATTTGAGCTCAGGTTTTGAATATTGAATGTGTAGATTCAAAGAATTCCCAAGCTCTTTATTATGGGACTAGCTCAATTACAGCAGTCTTGAAATGGAATTTTCATAATAAAGCAATGAAGTCATGCAAGCTGGCTATCATAACGACTCATCCTAGGATGGATGGTGCTGTACCTCCCAGGACACTGTCTCCTTGATAGGGTTAGAACAGTTGTTACGAAAAATAGCATGGGCAAGATATTCTGAATATCTGTGTGGCTAAGGCTTCTGCTCAAGGAGAGAGGTTTTCAGATTTCAGTTCCTTTGGAACGCAAACAGGAATATTCCACCAAAACTCTGTAGCCTGTATTTCAGATAACCCTAGCAAGTAGTAATGATTTCTTGTCAGTTTGGCAGCAGAACTGCCACAATAAACACGTTCACACCCTCCTCCGCTCTCATATTAACACAACATCCAGTTCCAACCACCACCACAGATCTCCCTATACCTTGTAGTTTTGACTTGGCTTCTTCAAATCCAAATTGTGGCTCAGATTCCAGAACACTGTATCAGAAGAGAAATAAAGGGTACACAATTAAGTAACTTCGTCTCACATGAATACAATTCAAACATTTCTTTAGCAGGTAGTCAGCAATTTTACTGCATTGGTTATAACAGGGAGTGTGGACAGGTCCAATGATTGAGAAACAGATACTCTGTGCTTATGTTGAAAATAAAAGGCTCAGATGTACATTAAATTAGAGTTTTTACACTAAAAGAAAAAAACTTCAGCAATATACAAGTGTTTGCAGGCACTAGACTGCAGGCAAAAAAGACATCTTTTGGTCTGCAGACCAGCATAAAATGTAGTCACGATCTAAAATATCTGCATGGTAAAACAGTGCTTTACAAAGTTTAATTTGAAGGTTGGTCTAAAAAAGTTTTTTAAAGTTGTACCTGTGGGGGGAAAAAAAGGAAATAACCAGATACAGGTTTTAAAAGCTACTGCTACTGGCTATACGTAAAGTAGCCCCAAACACATAGGTGGTGATGAGGATTTACGTAATGAGATGGTTAGATTCTAAGCTGTCAGTTAAAATATTACACCATGTGGGCAATGCTTGTCAGTCAAGTCTCCTAAAGTTCCCTAAATCTAGTACTAAGTGACATTTAACTCAGTCTGTAACTCTTAGTTCCTTCCTTAAAGAGAATGAGAGCTACAGTAACACGAGTGGCAAGTAGACTAACTGCTCTAACTGGTGTCAGTTCAAGTTTCTGGTTGTGGGCAACATCAGAAGTAACACAAGTCTAAGAATGCCCATGTAGCCTTGAATCACCTTGTTTTTAATGGACTTTTCTTGATTTAATCAGAGGGAAAACTCCTCAAAGATGCGGAAAGGGAAAGGAAGTGCTGAAAGTCAGCTGTAAAACCATATCCCTCTCCCATGCTCTTGGATCTGTATTATCAGCCCCACAAAAAGAAAGTTCTAGAATTGAAAAATCAAAAATACTTCAAGACTGTTGGCATTAATATCCTTAAGTGAATTCATGGCTGCTGACAGGACGGAAGGAAAAAAGCTCTCCAAATGGTAATAGAAATGTACGTTGATCAAAAATAATTAGTATTTAGTCCTCAAAAGAGACTACCCAACCTAACTTACAGCCTGCTGAATATATACTGTGATTATCAGGACAACAGGAGGCTGCAGAAAAATAGATATTTTCTATTCTAGAACATAGTACAACGCATTCCCAAAAGCAATGCTAATAACAAAGCTACAAGCAAAGCAGCCAGACTGGAATATTAAATGCTCTTATCACTTAATTCAAACATTCACAGTGACATGTCTGCCAGATTTAAAGGGTGGAAATATAAACTTTCCCGCACCACAACAATGCTTGTAAATAAACAACCAACATTTGATTAAAGTGAAATAAAAACTACAATTAGATTGGTGCACTCTATTTTTTTTTTTTTTTAAAAAAAGAACAATCGGATATTCTGTATCTTAAAAGGGTGCTTTTAAAATATTTAACACCTACTCTGAGACTGCTTTTGCTCCCCAGTCAAAGACATTCCCCGCAAGAAGTCCTTTCACCAGAGCAAACTGCCTCTCCTCCCAGCCTAATGAATCCAAAGATTCGATTACGCTTTGAAAACATTTTAAGGCTATGCCATTTTCTTTCTGCTTTACCTGTAAGGAAGACATGAAACATTGGATTTATAGACAAAAATTTCTTACCCATCATTGGTTGTCTCAGTCCCAAGACCACGTTCAAGCATTCTCCTCTACGTTCATGGCCTCTAATGGACCAACAAGTTACTGTTATCAGCATGCTTAGTATCAACAAGAAAAAAGTTTCCTGGGATTCTAATAAAAAGCTTCATTAGTGCTAGGATATGATCTGTAGCCCAAGAATTACTTTTCTTAATAAGTTAGAGGTACAATAGATCTTGAGCAGATTGGGGAATGGCAGAGTGGACACACAAAAAAACTTTTAGTAGTAACATGATCCATCAAACCCAGGTAATTACCATGAGAAGGCTTACCATGGTAAGCCTTTTATTTTTTTTGTATCAAGAGTTTCATCATCCCAGATGCTTAGAAGCTCTTGAATTTTTTTCTCTGCTTCTCTCTCCAGTGAGATCAGTGTTACATAGCTAGTTATCTTAAAAAATTTAGAAGTGATACTGGGTACCATCTTTACATCAAGACCTTTTCTTGGCAGTATTTTGTCTCAATTACCAAAATGCAAACATAAATGAAAGCCACCTTGCATATTTTTTACCTGCTTCTTAGAGTGAATGTAACATCTGACAATACAACTAGGGAAAACCTTCTACGTATTTTGTAGAAATACATCAACAGTCAGAAAAAAATCTCTAACCAGACACTGGCACTGTTGTTATTGATATGTCCACACAGACATGTGGTGAGGATCAGACCTACAGAAAGCTATTTTTGAGAAATACTGACTTCACATGTCCTCTTCCCCAACCATATTATGTTACAGAATAAAATACAAAGCTGCCAAATGGCAACAGATATTTTTAAGAGCTAGAGGTTATGCATTTGTATACACTTCAAGCCCACTCTGCCGAGTATCTCAAAAATTACAGAAGTAATCAAGAATCCTTTCACAGCATAGCAGTAAATTAATCCAGAGACAATATGTAGGAAAGCAGCACAGTTTGGTTTAAGGAGAGACTGCCTCAGCAAGTAAGAGGCTGTGTGAAGGTTTTCTTTTTTTTTCAGGCCTTCTTTGGACATGATGAGATGGGGGAGGATGACTATCTGTTTATGAACACCACCCCCCTTCCTTTTCTTTCCTTCTGGGGTGGGGGAAGGAAAAAAAAGAAAACACACTTGAAGGTAGTTAAAGGAACACAGAAATGGAGTTTCTAGCATTGCTGACTTCTGCATGGAGCTGTTGAGATTAACTGCTCTACAAGATAACAATGCCAAGTGTCTTTTACAACTGTCTGCAATTTACATATTTATTGCAAAGTACTTATATAGCTACAGATAGCTTTAAATTTGAAAATGGTTTCCACACCATGAAGAGAATTATGAGAATGAGGAGAAAAAAAGAAAACTCCTGCAGTCTGCCAGACTGCAGTAGTAGTAGCCTCAGTATGAAGGGAAATAAATAAACTGACTGTCCTCAAAATTGACATTCTCAGGTCACTTGTGAGGTACTCCATAATCAGAAGTGCAGGCTTCTCCACGCAGCTTCCTCAGTTCTAAACTGAAGGAAAAGCTTCCTCACTGAAGGACCAAGTTACAAGGGTATCTGACGACAGACACCATCAATTCACTTCTCAGAAGTATCAGACAACTGAAGCTGGTAATATTTTTGGTTAGCATCATCCTCACCACGAGCACATTAGAGGTCAAAGGCTTTATATCCCATTAGCCATTGCTGCTTCTCCTCAGTGACAACCACCAACTGGTTAAAACTGCTGCAAGACAGCCAGTTACTAATCTCCTCCCTATAAGCCATTACTTAAACAAAGTTTCAGAGTATGGAAAAAAGCGTCTTGAACTTACATGTTGTCCACCCTGTAAAGCAAGAACAACTTACCTTTGAATAGGGATCCGGAAAATTGAACTCGTTTAAACAGTGTTCCCTTGTATCCAGAAGACTTCTAACTGTTAAGGTGCCATATGCACTTTAAAAAGGGAGGGAAGGGGGGAAATAAAAAAAAAAAAATCAACTACTTCAAACAGAAAAATGTTATTTTCTTCTCTGTTTCCTCCATAAGTCATAGCATGTCACTCAGGTACTTAAAAGTCTTTACATGCCGCATGTGCTAAACACTGTCTCTAAGTGGTAAATCTACTATACAGTTTATTTAAATACAGAGAGGGAACATGTTCAGAGCAAAGCTAGATGCTTGAATTAACATGCTACCATTTTTAATAACCATGTAACATTATTAGTAATAATAATACAATTTTTGTGTTAAATTCCAATATATAAGATCCAAAAGTTCTGTGCAAAGGACCTGATGTTTGGCACATCAACCTGCTATAGCCTTCAGCCTACTTAGCTTTCAGTGTGCTCTGCTTCATAACCTAATTAGCTTTTAGTTAGCTTTTAGTTAGTTTTTACTTAGCTTTTAATTTGCTCTGCTCAGCAAGCAATGAAAAAGGGAAAATAAAGACACTTACAAAGGCTGCTGCCTGAGTGTCTGGAGTTTATTCCAGTATTTCTGTCGGAACTTTTCAGCTCTCTCCAGTGCATCAAGAGAGTCTGGCTGACTGGCTGCAGCACGCTTTGCCACCTGGTAGAGACATGAGGCAAGACTGAAGTTACCAAACGAATTCTTCCTCGATGTAACTGATCTGAAGTTCATTCTGAAAAATAACCCCTCCATCTGCTATAGCGTTCAGTGCCTGCATACTTTCTAGTCCCTCCCACACAGTATCTTCCAGCTTTCCTTTACTCCAACCACCAAAGAATAATTTTAAATACCCCCTTTCTTCCCAAAAGATTTAAAGTTTATTTTCAAGACTACTTTCAGAAATTAAGCACAAGCTCTAACTACTTATAGGAGAGGGGAAAAAAATAACAAACACACACAAAAGGAGAAATAAGCAGAAATTTAAGAGTCCACATCAACCCCTTGTGTTCTTTTTTTCTTTACTAAAGTAAGGTCAAGTCAACGTGTTGCCCCTGTGTTTTTCCCAGCCCTTTTCTTCCTGACACACACTCATGAAGTTTCTGATTTGGATTGGCTTACTAACTATACATAGCTCTTAAGCACTAGCATGCACTGACTGAATCAGTTTCACAGTGCAGAAAAAATAACTCATGTCTGATTAAATCATGCTCTTTGAATGCAAAAGTGGCTGTAAGTCAGTAGGACTGCTCCCAAGAGTAAGAACAATGCAAGTATCTTTGGCCTTTGCCTTTTTGGCCTCTGATTGTGTAACCATCCTGTTTGCCAGCTCTGTATAAAGAAGTGGTAAGGGCAGTTTAAGCGGGAAGATGCTTTGAAAACACCTTTTTTAAAAAAAAAAAAAGCACCACAGGAGAAAGATACTTCTGCCTTCGAAGGTATCAAGCCCGCCCTTAGAAGACTGCGACAAAGTCAGATGCCTCTGTTAACAGTGGGAAAGAGGAACTGTACTTACACACAATAGGTTTGACACAGCAGGTATATTTTGCAGGGTAAACACGTTGGTCCACAAAAGATTTATTTGCTAAATATTTGCATCATTCATACATATGACTGTTTTGTGACATTTACCCCATCCAGTGCCTCCTCAAAGCAGGTGAGCCAGTATTTTCTGGCCATGGCATCATCCGTGAGGTCAACAGTGTCTGGAATATAGGCTGATGGGTCTTTCAGCAGTGGTAGGTTAACAAGCGGTCTCTCCAACCTATCCATTTCAAGCATGTCAAACTAGGTGAAAAATGAAAGAGATTTATTAGAACTTAACTCAGAAATTTATTCTTAACAAACTAGTACAAGAGCTACAGAAGTCCATCCACAGTTAAGACTGACAAATTTGCAGACAACTGTATTAGAGTAAATGTCATCATAAATAATCCACTCCCCTGCATGGATTATTTATCCATGTCCACCCTACAGAAAGAGAGTATCAAGTTTCATGTTGAAAACTTACTACAGGTCCCCTATTTTATTATTTTCCTTCCCTTCCTCCCTGGTAGTGTCAGATCTGCTGGGCTATCAGGTTCAAAGACAGGAGCAGGAAGACCTAAGCACAGGTTTATTTGTAAAGTGCTATGCTGCTTTACAACTTCCTTTTACAACCCTGATCAAGTCTCCAAAACTTTTCCTTATGCCTTGTGAAAACAATGCTTGGGATCAAATTTCTAAGGATAGAGATTAATTGAAATATGTACAGTTACACAGCTCGGTACATAAAGTGTGCCTTATTTCTTGCATCTAAAAAAACCGTGCACATTTATCTTTATTATATACAACCAGCTAATCGCATTGCATTTGCTAACACTGCACTGCCTAGAAATGTTCAGGCTAAGTAATGATTAAATCCCACAATGTAACAAGATTTTGTGTACATAAACCAAAGTGGTTGCTAGAGAACGGTTGTCTTCAGTATTAATTTCACTGCTGAAAAGTGGACATTTCTGAACTCTGATTGTTGCAAAGAGATTTCACTTTATGTGAACAAAGTGAGTGCCAAACAATAGAAGAATTCAAAATGGAGAAGCTGTGGACAGTACATTACAGCTCATTTGAGACTCCTGTACCACTGCCAGCATGAAAAAAAAAATAATCTTTTCACAGAATAAAGGGTTGACAAACAACAGGAGATCATTACATCTGCATAAATACTTTTAAAAATCTGTCATATATTTTATAATTAAGAAGGATCATGTTGTTATTTTTTTGGTCATACATATAATCCACAATTTCATTACAATAATTTCCATTATGGCAGAGCTTAAAATTAGATACATTTTTTACATATAGGCACAACCCACAAAATTCATCATCTGCAGCTCATAGTGGACTTATATTAAGGCTTGGTGTGGGAAACCATTCAGTAAGAGTTCTGCACCTCATCTTCAGGCCTAAAAAAGCTGAGCAACCAACAGAAAACAACTAACCAAAGCCATCACCTGCTCCTCCCCCCCGCACCCTACAGCAAGTCTAGGAAACTAATTCCTGAAAACTGGGAGGAGATAAATCAAAGATGGAGTAAATTAAAAAAAAACTTGACATGAAAAACACTGACATGCAGATTGGTAAAAGACAGTATAACACAATGAGCTCCACTATTCTAGCTTCTTCTCAAAAGCACTTCAGTAGATGCAGTATTAGAATATTTTAAGAACCTTAATGTATTTTCTGATTGCTTACTGTATGCCAGTTTCACTGTGAAATCGGAATTACTGTATTGTCAGTGTATTTAAGAGATGACTGGGCTCATGCTCTTCTGTCCAATTATATATTTCTCTTCTCATAGGAAGTAAATAAACGCTGCTTAAAGACAGTGGAACATCAGATTCAAAATTCTGAAGCACAGTGTTTCAGCTGTAGCAAAATCCAGCTACTTCAGAGAAAGGGTAAGAGATGAACATTCCCCCTCCACCCCACCCGGCTATGGTGAAGGAGAATAAGACAAAGTAGCAGCCACAATTTGTTTTTATGAGACATTACATCAAACCAAGACACAAGACAGCATCACACATGACACAAGACACAAGTCACTTCTTTTGGTAACCAGGAGTCCCAGGGGCAAGAAGCAACTAGCTTGAGAATAATCATCTATTTTCAAATCACCATTTCTGACAGAAGGCACTTAGTTCTAGAAAAGACAACCACATACTGTACCACTCCTCGTTCTCTGCATAGGGTAAACATCAGGTGATGTGCTCATAAGACCAGAACTCCCAGCATAATTCTCTCCCCAGCTATACTGATTTGGATCTAGAAAAGAGAAAGACAGAGACACACATAATCTGAAAATAAAACTGAAAATACTCCCATGAGCGAGTCCAGAGTTAGCATCCCTCCAGAGAAGCTGTTTCACTACAAAAGCCATCTTCCCTTGTCTATATAAGTGAACATAATTTTTCCCTCTAACCCCCAAAAGAAATGTTTCAACCACTCAGTAAATTACCTAGCTCTAAAGAGCTTCAACCTGAATGAAACATAAGGCAATTAAAGTTCTAAAAATCATTCTTTTTTTTTTAACACCCTTTCCTTGTCATTAAAGGCTATAACCAGCATGCCTTCAAAGCACTATCATTGATCATACAAATAATTTATTTCTAAATCTATATCCATTATTAACAAAATATAATTACAAAACTCTCAAAGCACAATGTAAGTTTCATATAAACACTAAAGTTACTTCTAGAAATTTTTTGAGAAGTTTAATCAAGTTCAGATATACAGTACATGCTGCAGAAGCAACATCTTTAGTTCCTCAGTAGTTAGTTCGTTGCCCGTATCTATAAAATGGGTATGAAAATAATTCCACATCCATTATTCTGAGGTATATTTGATATTTACTAAAACTAAGTAACATTAACAACCTCACTATCTGTTCCACTATAGCTAATATACTGACTGGCTTGCTAGCACATCAACAATAAAAAACCAAAAATGGCAGAATTCAGCCAAAGCATCCTATACCCAAAGAATGTTGGACAGAAGTGTCTCATCCTTCATAAATGTCTGAGAGGCTTTTCACTCTCAAACAAACAGAGTTTTGAGACGCTGGTCTTCTTCAGTGCATTCACTGAATTCAGAAGCTGGCCTCTCAAATAGGGGGGAAGTTCTTAGAAACCACATTTCCCCAGTTTGATTTAGAGTTATAACTGCTCTTTGCAGAAATGCAGAAAAGAGAAGAGCCAAATCCTGCTGGCTTCTCAAAGGTGAGCAGGAAAAACAGTGAGACATTAAGATGTCCCTGCCAGAATATATGAAACCAAAGCCCAGCATCTGTGTTTATTAGTGCCAAATGTATTTATTTAGGCAAGAACTTACATGCAGCCTCTTAAGAGAAACTTGGACATTACACTGACATTTCAGAACACAGCATATACAGAACATAGCAGTGCTGTACTTACTGTCTTGTTCAGCTCCTTTTAAAAATGCCCCAATGGCTCCCAGGTAGCCTTCATGTCTCAGGAACAATGCCTGAACCTCTCCCTGCCACAATATGAAACATTGCAATTGGATGGTCCCTGATGGCTAACATGTACTTCTTTGTCACTAGTTTTACACTTAAATTTAACAGAAACAACTAGAAGATGGTAATATTCATTTGTGCTACATTCTAACACATTCAGTAACTTTAATGGTGCTTCTGAAACACAGCTTCAGGAGGAACTGCTTACATACATCATTCCACAATTATTAAACAGCTGGGAAAAAAATACATGCAGAAGTGGTGTGTATTCTAAGCCTGCACAACCACAGAAGCAGAGGGAAGCCAGTGCCTTCACTAGAAAAGACCACTGCATTGTACCATGAATATTCAACTCCTCTTGCTTGAACAGGCTGGAAACATAAGGTCATCTGATTTCTAGGTCATCAACCGAAGCGTGTGCCACTGTGCATCCAACACATTCGAGACATTGCTCATTATCTTTATTTCACTACACTGCTATTCAACATCCAACAAGATACAGATACTCTGTATATTATCCATAGGCAAGCCTTTCCCCCTTCGAATTAGTTAGTTTCATTGTTAATATAATACACAAATGCTAGGGAGAATAAGAACACCCTCCATCCCAGCAGCAGGGTCCCTTAGCTTTCCTTGGCAAGGCTGGGTGAGACGCTGTCTTCTCTAAAGGAGGATCAGCTATGTCTGCAGCAGCAACTATGAGAACAGTTAACACTGAGTAAACTATAGTAAAAGATCGGCTACAATTCATGGTGAGATTTTGATTTGAATCACTGATAAAGCTATTCTTACAAGAATCTAAAGCTGCAGTTTTGCAATAGTTTTCTTGAAACCCAACAAAGTTTTACAGAAAGGGACCAAAATGGTGAAACAAAGGGGGGGGAAAAAGCAGCATATGGGAGTCTCTTGCCTGAAGCACTGAGATGAGGAAAAAAAAATTGTGTCATCTATTCTATAAAATTGCAAAAGTGCAGGAACTAATCTACCTGTAACAACCATTAAGTGAGCTTTTGGACTTGACTGTTTTTCTAGTGAAAAATCTTCAGTATTTTCCACAGCTTCAACACCTGCAAAGAACTACAGCTTGGTTGGTTTTTGGGTTTGCTTTTTTGTTTGTTTTTTTTTTTAAACAACAAACAAACAACAAAAAACCCCACTGATACTAACTGCTAACTATCTCAGCAGAACAATCCCACATTGCATAGCCTAAGGGGTGAAAAGAAATAGATGCAAGTCAGCAAGAGGAATTGAATAACAATGGCAGCTATCTAAGAAAATAGTGAAAACTCATTACTTGGCAGCTACAAGACAGACTGTCAATCAAAAAATAATAATAAAGACAGAGAGGGAGAGAGGGAGAGAGAAAGAGAGGCCAGACAGAACTCCCAGGCATTTCACATTGATTTTACCCCTCCCACTAGAGTTCTTTATAGCCCTGCCTTACCTACCTAAACAGCAGCCCTCTAAGCTTACTTCATGTACAAATTCATTTATTAAAGTCTCACAACAACCTAGAAAGATAACTAAACACGTGACTCTGCTATTAAGAAAATCTCTGTTTTCATTACCTTGGAGAAGAAGTTGATACTGTAGGTTATTGTGCGCATAGTAACAGGGTGACCCCGAATAAAGAATCCTCCAAAATATATTTTATCTAAGTTATGGAGTTTGGCATGGAGGCAGGCGAGTTGACCAATGTCATTGCTGATCATATGTAGCAAACTTTTTGCCATATCTTCTTTGGAAAATTCTTAAAGGAAAGAAAGAGTAAACCAAATTAAACACAGCTGAAAAATGCTCAAATGGACTGTACTTTTCTAACAGATAGCTTACAGATGGGGGAAAAAAAACCCAAACCAAAACAAAACGCAGTTTGACCAATCTCTTTATGCATGTAGAAGAAAGGTGTTCCCCCGCGGCCAAAAATCTTTTATAAAAAAAGTACTTCAGACAACAAGGAGTGTGTATTTGACTGAACATATAATGAAAAAAAACACTAAGCCTCTGTGAAATGTTGCTTGAAAGAAACCTGCTTGAAAGGCAGCAGCAAATGGCAAGAACTCCATTTCTTCTTTCTAGGAATCACAGATGATGGTTCATCCATCCATCCTGACCTGAGATGCACTGCAAGCATTTTATTATAATACTGCAAATAAAACTGCAAATTACAGTAAATCACTGCCATAGGTCCTTTTCTGGAAAGGTCCTTTCAAGAAAGCCACATATATTTCCCACAGGAACAAATTAACATTGGGGTAACTAGACAGCTATTCTTGTCATTTGCCTAGACTGATGCAATCCCAAATTGAAAATGTGGATGCCTGCTTATAAGGCAGCACTGTATAATATTTTTAATCAATATAATATTGTGCAGGCAAAACACATGTAGGCAAGATCATGGAAAGGACTGGTGGTTATTTGCCAGCTCTGCCTCTTAGATCATTATAAACATCAGATTCCCAAGGGCCAGAGGAGATGGTTGCATTTCTTCTCCTCATTAGTTTCAAACAACAATTCCAAATAACTGAAGCAACTCAAGCAGTGCTCCAAGTCCCCTCTCAGCCCAGCATGCATAACATAGGGAAATGGATAAGGCAAGATATGTTTCTTTCTGCTGATGAAGCTGGCAACTATTTTTCCATCCATTTAATTGTTCATGGGAAGCTAGCACAAGCAGCAAATCCATGCTGACAGGCAATATAAAATATTAACTGTATAGCAAATCTTGGGTAGATCTTTTATATATACCAATACCTTTATCTGCTGTAGTAGATTTCCCAAAGCTGCTAGCTATCAGATTTCCACTTAGCCCCAGGGTCTGGTAGGCGCCTCCATACACATCTTTCACCAGCATGTCTACATTTGTGTGCTGTCCCTTTGAAGCAAGTTGCAGCAATTCATCAAATTTCTGAGGATGAGAAGCAGAATTACTCTAGCTTTCCTGGACAGCCAGAGAACCTTGCCCATAAACCCAGAGTTCTGCAGCATCTTTACTGAGCAAAACCAGGGGTTTTGGCTTGTCTTAGAATCAACCCTGCCAACAAGAGATACATTATTTCCAATTATAAGGACTTATCCAGACACTGATCTTAAGTGGAGCTCCTTTAACGATGAAAAGCACAACTGTCCTCTTCAGTTATCTGCAGTTATCTGCAAATAATTTGTTGAATTACCCCTGAAAACTACAGATGGATCAGCACATATAAAATAGTCAGAAGCCTCATGCATCTCTTATCTTGGATTGAAGTCAGAAACACAGTAACTAAGAGCAAACAGAATTATGTCTTCTTGAAGCATAAGAAAAAAATATTTAAAACCCCAAAAACTAAGTCTGCCTTTACTGTTGCAGAAATGCATTAACGTCCCTGAAATTAAGCTTGCATTGACCCTAATTTCTTCTACAAAACCAGAGAAAATTAAGAGCAGACATTGTCATGTTCTAAGATTTCTTTTTTTAAAAGCATCAAACAAAATATTGTGAGTATGGGTCTTCCCTTTGACATTTTCTTATTTGGTGCATATGTAACTCTAGCTTTTTCTGCACTGCTGACATTTAGGGACACCTATTTAAGCCACATGGGTCTTTGAGACAAGAGAAAAACCAGCATGATTTAAGAGCTGAGTTAGGCAGAGCAGTACTAATTCAGGCCTTATTCTGGCAGATCACCAGCCTAGGATTTAAGTGACAAACCCCTGAAACCGTGATGTGTAACAAAGAGAGTTAGAATTCCTTCTCTCCCAGACATTTTGCAGTAATTGGGCGCGCTCTGCTTTGCTTCTGCAGGTAACATTGCAGGAACTAGGCAGGCATTTCATGTTGAAAAAGAGTACAGAAAATTAACAGGCCACTTTGAGGCGGCTATTCTCTGCATTCTAGACACTACTTGTCCTTGCTGGCAAACTCCTTGAGCCCCAAGTAGGATTACTGTTTTGCCACTGATGAGCACCTTATCATTTTTGTCCCTATATTCTACTATTATCTTTTTGCATTTAAAGCTTCCTTTTATGCATCAGAAGCATCGAAAATATGAACATAAGCCAGGGACTTAGCCTTATCATCTAATAGTCTAGGACCACAAGCGCCTAATGGAGAGTATTAAAATTGTCCTGAGCATTGCAGAACTGCCTGTTCTGTTTCTGCACAATGGCAACAATTCTTTGAATAAAAGGTAAAACCCCCCAAGAGGCAGACATAATCTTTTTTGTCTTCTAGTACACTAATGTTGGACTTCTGGTTTCCCATACAAACATTACTTAAAATAATTATTTCTCCGCATTCAAAGGGTTTGGCATTCCAACATTTCCAGCTTCCTCTTAGCATGTCATTTAATCCTACGCCCCTTAACACTGACACTTTCCTACCTTTGTTTTTGTGAGCAGTGCTCCAAGACCCCAGAAGGTTCCACCTCCAATTGAGCTCCCTCCAATCCATTCAAATTTGTCTTCTGTTTCTACCTGTCAATAAAACAGGACAGATTTGTCTAGAAAGTCCTATTATAAATATAAGCACACAGTTAGATATGAGAGCATGTGGGGCTTTTTGAATAGTGGAATTAGTGTAGGTGAAACTATTTAATTGTGTAAATATCAGGTGAGAAGCTCTCCAGAGGTGCATGTTCCAAATACTTATAGCACAAGCAGTTTCTGAAATCTTTGTATTTAATTCTTGGCCAAAATTTGGTCCCCTCAACAGTGTACCAAAACAAACAAATATTAAAAATCACTCTGAACTGACAGCCTTTGTCCTCGTCTGTTAATGTAACAACTTTTCTAAACACCAAAATAAATGTGATTAAAAAGAAACATGGCAGTGAATGGAAAAGCATTCATAACTCCGTAAGAAATGGAAATAAATAATAATAATTAAAAAAATCATTATTTTCTTTCTGAACTTTGTAGTACCCAGGAAGAAACAACTACAAATCTAAAGCAGTAAGATGTTTCAGATCGCCTTTATCAAATTCAACAATAAAACATTTTAGCAACCACTCACCTTCACTATAGAAACCCCAGAGCCAATATTCACCAGTAAATAAGGGAAAATATTTGGGTGGTTTGTCTGAAATCGGAACTCTGTATCTGAATCTTTCTGGTATGCAAACACTTCATGGGGTATGTTCCTTAGCACGAAGTTGCATCCTTTAATTAGGCAGGTCATTACATCTTCTTTATCTACTCTGAGGGGAAGGAGGAGGAAAAAAACCCCTTACATAAACTTCACAGTCCTATTGATAAGCACATATGCTTTTAGAACAATAGTTTCTAAAGACTTTACAAACAGGAGATAGTAGCCCACACCACATGGCAAAAGTCCAGATCTCTTAAAACATGAAACCTACATCTGCA
Organism: Haliaeetus leucocephalus; assembly: GCF_000737465.1. Classification (NCBI taxonomy): domain Eukaryota; kingdom Metazoa; phylum Chordata; class Aves; order Accipitriformes; family Accipitridae; genus Haliaeetus; species Haliaeetus leucocephalus. The sequence continues at coordinate 7,884,130 of NW_010972992.1, forward strand.
GATGTTCACCTTCTATGCCAGAACACACAGTCCGAAGTTAGACTGTAGTTACACAGTAACTTTAATCTTACATTAATCATGCTGTCATTAAAAATAATCCTGCTCCCCTGTTTGCTTGTTTACACTGCCTCTTTGGTGCCCTGGTGCTAGCACAAGTATATGTGCACCTGTGCAATAAGGTAGGTCAAGAAACTTATCTGGAAATTAACCTAACAAAACAGTTTCCTAACATTTTCTATTGCTCTTCCCCTTCCTTCTCAATAAAGGAAAAAAGGCCCCCCTCAACATTTCAGCACCTGTTTATGACAGATTAAAGTGACTGCGAGAACCCTGCTGCTGGGATTACGAAACATGGGAAAAAAAGACTTCTCACAAGAATAATAGGATTCACAACAGTATATATCCCGAGTATGGAGTCTGGGAACATGATACATAATTTAGGTAAGATGAACGATGTAGTTAAGTCAGCTAACACTTACTGACTTCTGTAAACTTCTATGTCTTATGTATTGTTACTGATTGATGACAAATTTCTTAAATGAAATATACTAAATTTCTTACATGAAATATTATAAGCCTTGTTGAAAACACATAAACAAAGCACAAATATAAAATCTCAATTAATACAGAATGCTTTAAGTTTGTCAGGATGGAGAAGGTGCTGCTTTTTGGACCTGTGGACCAATTAAGTATGTCATGACCAAAAAACCTCAAAGAAACAAAACCCAGGTGCACCACATGAGGAAAAGGGGGGGAACTGCCTCCTTGTCTCAATTAACTAATTTTTAGTAACAGCCAATAAGGTGCTGATGTAGGCTGGCTTGAAAAAAAGTTAACAGAATCCTACCTATCAGAAAAAAGTAATCTGCAGAAGTAGTATAAAAGAGGATGAGCACAGTACCTCAGAAGCTGAAGAATGTATTACATAGAGTTACAGCATGAGAGGTGCCTTGAAGGTCTCCCCAGTAACATCAGGTAATGTTTTATATTGCTGTAAATTAATGATATTTTTTTATCTATACTTACAGCGGCTTCTTAACATAGGGTGTTTGATAGCATGGTAAATTTATAAGGCTGTAAATTCATGAGACTGCCCTTTAGTCTCCTGCAATCCTATGCTTCTGTATGAAGTTTAGGTAGGAGCTATACAGTTAGCTACTATATCATATTAATTACCCACTTCTGAGCATGCACAGAAAAAAGTTAGGAGCTTTTGGAACTCTAACTTGAGAACCCAGGCAACTACAGGGATTAGATACATCCAGGAAAGAGTGTTTGCCAGCAATATTTTGGCTTGTAATAATAAAGTCATCTTGTGACTTTCATCCTTAAAGTAGAAAGACTGACACACTTAAACACACCTCATCACAGTAACTGATCAAAGATTCCCAATTAAAATTCTTGTTAGTAATGAATTTACTAACTACTTACTACTTTATTTCAAATATTACTTCATTTTATTGGTTTTGTGTATTTCATCGTAGCTTTTGTGTATTTGGGTGTCTATTCCAGTAGAGTTCAACAGTATATCCAAAGCATGCTACTGATAGCTAGGGTCCCATCACTGAAATACTGCTAGTTGAGAGGTGAAAAGTAAAAACCATTATCATAATCATGATAGAGACTAATTTAACTTGAAAATGGAGTAGGTGCAAGTTAGATCCTTTATAGAAAAAAGCTGTGATAATACCCTGCTTTCTTCTTGTTACTGTCTCCTTGCTGGACCTGTGTTCCTGTCTGTTGGCTCTATTCCTACACCTCTACTGTGTCAGCTACTGATACAGTTATCTTCTGGCAGCTTATGTTCACTAACAAGTCACGTCAGCATGGTCTGACCAAGATGCATGCACACATTCTACTGCTGCACTCTTGTGCTGCAGATGGCTTTTGAGGGTAGATGGGCAAAGTGGAAAGTTAGCCTACTAAAATGTCATCAAAGAAGAAGAACACTCCTATAACTAAGTTTAAACAGTTCCACTTACTTTAACCCCAATTTCTTCTCAATAAGATCTTTGAATTTATAGGCACCACCACCTGTAGCTTTGATGACTTTTGTCTCTGTATTGACAAGATGATCTTTGATGAAATCTAGGCAGGTTTCAATATAAGTGTTTTCAAATTTAATGAAGTGAAGTCGAGCTGTAATCTCCTCCTGAACCGATATTTCATACAAAGGTTCATTTTCTATGTCCTTTAAAAGAGAAAAGAATTTCTTATAGATCATTCAAAATCCTTCCTCGAGAAACAAGCTTATATGCTAAACTACTGCACGTCAATACCTGTGCTTCCTTTGCCTTGAAACTGTTAATGATATTAAAAACACCCCAAGCAACATAATGTTCCAAGCTACTTTCAAAGAAGAATACAGTTTCAACAGATCTTAGTTCTCTGTAAGCTGAGAATATAATCAATTCTCCCATGCATTAGACATGAATGAAATATCTCTGTATGAGAAAAGTTATGTTTACATGGGAGTATGGGTTCTTTACAAAAAGTACTGAATTTATCTGTCTAGAAAATAACTATTTCAAACACTAACTGGTCATATGAGCACTTCCAAGAAGGCAAGGAATGTAACCGAGTTTGCCTGTGCCTGGGCTGCACAACTCTGAAGCCCTGCAATCAGCCTTTCAGTAAAGAGAACGTGTATGATGTATCATCACATGAGTTTAGATCTAGAGCTATATTAAGCTTGCAAAGCAAAAATAATTGCCAAACCCATGCTAATGGCTAATTTCCTGTGGAACATAGCAAAGAGTTATTAACAGGAGCGACATACTCATCTGAGCTGCAGTACAAATGCTTAGGGATGGCTGTAAGCGTCAGTACATACCAGAATGTGTGTTGAAAATAAACATTTCAATTGTGACAACTTTAGAACAACAGACTTACAGAAGGTCATACTTAAACTATAAGGAAGTTCTAGGTAAAGTTTTATATAGAACGAGTTACTAGATGGGTTTCAGATGAAGTCTGTTCTAACGTGAGAAGCCAGTCCAGTACTTCACTCTTAGGAGTCAATTGCATGCAACTGATTAATGATATAATTCTCACCTTTCCAGAATGATCAAAGGATCTCACTCTTGCCACTTTGTGCTGCACAGTTGAATAATAAGCCAACTTGGTTAATGAACCACCTGTTAATAAAAAGATGACAAGTTATGATTAATGCCTTACCTTAGAGCAAAGAATGTAACTTATGTTTATGTATGCTTGACATAAAAGTTCTTGGGTTTTAATATCTCCTCAGCTAAAGCCAGATATAATTAAGCTAAATGCATAATGCAGTGAGCCAAAGAACCCTTGTCTAGAAACTGATTTGGCATGGTTAACTCCAAATGCGCTACTTATGAGAAAAGCTCCACAAGCTGAGCTTATGCCCAACTGATGTGGGGATGACTGAAGATGAGCTGAAATAAGTGGAAGTTCTTAACTGGTTAGGCTAGTGCATGTATCACTGTTATTTATCTTGTATGAAAATTCTTTATAGAAACCCCCAAATCTGCTGCTTTTAAGAGGATTTTATAAATAGGTTTGCCACAACTGAGCAATGCATTGCCATATGCACAATCAAAAAGTGTTTCATCAGGAACACTTATGTAAATATTCTTAACCTGCTTCCAAGGACAAGCTACACATTCATAGCTGGTTAGAAGATGACTCTATTCAGTACAAAAAACTATTTTGCAAGATTATTCTTGGCTTTGGGGTAAAGAACACTTGAATGATGTTCCTCGAGCATACCAGTTAGTGATACTAGCCAACGTGCAAGTCTGAGCAGACCAGCCTCATCGCCCTCTTCAGGCCTTGAGTCCGCTTACATCAAGACAATAAAACTTCCAACTCTCATCTTGAAATGGAACTTAACCACTTGCCCTACCTGTGCTGTCTTGGCCTCTGACCTGTAAAAGTGAATGTATGAAGTTAGACTGAATAACTGCACTAACTGATTTTCCTTAGGCCAAACCAGTACCTGCTGGTGCTTCTGATACCTCCGGTATCTTAATCAAGCAGATATTTGAGCCTGAAAGTAGGAGGCTGTCAAAGCCTGCTTATTTTTGTTAAGCTTCTAACTTTTTTTTTCCCCTTCAGAAGGAAAAATGCCTTTTCAACCACTCCTGAGTATCATGATCTGATTAAGGTATCTGTTTGTTTCATCAACCTCTTAAGTGGCTTTGGCTGTTGGAGAAAAACCCTTAATTTTAACTTGACATAAAAGTTATGGTTGGTTATAGTCGGGGCTGCAGACTATAACCACCCTTATCTGGATAGAAAGTCAGTTCTAACTTTTCATCCATGCTCTCAGAACAGGAGCACAAGGCAGTCAGGTCGTCCATATCTCTCAGTGCTACAGGCCTAATGTGTAGTTGAATTTAAGTCTGCATGTACTACTTGCCTCTTGTCAAAGATTTGGCATATCACCCCCTTCAGCAACCTTACCATGCATCTCGTAGAACACACTGCATACAAGACAGGATGTAGTCATGACCAACTACTGGGTTAAAATTGAAGTCCCAACAGTAAATAAAAACCTGGCAATGTTAGACCATAACATAATGGCTAAATTCAGTGGCCCTACATTCTGCTGCCTTATAAAACAAGCGTAATCAAGAAATGCAGCATAGGCAAGTGAAAAATAGTGAGCTAATGCTTATAGCTTTGCTTTCATAACAGTACTCTCACCTCTTCCATAGTGCTCAAATAAACAGGAAAATTTTTGCAACCTGTAGGAGAAAAATAGGTGGCTTTCTCCAGCAAAATTTAAGTGAGGTCAACTTTGAGCGGTCACTGACAGACACTTACAGTAACAAAAGCAGTAAAGCTTTCCTAACCTTGGGTCTTATTTCAGTGTACTAGCCAATGCTTTAAATTTTCTGGTAAACAAAATCCAAACTCTGTTCTGCTAGCTTATTGCTTAAAGGTGAGGTTTTTCTTGGCTTTTTTTTTTCTTTTTTAAAAAACTAAACTCAGTAGCTCTGTGCTATGAGGAAAAGCTTCCTTCCAAACCTCTAAGTAGAAGAATCATGAAGCTTGTGTTGGAATGTACAATGCTGATAATGATAAATGTGCTTCAGCAATTAATTTACCACCAGATAAATGCTATGTAAAGCTTTATATATTCTCCCCTTCCTCTCCCAGTTTTTAAAGACTTAAATCCGTTCAGAACACCAGCTGAGACGTGTAACTAGGCTTTATAACTAATCCCACAACTCTGATTCCACTCTGACCCACAGAAAGGACCAATTCCAGCTGTTATGTTAACAGGCATGAAACAAGTAGCTTCTGAAGGAGTTAAGCAGATTTGTGATATGACAAGATTGTATATTATGGTGTGTATATTCATCCCACTACACAGTGAGTCTACACCACCCAGAGCGGTGTTAGCCAGAGGACTAATGGAGGCTTGCACCACTACCACATGGTACTGTGGCTGAAGAACACTTTCTTCCGGCTTTCCTACTAAAGAGTTCCACTAACCTAGTAACTGTGAAACAGAAGCGAAGTGTGTGCACTGGCATTCTTGGTTTTGCAGCTCTCCATAGAAGGAATGCTAATCCCTGCATAGGTGAAACTACTGTTAACAGGCTTAGCTCAGCTGTGTCCCAGCACGGCCCCCCTCCACCAGCACAGCTCCCTGCTGCGGTGCTCAGGTCTCACTTTGAGGTGCATGACTCCATCTGTTCCTTGGTGCAGGCTGTTGTACACCTAGGAGCATTATGTTCTCAGGCTTTAGGCACAGGACACGGGGTGTTTCTGGGGGTGACTGAGGAAGCAAGTGCGGCCAGCTGCTGTTACAGGCGCCCCCCCCATCCACGCCAAACCCACTCATCTCTGCAGCCACCCTGCTTTGCCAGGGCGGGTGGAAAAGCAGCTCTCCCCAGCCCCCTTTCTTCTTCCAGGTCCGTTCCAGGAGCACACACAGCTCCCTGCTCGCCAGGGCCAGCTACCGAGGGTCGGTCAGTGGGGGGGGGGGATTCGCAGCGCTGCTCCCCAGTCGGGCCTAGGGCAACCGGCGCTGGTCCCGGTGGATCGTCCTCTCACCCGAGGCCCCGATCCCCTTCGGGCAGGACGGCCCGCTGGGGTTGCGTCTTCCCCACCCCCCTCCCCAATTCGCCGCCAAGGACAGCCCCAGGCTGTCGCTAACCCGGTTCCCTCCGCGGCCCGTTAGCAGCCGCGGGCGGCAGGCTGGGGCTTGTAGTGCCGTTCCCCGCCTCCGCCTCGCTACCGCCGGGCGGCGGGACTACCGATCCCGTCGTGCCCCGCGCCGCCTCCCCCGCCGCGGTGCCTGCCGGTAGTTGTAGTGCGGCCTACGGGGTCCCTCGCCGGCCCGGGCGCCTCGGGGGACTACATTTCCCAGCGTGCCCCGCACATCCCCTCAGCGGGCGAGAGCCGCCGCCCGTTCCTCGACCATCGCC